>NW_006408811.1:47752-52805 GCF_000296735.1 Chrysochloris asiatica | reverse complement strand
TGTCCATAGCTTGTCATGATCCACACAATTGAAAGCCTTTGCATAGTCAATAAAGCACAGGTAAACATCCTTCTGATATTCTCTGCTTTCAGCAGAAAAAGGAAGACCAAGGAATTATGGTGTTGGTGAAGAATAATGGAAGTACCATGGACTGTCAGAGGACTTCTGGTGTGGCACTTTAGGATCAGCAATGGACTCAAGCCACAAGATCAGAAGTTCAAACCCACCAGCTGCTCTTCAGAAACCCTATACAAGGTTCCTATGAGTCAGAAGAGATTTGACAGCACTTAACAGCACAACAATGGGCTTTCAAAAGAGAAAATATATCTGTCTTGGAAGAAATTCAGCCAGATGTTCTTTAGGAGAGGATGGCATACTATGAACATATTATCAGGAGAGACCAGTCCCTAAAGAAGTTCATCATGCTTGGTAGAGGGTCAGCAAAAAATTGGAAGATGCTTCATGAGACAGAATGGCACACTGACTGCAACAATGAGTTCCAACATAGTTAAAATTGTGGATATGGCACAGGACTGGGCAGTGTTTTGTTCTGTTGTGCATAGGGTCACTATGAGTCAGAAACAAGTCAACAGCACCTGACAACAACAAAGGAAGGTCTTCAGGCAAACAATGTTGTTCTAATAGACGTTGAAATCATGAACCAAGGGGATTTTCATAGGGGATCCTGATTGAGCAAAGATCTAGAATTGTAAATGAGTAAACATGGCATGTTTTTAAGGCTGCTCTGGTAGCGTAGTGGTTACGAATCGGGCTGCGAACCTTAAGGTCAGTGGTTCGAAACTACCAGCCGCTCCGAGGGAGAAAGATGAGGCTTTCTACTCCCGTAAGGATTTACACCCTCGGAAACCCTGTACAGGGTCGCTATGGGTCGGCTCCGACTCGAAGGCACTTAACAACAACAACAACAACAAGTTTATTTTCCAGGCAAAGAAAGACACTTTGGGCTCTTGTCTAGCCTGGCATTCTGGAATCTCAGCATTGAAGTGGAAGTGGAAAGAGTACATGGGATTTTCTATGTGCTGGGGGATTATGGGGAAATTAATGCAATATTCCAGAAGGAAAAAGTTATGGAAGAATAAGTACTGATCACATTTTTGTGTTCAGAAACATAGAAAAATAAAAATGAAGTAGAAAACTAAAATCAAGAGCACACATATTAGAAGAGAGCTTTTAAGGCCACTGAACTGATTTACGCCAGGATAGGTACTGTGGGTTAATGTGCTGGACTACAAGGTCTATTTGAACTGCAAGGTCGGTGGTTCAAGCTCAGCAGCTGCTTCTCAGAAACCTTGTACAGGGTTGTTATAAGTTGGAACTGACACAACAGCACTTCACAACAACAACAATTTAGACTAGTATATGCTAGAATGGAGCAAGAAAGATGAGGCTGTTAGCACCCATAAATATTATCAGTCTTCTGTTCTACTCTCTCCTATATGGTCTCTGTGAGTCAGAATAGACATGATGGCAATGGGTACCCTGGAGTGGATACTTATTTAGAAGAAGAGTGAGATATGAATGGAGTCAGCTAAAGGGTTGTGCTATATCAGTTGGTAATGTCAACCAGAACTTTCCTAAATTCAGTGTGGATGCAAGCCTCTGAGAATCTTGTTAAAATGCAGATGTTGATCCTACAGGCTGCAGATGGCACCTTAGATACTTCATTGTTGGCCTTGCTGGTTCTGTAGTCAAGATTTGGGTTGCAAGGATGCAAATCATTGGAGATGTTTGAGCAGAGGAAAGACTCAATGAAAACAATCTTTTAAGAATACTAGTCTGAGAATGGATTAAAGGTTGTATTGTTGTTAGGTGCCATAGAGTCAATTACATCCCATGTTGTTGTTGTTAAGTGCCATCGAGTCGTTTCCGACCCATAGCGACCCTGTACAGGGTTTCTGAGGCTGTAAATCTTTACGGGAGGAGAACGCCTAATCTTTCTCTCACGGAACAGCTGGTAGTTTCGAACCGCTGGCCTTAAGGTTCACAGCCCGATTCGTAACCATTGTGCCAAGAGCTCCATTTATATAACAAAATGAAACAATGCCTGTCCTGCACCAAACTCACAATTGTTATGTTTGAGCCCATTGTTGCTGCCACTGTGTCAATCTATCTCATTGCATATCTTCCTCTTTTTTGCTGAGCCTCCACTTAACCAATTGTGATGTCCTCTCCAGAGAATGATCCTTTCTGATAACGTGTCCAAGACACAAGAGTGAATTCCAGCCATCCTTGATTTCAAGGAGCATTCTGGCTCTACGTCTCCCAAGATAAATTTGTCTGGTCTTCTGGCAGTCCATGGTACATTCAATTATCTTTCTTCAGCACCATAATTCAAATACATCAATTCTTCTCCAGTCTTCTTTATTCAGTGTCCAACTTTTATATGCATATGAGGTTATTGAAAATACCATGGTTTAGTCCCTTAAACAAACATTTTGATGTTTAACACTTTAAAGATGTCTTCTGCAGCAGCTTTATCTAATGCAATATGTTGTTTGCACTGTTTACAAATAACTTCCTGGACTTAGTATGAGGATAAACAGTCATAAGCAGAATTAATATTTAAATGAGAAGATTTTATATGAACATAATGAACAACATGGCTATGAGTCAGCCTCAGTACTGTATGCATACTGATAGGTTCTCTCATCCAGTATGGTTGTCCTTGTCCTGTTTAGGGCTCAATAGAAAGGTCTCGGTGGGCGGAGAAAAGAGTCCTAGTGTGGTGCTGTAGGACAAGCACTGGACTGCTAGCCATATAGGGTCAGTGATTCAAACCCACCATCCTTTCCATGGACCACGCTATACAGGGTCACTACGAGTCGGAACTGACGTGATGGCACATAACAAAATAGACAAAAGATGAATTCAGATGAAAAACCCTGCCAGTAAAAAGGAGGCAAGTAAAACAGTTGGAATAGCAGCTGATATCTGCCCTCTGAGAACATAGATTCTAGAGGGCAAAGTACAATACATCTGTGACACTATTTCACCCAGTCCAGTGAACTCAGCTCTTTGAGAACAGCATAAGGTTCTCCAGGAGCAAAAGAGGTCCAGTCAAGTTAGGACTTCTTGGTCACAACCTCACTGCAGCCTTTGGCCTGACCTGTTTGCTTTGTAAGGTCTGGTCAGCAAGCTCTTCACAGTTCTTTTTCCTATCATCAAAAATACGAAATCTTCTTTGCTTTCTTTCATATCTTCCATCATGAATATCCCCAGTAGCGAAGAAAAGACCTCCCAAGACTTACTCCATAATACATCGTGTCTTAGTTGTCTAACACTACTGTAACAGAAATACCACAAGTGGATAGCTTCAGCAAACAGAAATTTATTTTCTCACAGTTGATGAGGTCAGAAGTATGAATTCAGAGTGCCAGCTTGAGGGGAAGGCTTTCTTTCTCTGTTGGCTCTGAAGGAAGGTCCTTGTCTCTTCAGCTTATGCTTCCTGGTTCCTTGGAGAGCTCCATGTATCGTGATATCTTTCCCCATCTCTGGCTCTGTTTACTTGTTTAACCTCTTTTATATCTCAAAATGTTATATTAACATAACAAAGGATACCCATTCCCAAATGGGATTATAACCACAGGCGTAGAAGTTAGGATTTAAAGCATATATTTTAGGGAGACATATTTCAGTCCATAGCAACCACCACATGCAAAGCCATGGGGACTGAGAAGAAAGAAAAAAGAGATGATCTTTTGGCTTTTCCCAGGGACTTACTCACTTCTCATTTAGAGAGCACTGTCGGTTCTACTTTCTTTCCCCAACAGACTCTAGGGTGGAGAAAGCGAGTGAGCCATGGCTCATTCCCAGGTTGTATGTTTATATGACTGGAAGGTTGGAGAGATTGATTGGTGACTGGTGGGCATAGTAGGTGCCGCTGCTTGGTAATGTGTTCTCCATGTTCATATGGTACATTTATGGTATCTATGAGATGTGACAATGCTCTGCTGTTATTCATAAGGTTTTCAGTGGCTAAAATGAGGATGACAAGACTTCATCTCTCATACTTTGAGCACTTTGTTAGAAGGAACCAATTCCTGAACAAGGATATCATACTTGGTAAAGTGGAGGGTCAGTGAATAGGAGGAAATTCCCAGCAACATGGATTGACACAGTGACAGCAACAATGAGCTCTAACATAGCAACAATTATGAGGACAGTGTAGGACCAGGAAATATTTTGTTCTGTTGTACATTGAGTCACTATGAGTCAGAACTGAGTTGATGGCACCTAACAACAACAATCATGGAATGTAAAGATAAAGACGTTCAGTAGACAGTTGAGTAGTAGACAGAAAAACCCAGGAGAGAAAAGAGGATGACAGAGAAGAATCACCAACACCCATGAAACCTGACACTCCAGGAGTAGGATCCCAGAGATTTGATCAAAAGGAGGAGGAAGGCAGAGGCCTGAACAATATCATTTGACATTCTTGATCTAGCACTATGCCTTCCTCAAACCACTTAGATACTTGCTACTAAGCTCCTTTTTTCTCAACAGTTATATTAATAGAGGTTAAATTTTTCAGGTCAGAGACCACCTTCCTTTTTTTTTTAAATATTACCTCACTTATTACCATCA
The DNA here is from genome assembly GCF_000296735.1 of Chrysochloris asiatica. Taxonomy (NCBI): domain Eukaryota; kingdom Metazoa; phylum Chordata; class Mammalia; order Afrosoricida; family Chrysochloridae; genus Chrysochloris; species Chrysochloris asiatica. Next base: position 48,200 of record NW_006408811.1, on the reverse strand, counting down.
ATACCTGCTTTCTCTTCCTTTGCACATAGATAATATTTTAAGGACTATGCAATGCATCAATATTTGCCACCCTGAACAATCTTACTCATTAACTTGGATTTGTGACTTTAATCTTTGTGGAGGAGAAAAAGCTCCTATGGCAGACTCCTTATAGACCTAGAGGTAAATAATAAGATGAGTAGACCATTAGCTAGCGTCCAGTTATGCTTTAAAAAACTCAGTTGGGAACCACATCCAGATCTCCAGATATGGGAAATTCCTACTTGAAAGGCAAGCAGACCAAGAACAGAAGATACTTCTTGAAAGAAAGACCTACAGGAAAAATATAAAACAATATAGGCAGACTGACTGATACTACAAGAACAAGCAACATGCTTGCCCAGGAAACATCAAGGCAAGTGGTCGGGTCCCCTCAGTGCAAATCCTCTTCCAAGACTAAGACTCAATG
>NW_006408811.1:38726-47073 GCF_000296735.1 Chrysochloris asiatica | reverse complement strand
GTGTAGGAGCAGAGGTCCCTAGGACCATCAAGGGAGAAGAGCAGAGAGCGGGACCCTACCCAGAGAAGTAGCGATGCCTGAAATGGAGCCAGAGATGATGATGTGGAGCAATGGAGCAGCTGGAGACTTTAGATCCAGAAAGGGAGAGTGATTGAGGATTGCATGGAGGGGATTGTAACCATGGCAATGATAGAATGAATGTAAAACCAATGTTCTCCCATGTAAACTATCACATAATTCACAATAAAACATTAAATAAATAAATAAATAAAAATAAAACCTCAGTTGGAACCTCTGGTCAGTATCCCCATGGAATAATGATATAGCAGGGATTAGGGTGAGGAGGCGGAGAGATTACAAGCAAAACAATTGTACAAATTCTAAAGTGTATGAAAAATAGAACCAATATTAGGACTCAGTGGCCAATGGATTTTAGAGTGAGGGAATCCCTTAGAATGTGGGTAGCAGGGAAATGGTCTTGCCCACTGAGAGTTGAACTGAATGTTAAAATCACCAAACAAGGAATGTAAACAAATACATGCTGGGTCAGATCACTCCAGAGATGGCAAGTCCTGACTCAAAGTACTTAATTCTTGATCCAATATACAAGGGGCCTTCAAAAATTTTGTGGGAAAATTCCATTATCTTTTCATTCCATTTTTCCATGAACTTTTGAAGTCCCCTTGTATTGAGTCTAAAAAGAAATATGTAAATCAAAAGGGTGACTGTTGGCAATGGGAACAGAGAACTCTCAAGGTAGAGAAGTGGGGAGGAAGGAGCCTTGGCTTGGGGATTTTGTGCCCTGGAGCTTTGGTGGCAGTGCTCGCTCTTGCCCTCCTGCTGTGAAATTTCACTGACTCTACCATGTGATTCTGCTGGCTCCTGTCTGACTTCCACTTGGTTCCCTGAGTCTGTCTGCTGTGAGAAGAAAATGAGCTTACAATGCCAGTGTGGGATTCCAGCCTTTGCCACGGTGATTTCCCGCTGGAAATGAACTAATCCAGCTTCTGCTTTCATCTCGGTCTTGGGAGTCTGGGGAGGATGTGTCTGTCCTGGGCTTGCCCTTGATCTATGGACCAAATGCAGTGACAAAGCCTGGAGACTGAAGCACATCCTTTTGACCTGGTAAACTCCCCAGTGGTATGATTTCTGAGCCAGCCATAGCTCCCATTCATATTTTCCCAGCAGTGGCCTAGGCTCCTCTTTTATTTATTTTATTTATTAATTTTTAAATGGGGCTTTCTGCTTTAATCACCTGCCACTTCTTTCTGCAACTCCTCCTCACCCTTAAGTCTGCAATAAAATTTTAATTTAAATATAGATAATGAAAAGCATTCTAAATTTACATTTTCTAGTTTTACATTCAGAGATGGTGCTTTTTAGACTTCAACTTCTAGACTAGGGGGAACAAAAGGTACTTGTATCAAATTATACTGCTCACAGTTCAGTTGTGAGATCCTTAAAGCATTATTTCTAGATCTCCAGTGCATGTGTGTTTGAGTGTATGTGTGGATATGTGTGTGTGTGTGTGTGTGTGTGTTTTCGAATGACAGTTTAGAAAAACACAAGTTCCCAAATGGTGATAATAATGAAATCATTTTCAGATTAACAATTACATTAACTTATAAACATGTTCTCACTTTTTTAAGAAACTTAATACAACTTAGCGATAGTTGCATAGGGTTTCTGAGGCTGTAAATCTCTAAGGGGGCAGAAGGCCTCATCTTTCTCCTGTGGAACCACTGGTAGTTTCGAACTGCTGACCTTGAGATTAGCAGCCCAATTTGTAACCACTATACTACCAGAGCTCCTTAGAGTGTATGGAGGAAAGTAGAATTCCCATTGAATAGTTTTCATCCTGTCTAGATGGGTCTGGTGAAAGGAAACGGGGATAGGACTCTTCTGATTCAATGGTGTGAGTAAATGCTATCATGACTAATTGTGATGGTCACAACTATAAAGATAGAAGTTTTGTAACATAAAAAGGGGAGTAGTTAAACTTACGTTTCAGGAATAGAGGACCTTAGGACCATCAAGAGAGAAGAGTGTGAGCAGAACATGGGATCCTAATCAGAGAAACAGCGACACCAGAGATGGAAGCAGAGGTGATGGCATGGAGCAGTAAAGAAGCTGAGGACTCTAGATTCATAGAAAGAGAAAGGCTGTGTGCTGGTGTGCAGGAGACTGACTTGCAAAATATGCCATTTGGTTATACAACAATTATATATCCCTGCATGTTTTTATGTACATTAAAAAGGGGTGGGGGAATAGAGGCAATTACTGTTAACCAATGGTGCATGGAGGGGATTGTAATCATTACACTGAAACAAAATATGATTGGTTGAGTGCAAAACCAATGTTCTACCATGTAAACTATCATTCAATTCACAATAAAGCATTTTTTAAAAACCTCATAGGACAACCCTTAGCTACTCTCAAAGAATGAACAGGTGCATTGTCGTGATGGAAAAAAAAAAAAAAAATCCCCAGCACACTTTCCTGGAATTTTTCTCACCAATGCAGCTTTCAATTTGCTTAAAACTTTTTGATAAAATCAAAGCTCCTGTGAAACCTGACTGAAAAGTAGGAAGAATTACCACAATGGAAGACTTCAAACATCTGGTTCGCAAGTTGATTCATGGTGTTATGAATCAGGAACTGAAGTACTGTAAGAACCCTGAGGACCTGGAGTGCAATGAGAATGTGAAACACAAAACCAAGGAGTACATTAAGAAGTACATGCAGAAGTTTGGGGCTGTTTACAAACCCAAAGAAGACACGGAGTTGGAGTGACTTATGGGGCCACTGTAGGAGGGCAGGTGATCACCTAGGACATACTATGGGGAGAAGAAATCCTGTGGGCCTTCTCTGTCCCACCCCACTATCAGGGCTTATGCTACTGGTGACACATCACCCTGGGGAATGCCAAACTCTGCAGATTTCAACTGAAAGCCACAAAAATGAGCTTCATCTACAATAAGCAATCCCTGGTTATGAATTGTTGGGGGTGTGACTGGAGGCCATCAGAAGCAAGGGTTTACGGAAGATCACTGGCCCAGGCCTGACCCCCACTCTTAAACCTGGGTTTCCTCCTCTGTGGTGCTGTCTGTGTACAGACCCATGCGCATCCCCACCCCATAACCCCTTCCTTACCTGACGATCTGTATTATATTTTAATGTATATGTGAATATATTGAAAATAAATTTTTTTTTCTTGGTTTTTGTTTGGTTTTGTTTTGCTTTTAGCTTCTACGTGCTAGGATCAGAGGAAGACTTTCTAAGGATGGTTTAAGTTCTCCTGCAAGGTTTAATTTGTTATCATGTAAATATTCCAAAGCAGACTGTCTCATGGTTTTGGCCAGCCTTGTGCTATGTTGATAAGATTGATTTACTGCTTAAAATCACTTTATTTTATCCATATTTTACTGAACTTTGTATGTAAAAATAAAATCAATTAAAAAAATGAAAAAAAAAAAGCTCCTGTGATCATCCTGTGTCCTTGGAGAAAATGTATCAAGATTACACTTTGGAATATTAAAAAAAATCACCTTAACTTTCTGAAATGACCGTTCTGCCTTGAATTTAATTAGCACAGAAGATCCACTAGGAAGCCTCTGCTTTGATTGGACTTTTTTCGTTTTGGGGGTTTTTGTTTTTCAGAGCCCCTAATGAGACTAAGGAGTACTGATGTGGCGCTGTGGACCAATGCATCAAACTGCAAAGTCCTTTGAACTGCAAGGTTGGTGTTTCTTGAACTGCAAGGTCGGTGTTACCAGCTGCTTCTTGAAAACCCTGTACAGCATCACTATGTGTCAGAATCAACTCGATGGCACTTAACAACAACAACAATGAGACTAAGATAAGTGTATTACTGAGAGAATTCGCCTACATAAATCCACTGATATTAGAGACATGTTTAAACATGTTTTGCTATGAACAAACTTATGTATGTATTGATTGGGGCGGGGGAAGAGAGAGAGAGAGAGAAAGATGGAAGACATGCACAGAATAACTATAGCAAAAAGAACTGGTAACACAAAAGAAACCTCCATAAATTTACAAATATCAAAATACTGCAAAGCATCTTCAATGACTACAATGACATCAAATTCAAAATCAACAATAGGAAAACAGAGGAAATAAAGTCAAATACATGGAAATTGAATAACACCTTGATGAAAAGCAACTGGGTAGTAGAAGAAATAAAACATGAAATCACAAAGTTCCTAGAAACAAACGAGATGAAAACACAACATACCAAAATCTTTGGGACATGGTGAAAGCCAAGCTGAGAGGACAATTTATTGCAATAAATACACACATCCAAAACTAAGAAAGAACCAAAATTAGCACATTAACACAGCATCTATAACAATTAGAAACAGACCAACAGAGGGAACCTACAGCCACCAAAAGAAAAGAAATAATAAAGATTAGAGCAGAAATAAATGAGATAGAAAACAGAAAAACTATAGAAACAATCAACAGGACAAGAAGCTGATTCTTTGAAAGGATTAACAAATTTGACAGACCACTGGCAAACCTAACAAAAGAAAAGAGGGAGAAGACACAAATAAGACACACTGGAAACCACATGGGTGATGTCACAACAGAACCAAAGGAAATCAAAAGGATAATAACAGAATACTATGAAGAGTTGTACTCCAACAAATTTGAAAACTTAGAAGCGATGGATACATTTTTAGAAAAGCACAACTTACCTAAACTTACACACAGTGAAGTAGAAAACTTGAGCAGAATCATAACAAAAGAAGAAATTGATCAAGTCATCAAAAAAACTCCCAACCAAAAAAGTCCAGGCTCAGATGCCTTCAATGGTGAGTTCTGTCAAACATTCAGGGAAGAGCTGTCATCAATTCTACTCAAATTATCCCAGAAGATACAGAAGGATGGAAAACTTCCTAATACATTTTATGAAGCAAGAATAACCTTCATACCAAAACCAGGGAAGGACATTACTAAGAAAGAAAATTATAGACCAACATCCCTAATTAACACAGATGCAAAAATTCTCAACAGAATCCAGCAGCACATCAAAAACTTAACACACCATGAGTAAGTGGGATTCATATCAGGGACGCAAGAATGGTTCAACATCATAAAAATGATCAGTGTAATCCACCACATAAATAAGAAAAATGAAAAGAACCACATGATCATATCGATTGATGCAGAAAAGTCATTTGACAAAATCCAACATCCATTCCTGATAAAAGCACTCAACAAAGTAAGAATTGAAGGGAAATTCCTCAACATAATCAAGAGCATATATACAAAACTAACAGCTTACATTATCCTCAATGGCGAGAAACTGAAAGCCTTCCCTCTGTGAACAGGAACCAGACAAGGATGCCCTTTGTCACCACTACTATTCAATATTGTGCTGGAAGTCTTAGCAAGCGCTATATGGCAAGATGGGAAATTAAAGGAATCCAAATTGGCAAAGAGAAAACAAAATTCTCTCTATTTGCAGATGATATGATGCTATGCATAAAAACCCCAAAGACTCAGTAAAAAAGCTACTAGACCTCATTGGAAGATTCAGCAAAGGGACAGGATATAAGATCAACATACAAAAATCAGTTGGATTCCTCTATACCAAAACGACAGCATTGAAAAGACATTAGGAAAGCAATACCATTTACAATAGCCCCCCAAAGGAGGAAATATTTAGGAATAAATGTAACCAGAGAAACAAAGGAAACTACAAAACATTATTACAAGAAACCAAAAGAGACCTACAATAATGGAAGAATATACCATGCACCTAGAAAGGAAGACTTAACATTGTGAAAATGTCGATACTACCCAAAGCAATTTACACATTTAATGGAATCCCAATCCAGATTCCAACAATATGCTTCAAAGAGATGGCAAAAAACTATTACAATCTTTATATGGAAAGGAAAGAAACCCAGGGTAAGCAAAGCACTGCTTAAGAAGAAAAATAAAGTTGGAAACATTTCATTCTCTGATTTGAAAATTTATTACATGGCTACAGTGGTCAAAACAGCTTGGTACAGGTAAACTGAAAGATCCATTGATCAATGGCACAGAAACAAGAATCCAGAAATTAACCCATCCACATACAGCCAAATGATTTTTGACAAAGTATATTGCATGGGGAGAAGATAGTCTCTTCAACAGATGGTACTGGCAGAACTGGAAAACGATATGCAAAAGATTGAAACAAGACCTTTACCTCACACCTTATACAAAAAACAACTCAGCATGGATTAAAGACCTAAATGTGAATCCCAAAATTATGAAGGCCATCAATGTAAAAATAGGGGCAAATGTGAAGGCTCTAATACAGGACATACACAGACTACCAAACATTTGAAAACTACACAAACAAAAATAGACCAAACAGATGATTGGGACATACTAAGAATTAAAAAGTTATGCACAGCAAAAGAATTCACCAAAAGAGTAAAAAGGGAACCCACAGAATGGGGAAAAATCTTTTGCAACGACACAGCAAACAGGCATTCATTTCTAAAATATATAGGAAACTACAACACCTCTACAAGAAAAAGACAAATAACCCAATTTAAAAATGGTCACAGAACATGAACAAACATTTCACCAAGGAGGAGATCCAGGCAGCCAACAAACTCATGAATAAATGTTCAGGATCACTAGCCATTAGAGAGACACAAATCAAAACAACAATGAGATATCATCTCACACCAGCAATAACAGCAGAGATAAAAAAAAAAAAAAAAGTAGAGGGCAATAAATGCTGGGAAAGATGTGGAGAGACTGGGACACTCTTGCATTGCTGGTGGGATTGCAAAATGGCCCAACCACTCTGGAAAACAATATGGCGCTTCCTCAGAAGGTTGGAAATAGAAATACCTTATAATCTAGTAATTCCGCTACTTGGTGTTTACCCACAAGAATACGAGCCATAACACGAGTAGATATATGCACACCAATGTCCATAGCAGCACTATTTACAATAGCAAGAAGATGGAGACAGCCTAAGTGCCTATCAATTGAAAAATGGATAAATAAACTGTGGTACATAAACACAATGGAATATTATGCTACCTTGAAGAACAACAAGGAAGCTGTAAGCCACCATATAACATGGATGAACCTTGAGGACATTATGTTGAGTGAAATTAGTTAGTCACAAAAGGAGACATACTGCACAGGACCACTATTGTCAAATACTAAGAAAAAGAACCCATACTAAAAGGGGGAGGGGGATAAGGGGAGGGAGGGGAAGGTGGAGCACAGGGTAGAGAATAGACACAGGATAGTTTGGGTGGTGGGGAGGAGGGCAATACATAAGATGGGGGAGGGGAATGGAAGACAAAGTCTGATGGGAGAACAGTTAGGCAGGTTTGCATGGGCTAAGTAGAACAGAAGTAAATAAAGCCGTACGCACAACCTTTGAACAACAGGGCTCTGAGATACAGGGATTGAGGCATGGTTTTAATGGGTGAAAGGGGGTAAATAATGTTAAGATACTTGGCTGTCTTTTGAATCTTGGTTTACCTTGCATACCATTGTAAAATAGACACATGAGGGGGAGAGAAAGGAATAGCTAGAAATATCACCACAGACAGCTTCTGCCTGTAACTGATTGGAATACCTAAAATGGGACTACAGCTTGTCCAGTTAAGGAGGCTTCCTGTCGAGCCTTTGCATTACATAAGGTCATAGATGGAATCCTGAACCCCATCCCAGAACGTTCTAAGGTGGGAAATCTCCACTTGAAAGGACAAGCAGGCCATCCTGGAGCAGCGAGAAGAACAGAAGATAACTTCTTGAAAGAAAGCCCAACAGGAAAAAATAAAAAAATATTAATGGAAGTCGGACTGACTACTCCAAGAACAAGCAAGTTGCTTGCCCAGGAGACATCAAGGCAAGTGGTTGAGTCCCCTCAGGGCAAACCTCCTTCCAAGATGTAGACTCAAGGGAATTAAATGAGCAGACATGCTGTCTGACATATTGGTCACTGATAGGTATGGGCACCTTGAACATTGACAATCCAAAATGGGGGCTACAAAGGCAACGAAAGGCGGAAATCATTGAACAATCTCTTTGATATCCCATGAGAGTAAAGTTTTGCTAAAGGTAATATAGAAACGGCTACAATCATACACTGACAGAGAACTTCCAGAGGTTCCAGCCAGATTCAGAAGAGGCCGTGGATTGCACATCATTGCTGATGTGCCATGGACCTTGGCTGAAAGCAGAGAATATCAGAAAAATGTTTACCTGTGCTTTATTGACTATGCAAAGGCTTTTGATTGTGTGGATCATGACAAGCTATGGACAACATTGAGAAGTATGAGTATTGCAGAATACT
>NW_006408811.1:37505-38041 GCF_000296735.1 Chrysochloris asiatica | reverse complement strand
TGCTTCTTAGAAGCCAAGATGGCCAAACTTCGTCTCTCATACTTCTGACATATTGCAGGAGGGAACAGTCGCTGGAGAAGGATATCATGTTTGGTAAGGTGGAGGGTCAGAGAAAAAGAGGAATACCCCCAGCAAGATGGATTGGCCAAGTGGCAACAATAGTTAGGTTGGCCAAGGATAGGGCAGTGTTTCGTTCTGCTGGGTATAAGGTTTTTATGGGTCGGTATGGACTCGATGGCACCTAACATCAACAACAACAACTGCATGGTAGGTTTGAGCTGCAAGTTCAGATGTTCAAGCTCACCAGCTGCTCCTCAGAAACCCTATAGAGGGTCCCTATGAATTAGTTCAGACTCAAGGCACTTAATGACAACAACAACAACAACTATGATATAAGAATCACCTGGGATCTAGTTTAAATGTAGATTTGATTCGCTATCAAGAGCAGAAATGCAAATTACTAGCAGGAAGCCAACCCAGAATAAACTGTTTGGAAGCCCTGCTCCAGGAGTCCTTAATCTTTTTTTTTTTTTTTT
>NW_006408811.1:35447-36940 GCF_000296735.1 Chrysochloris asiatica | reverse complement strand
CCATCCCTGTCTACTCTGTGTATGGAGGGGGTGGGAATGATCCTTGCTGTAAAGATTTGTTCCCTCTTTTGAGCTACTGCATCCGTAAAGTGTAGGTCAAGTTCATCCAATTGTATCAGATTACTCTTTTTTTCCTCTTCTTCTTCTTCTAGTTGAGCTCTGCTCATTGAGTCATTGAAGCCAGGTCAAGTGTGTATTAACTGCAAGTGTGGGTGTTCTTGTGCATATGCCCTCTCTTATCAGCTGGCTGCTTCACTCTCCACTCTAGTCCTCTGTGACTATGTCACTGACTCTGGTCCCAAGAGTCCACGTCTTGCCAAAATTCTGGCCACCCAGGTCTTCACCAGGGTCATAGGAGTCTATTGAACATTGTAGGGCTTAGCTCATAGCTTCATTGTTGTTTTTCCCTCACTTCCAATTATCAGTGACAAATATGGTCACCAATTAGAGCCTGTATTCCCATTGAGTCTTAGTCTTGGAAGGGGGTTTGCTCTGAGGGGGCCTGACCACTTGCCTTGATGTCTCCTGGGCGAGCAACTTGCTTGTTCTTGTTGTAATCAGTAAGTCTGCCTATATTGTTTTGTATTTTTTCTGTCAGTCTTTCTTTCAAGAAATATCATCTGTACTTCTAGCTTCTCCAGACTGGTCTGCTTGTCCTTTCAAGTGGAAATTTCCCTCCTCTGAAGATTCTGTTCGCTGTTCAGGATTTCACCTATGGTGTTATGTAACGCAGAGGCTCCGCAGGAAGCCACCTTCACTGGGCAAGTTGTATCCCCATTTTAGGTATTCCAATCAGTAATAGGCAGAAGATGGACTTACAAGCTTTCTATAGTGATATTTCTGGCTGTTCCTTTCTCTCCCCCTCAAGTGTCTATTTTATAATGGTATGCCAAGGACACCAAGATTCATAAGACAGCCAAGCATCTTAACATTATTTCCCCCCTTGTCCCCATTCCAACCATGTCTCAAACCCTGTATCCCAGAGCCCTGTTGTTCCAAGGTTGTTCATACATCATCATTTATCTCTGTCCCACTTAGCCCATGCAAACCTGACTAATTGTTCTCCCATCTGCTATGTTCTTCCATTCTCCTCCCCTTACTTGTATGTTGCCCCCCTTCCTAGCACCCTAACTATCTTGTGTCTATTACCTACCCTGTGCTCCACCTTGCATCCCTCTCCTCACCCCACCCCCACATCCCAGTAGCCAATAAAGAATTCCCCTCTCCCCTTTAGTATGGGTTCTTTTTCTTAGTCTTTTACAGGAGTGGTCCTATGCAGTATTTCTCCTTTTGTGACTGACTTTTTCACTCAGTCTAATGTCCTCAAGGTTCATCCACGTTATGTGGTGGCTTGCAGCCTCCTTGTTATTCTTCAAGGTAGCATAATAATTCATTATGTGTATGTACCACCGTTTTTTTTATCCATTCTTCAGTTGATGGGCACTTAGGCTGTCTCCATCTTTTTGCTATTGTAAATAGTGCTGCTATGAACA
>NW_006408811.1:11713-17602 GCF_000296735.1 Chrysochloris asiatica | reverse complement strand
AAAAAAAAGAAAGAAAGAAAGATCACTGTGGACAAAAGAAACCAGTCAAGTGGCTAATGCCACAGTCAAGGCAAGAGAGGTTGCTTGCCAAGGAGATAGAGAAGCGTGGAAGGATGAATATAGAATATTCAGGGTGTGGTAATTGACTGGGTATAGGAAGGGAGGAGAGGCGAACCTGGTGGTACAATAGTTACTCATTCCTGTGGTAACCACCAACCACTTCATGGGAAAAAGATGTGGCAATCTGCTTCCATAAAGATCTAACCTTAGAAACCCTAGGGGGCAATTTTACTCTGTCCTGTAAGTTGGAATCAAATCAATGGCAACAAGTTTGAGGCAGAAGGAATGAAGAGGAAGGTAATTTATACACCACACATTATAAACCACTGTAATTGCTGATACTATGAACCCCAACTATCAGGTGAGCAAGCAAAGTTTTTGAGAGGCTAAACAACCAGTCCAGTCCAGGTTCAACATAGAAAATCAGATTCCCAGAATTCCCAACTCTTAACACAGTAATTATTTAAGGTATGTGAAGGACCTTGTTCCAAGTGATTTATGCTAAATGCTATCATTACTTCATGGAAAATTCAATGAAGATCTGATTTCACATGTATTAAATGCCAACCACCCCACAGCTAAGGCCACATGATGAAAAGGGACTAGAGTAAGCAAGTGACATCATGAGCCAAATAGAGTTGCTATTCAAACACACACTCTTTATACAATCACCTAATTATTGTCCCTGAAGCAATACTGCACAATAATACATTGTACAGAAGCCAATGGGTGATTTTCAGTGGGCCTTGTACTCTGTGCTGATATTTGGAAGATAATGTATAACAAGTTCAGTGAGGTTTTTGTGGTGAAACTTTTGGTTGAACAGGTCATAAATCTTTCACATCCAAAAGAAAAACTTGTCAAGCTTGTTTATTTCACTATCCAGAAGCAGGACAATTAAAAGTATTCCTGACTTTAGAGCTTTCTGCCCCCATGTCTCAAATAAAAGGAACAAGGAGTCACAACGCTTATATGAATATGTGTGTATCTGACACATAATAAGATATTAGCAGACCACTAGTCCTGGTGTGGCGCTGTGGGTTAATACACCAGACTGCAAAGCCATTTGAACTGCAAGGTCGGTGGTTCAAGCCCTCAAATGCTCCTTGGAAACCCTACACAGGGTCACTATGGGTCAGATTCGGCTTGACGGTACTTAACAACAACAACAGCTTGCATAACTACTCACATAAAGACATCATGCTTGGAAAAGTAGAGGGTCAGAAAAAAAGAGGAAGACCCTCAATGAGATGGATTGGAACAGTGACAGCAAGAATAGAGTCAAACAGAAGAGCAATTGTAAGGATGGCACAGGACCAGGCAGTGTTTCATTCTATTGTGCAAAGTTAGACCCAACTCAACAGCACCTAATAACAATTCTCGTAACTTCACTCACCCAGTATAATTTGACAAACATTGATTTCTTTCAAAATATTCTGGTTTCAGAGACTGTAGTTATTTGTTAAGTCCCATAATTCGAAGAGGAAAATGTGTCTGCCCGAACAGACGACCATGCTCTATGCAGTGCCATGCAACCTCCTCCTAGCCAGTCTGAGCCTCAAGTTCCTTATCCATAATATTCAAGTTTTCTCTGCCTCTCAGTGTTGTCTGACAAGTGTGCAATGTCTGGCACATAGTTTGGCTTGTGGTGAGAACTCAACAAGTGGTCATCACTCATTACAATGGAATAATAAGAGAGCAGGGAGTCCTGGTTGTACAATGGTTTAAGTGCACAGCTGTTAACCAAAGGTCAGCTGTTTGAACCCACCCAGTGGAGAAATGGATAAAATCCCTGGTGATCTGTTCTTGTTAGGACAGACAGACTAGGAAACACTATGGGACAGTTCTGCTCTGTCATATAGGTGACTATTAGTCAGGATCAACTTGATAGCACACACCAACAATAGTAATAGCGCACATGAAAAATTCAAAATGGAATTCAAATGACTATGGTGGTCATTTACCGTGGAGTTGGTTATAACTCATAGCGACCCTGTCTTTACGGAGCAGAAACTCTTATCTTTCTCCTGTGGAGCATCCATTAGATTCGAAGTGCCAACTAGTAACCTAATACATTACTACGGCTTCTTAAAATGAATGCAATATAATAGAAATAGTATACTCTGATCCTTCTAGAATGGCTGAGATTGACACACGTGCTTCGTTCTCGTGCCCCCGTATGATTTCATCATTTCCCCCCAAGTACTTTGAGGTGTTACTGTGCTTTGGATTCCAGAGAGCAGCATCACTGTAGAAAATGTAAGCCATAAAGTCAATGCTATTTCTGTCCCAGCCTGAATTTTGCCTTTCTTTGGTTGTCAAACATTTATAGAATTTTTATCTGTGCCAGATGCTGGCTCTATAAAAAAGTGTATGGAGTGGTTGTTACCATCACTTAGCCAACATTCTACTGGGGGAGACAGAAATGTAAACTCCAATTAAGATTTGCTGTAATTAGAGTGATAAGAGCAGTAAGTTCTAAACATGATGGAAGGGGAAGCTACTACCATCTTTTCTTTAAGGAGAGGGTTATCAGGAAGGTATTAAGGGGAGGTAAAGTTGGAGCTATAAAGTGGCAATGGTAGTGAGGTTGGCCCAGGATCGGGCAGTATTTCATTCTGTTGTGCATAGGGTCGCTATGAGTCAGTACTGACTTGATGGCACCTAACAACAACAACAACAAAGTTGGAGTTAGGCTTTAAGGAATGGGACCAATTGCATAACATTGACCCATCGCCATTGAGTCAAATGTGACTCATAGTTTTATCTTTCTCCCTCATAGTAGCTGGTGGTTTTGAACAACTGACCTTACATTAACAACCCAACACTTAACCCACTGGGCCACCAAGGATCCTTTGCACTATATTGTTATTAAGTGCCATAGAGTCAGTTCTGACTCACAGCAACCGTCTATAGGGTTTCCAAGGAGTGGCTGGTGAGTCTCAACCACCAATCTTGAGGCTTAAATTGACCTTGCCGTCTAGTATATTATCCCATAGTGCCACACCAGAAGTTCATAGAGGACATTATGCTGAGTGAAATAATTTCAGCAAAAAATGATCAATATAGCTTGATATCACTTCTATAAATTGACAAAAATAGGCTAACATACAGAAATCACCATTCTTTGGTGGTTACTAGGAGGAAGGGAGAATCACTCTCTAGAAATTATATGGGTGAAGTGTGTACAACTTAACCAAGGTAAATGATGACAATAATAAATACATAAGATTCAGCACTAAATGATGAAAGCAGAGTACTGGGAGGAGCACATGAGTTAAAAGCAACAAATAAAATACTATTACATAAACAAACATTCAGTAACAATAATAATAGTTTATGAGTGGATAAATAGACATTCAAACTGAACAGGGGTGGGAAAGCAAATGGACTACACCCACAAATATATATATATGTTTGACAGAGGATATTTCTGCATAATGCATTTACCTGTGCTGCAAATATACTCATGGAAATCTTTGCACAGAGGGGGAAGTTATGAAAACTTCTTAACCATGACTGAACATTTTGAGGTGTTCTGCTGACTACTCTGAAAAGGATCACAATAGGAAGTCTTGAGTACAGTGAGAGAAAAATGTGGAACAAAATTCAAAATAATAATAATGAAAAGTCCAGGCTTAATGGTGTGATAGGTGGAACTCCTGAGACAATACCCCTTAGACACTCTTCAAACTTGGAACTGAACTCACCCACATGACTCAACTTTTAGCCAAACAATAACCCAAATCCAAAACCAATTCCCACAGGCCTAGAAAGTGAACAATAACACTACAGAGGTATGCACTCCTTAGAACAATTAGCCTAGGAATAAAGTTCAGAAGACATGAAGGGATAGTAAAGAACAAATCAAATGGTAAACACAAGGAGGAGGTATGAAGAGTACTGTTACATTGTGGTGAATGCAATCAATGTCACAAAGCAAAATGTATTTGATTTACTGAATGGACAACCAATCAAAATTAAAAGTTTAAAAAAATACCCAAGACAGACCTTCTTCAGCAAAAATGTAGAAAACTGGATGAAACAGTTCAGAGGATGGTCCCGAAAATCTGAACTTCAGATAAAGGGACAAATAAGCAGATCAAGTGCTTACCAGAAGAAAGAATTTGAACAGAAGCAAGTAAGGAAGTGACTTCTGATTTGGAGCAGCCAACATGACATGTCACAGCCATTTTGAATGGGAGTGAGTAGATTGAGAGACAAGAGAGTATTCCCATCGCAGAAACCTGCCTACAACTTACAGAGACAAAGGTGCAATTATATATATTTTTTTTTTCTTTTCTTCTTTCTACTCATTGCCTCTCAGGTGACCAGAGATGAGACTTGTACAAGTAGACAACCCCAGGGAGGATCCTGTGCTGTGAGGACCCCGCAGCTGGGCGCATAAACACAGATGCAGGAGACAACATAAAGAGCTGGTGCCAGCAGTCTCTTACAAATCAGGTCTGCCAAGCTCTGGGCTGGTTCTCACTAGGAGAAACAGCTGACCAGACTTAAGAGGAAGGAAAATAAATGAGGAAAAAGGAAAAAAACAAAAAAACACTAGTGATAGATCACAGAAGCACAGAAGAAACATCATGAAAGTTCCAGGTGGCTGTGAAGTCAAGAGTCTATTGTTGTTTTTGCTAAGTGCCATTGAGTTGTGACCCTGTATAGGATTTCCAAGGAGCAGTTGGTGAGCTTGAACCACTGACCTGCAGTTCAAATGACTTTGCAGTCTGACTCATGAGCCCACAGCACCACACCAGGACAAAGAATTACTCTTATTTCCCGCTTATTGCTTCATGGATGATTTTTATTTTTTTTATTTGATTTTTTTTTCTTTCCTTTATTATCTGTTTTATTGTCTTTATATGTTTTTTTCCTGAGTTCTTATGATTTTTTACTTTTAGCCTTGTTTTTTAGTCCTCCTATTTTGTGGGAGTACTTTCTCTGCTTGCTTCACCCTACAGAAGATAGCAACTGTGACTATACAGCCAATCTACAACTCAATTCTCTAAAACCCCACTAATTGGGCAAGAGTCAATACCAGCTGCTATACACTGGAGAAGCATCTACAACAAATACCTGGTTAAAAAAAAACAAAAAACTCTAATTGAACTGTACAAAGAGAACAGAGAAGCCCATCTCCTGATCACTCTAACCAGGAGACAACTGGAGAGTGCTTAAGAACACACCAACATAAATTCATCAATTTAATAGAAATAGAACAACACCACAGTGTCCAAACAGCAGCAGAAAAAATTCTGCTCACATGCAGAAACAAGATAGAGTAGTTCAAACAAATGACCAAGAAGAAGAGTTGGAAATTGTTTTTGAGGAAGAACAGTCTTTGGAACTACCTGAAAAAAAAATTCAGAAGAACGATATTTTGTTCATTCAAATGTGTCACAGACCCCTTTCAAGACTAAGACTCAAAGGAAATACACGCTCTGATTGGTGACCACACGCATCACCGATAGGGGAAAGTGGGGTAAAAGCATTAATTAAGCGGCAAGCTAAGCCCTACAATGCTCGGTGGACTTCTGTGGACCCAGATGGGGACCTGGTTGGCCAGCAGTGTGAGGAGACCTGGGGAATCTTGGGCCTAGAGTCAGTGGCGTGGCCATGGAGGACTTGAGTGGAGAGTAGAGCTACCGGCTGATGGGAAGAGAGGGCATGTGCACAAGAATGCCCACACTTGCAGATGGTACCCACGTGACCTGGCCCGGATGACTGGATAATCAGAGCTCAACCAGGAGAAGAAAGAAGAGGAAAAAAAGAGTGATCTGATACAATTTGATGAACTTGACCTACACCTATGGATAC
>NW_006408811.1:4224-11235 GCF_000296735.1 Chrysochloris asiatica | reverse complement strand
GAAGACCCGGGGAGGGGGGGGGAGGAGTCTAGGGAGCGGGTTTGTAGGGTATACCCTTTGGTCAGTTGATGATGCATGTAGGGGATTGGAACCATGGCAATGAAACGATATACGATGGAATGAATGTAAAACTAAAGTTCTCTCATGTAAACTATCATATAATTCACAATAAAAAAAAAATGTGTCACAGAAAAGTAGAGGAAAATACAGAAGACATCAGAAAAGACTACAGGAACAATTAAACAAAATAGATAAAGCAGTGGAGACAATACAAAACCTGCAAATAAAGGTCCAGATGGTCAACAGTAAAATATCAGAAGTGGACAATACATTAAAAGGGCAAAGGAGTAGAATTGAAGCGATGGAAGCCAGAATTACCGAGCTTCAAGATAAATATCTCAATGTTGCTAAAAGAGAAGAACAGAAAAAAGAATGAAAAAATTTGAAATAAGCCTAAGATTCATATGGGACAACATGAAAAGGAATAACCTATGGATGATTGGAATTCCAGAACAGGAAGAGATAAAGAAAACAACAGAAAATATAGTCAAAGTGCTGTTGGGAGAAATTTTCCTTAATATCTTGAAAAACAAGGTGATAAGCATTCAAGAAGTTGAATGAACCCCAGGAAGGATAGACCCCAAATAAAATCACCAAGCTATATCATAATCAAACTCTGCAAAATCAAAGACAAGGAAAGAAGCCTGAAAACAGTTAGGGAAACAACAAATGTTATTTACAAAGGAAAACCAGTAAGATTAAGTTCTGATTTTTCAGCACAAACGATGCAGGCAAGAAGGCAAAAGGGAGACATATACAAAGTGAATAAGAAAAAAAACTACCAATGAAGAATAATTTAGCTAGCAAAGCTGTCTGTCAAATATGACAGCAAAATTGAAACATTTCAGGATAGAAAAGATTAAGTGATTTTATAAAAGCCAAGGCAACATTCCAAACATAATATAGGGAGTTCTTTGGACTCAATAAGAGCATACAACAACCAGTTCAACATATCTTGCAACATCACCCGGAACTCAGTCCAGAGATGGAAGAGTCCACAGGAGAACAACATTACAAGACTCAAATAGGGGATCTGGATGTTAGTCTATAATCAGTACGACTGCAAAGCAAAAGAAAGGAAAAGTATAGTTACAGAGATACAGGTGATGAGGAGGTCAGGTAGATTTCAGGATAAAACAGACTGTTTTAAGATGAGGAAGAAACAAATCAAGTGCAGGGTAACCTCAAAGTAACTTAATACATCTCCACATAAAATCAAGAAAAGAAAAATGCAAGAAGGATTTGGAAACATTAAAACTATGAAGAAATTGACAAGAAAAAGCACACAAAAAAATGAACTCAATAAAGGAAAACATGCAGAACAAAGAAACCAGCAGTGCCACAAAACCAAAACAAAACAGCAAAATGATAGAAATTAACCCATATCTAATGATAATTAGTCCTGGTGTGGCGCTGTGGATTAATGAGCCAGAATGCAAAGTCATTTGAACTGCAAGGTTGGCGGTTCAAACTCACCGGCTGCTCCTTGGAAACCCTATACAGGGTCACTATGGGTTGGAATCGACTTGACAGCACTCAACAACAACAATGATAATTATGGAGTTCTGGTGTGGTGCTGTGGGCTAATGCGTCAGACTGCAAAGTCATTTGAACTGCAAGGTTGGCGGTTCAAACTCACCGGCTGCTCCTTGGAAACCCTATACAGGGTCACTATGGGTTGGAATCGACTTGACAGCACTCAACAACAACAATGATAATTATGGAGTTCTGGTGTGGTGCTGTGGGCTAATGCGTCAGACTGCAAAGTCATTTGAACTGCAAGGTTGGCGGTTCAAACTCACCGGCTGCTCCTTGGAAACCCTATACAGGGTCACTATGGGTTGGAATCGACTTGACAGCACTCAACAACAACAATGATAATTATGGAGTTCTGGTGTGGTGCTGTGGGCTAATGCGTCAGACTGCAAAGTCATTTGAACTGCAAGGTTGGCGGTTCAAACTCACCGGCTGCTCCTTGGAAACCCTATACAGGGTCACTATGGGTTGGAATCGACTTGACAGCACTCAACAACAACAATGATAATTATGGAGTTCTGGTGTGGTGCTGTGGGCTAATGCGTCAGACTGCAAAGTCATTTGAACTGCAAGGTTGGCGGTTCAAACTCACCGGCTGCTCCTTGGAAACCCTATACAGGGTCACTATGGGTTGGAATCGACTTGACAGCACTCAACAACAACAATGATAATTATGGAGTTCTGGTGTGGTGCTGTGGGCTAATGCGTCAGACTGCAAAGTCATTTGAACTGCAAGGTTGGCGGTTCAAACTCACCGGCTGCTCCTTGGAAACCCTATACAGGGTCACTATGGGTTGGAATCGACTTGACAGCACTCAACAACAACAATGATAATTATGGAGTTCTGGTGTGGTGCTGTGGGCTAATGCGTCAGACTGCAAAGTCATTTGAACTGCAAGGTTGGCGGTTCAAACTCACCGGCTGCTCCTTGGAAACCCTATACAGGGTCACTATGGGTTGGAATCGACTTGACAGCACTCAACAACAACAATGATAATTATGGAGTTCTGGTGTGGTGCTGTGGGCTAATGCGTCAGACTGCAAAGTCATTTGAACTGCAAGGTTGGCGGTTCAAACTCACCGGCTGCTCCTTGGAAACCCTATACAGGGTCACTATGGGTTGGAATCGACTTGACAGCACTCAACAACAACAATGATAATTATGGAGTTCTGGTGTGGTGCTGTGGGCTAATGCGTCAGACTGCAAAGTCATTTGAACTGCAAGGTTGGCGGTTCAAACTCACCGGCTGCTCCTTGGAAACCCTATACAGGGTCACTATGGGTTGGAATCGACTTGACAGCACTCAACAACAACAATGATAATTATGGAGTTCTGGTGTGGTGCTGTGGGCTAATGCGTCAGACTGCAAAGTCATTTGAACTGCAAGGTTGGCGGTTCAAACTCACCGGCTGCTCCTTGGAAACCCTATACAGGGTCACTATGGGTTGGAATCGACTTGACAGCACTCAACAACAACAATGATAATTATGGAGTTCTGGTGTGGTGCTGTGGGCTAATGCGTCAGACTGCAAAGTCATTTGAACTGCAAGGTTGGCGGTTCAAACTCACCGGCTGCTCCTTGGAAACCCTATACAGGGTCACTATGGGTTGGAATCGACTTGACAGCACTCAACAACAACAATGATAATTATGGAGTTCTGGTGTGGTGCTGTGGGCTAATGCGTCAGACTGCAAAGTCATTTGAACTGCAAGGTTGGCGGTTCAAACTCACCGGCTGCTCCTTGGAAACCCTATACAGGGTCACTATGGGTTGGAATCGACTTGACAGCACTCAACAACAACAATGATAATTATGGAGTTCTGGTGTGGTGCTGTGGGCTAATGCGTCAGACTGCAAAGTCATTTGAACTGCAAGGTTGGCGGTTCAAACTCACCGGCTGCTCCTTGGAAACCCTATACAGGGTCACTATGGGTTGGAATCGACTTGACAGCACTCAACAACAACAATGATAATTATGGAGTTCTGGTGTGGTGCTGTGGGCTAATGCGTCAGACTGCAAAGTCATTTGAACTGCAAGGTTGGCGGTTCAAACTCACCGGCTGCTCCTTGGAAACCCTATACAGGGTCACTATGGGTTGGAATCGACTTGACAGCACTCAACAACAACAATGATAATTATGGAGTTCTGGTGTGGTGCTGTGGGCTAATGCGTCAGACTGCAAAGTCATTTGAACTGCAAGGTTGGCGGTTCAAACTCACCGGCTGCTCCTTGGAAACCCTATACAGGGTCACTATGGGTTGGAATCGACTTGACAGCACTCAACAACAACAATGATAATTATGGAGTTCTGGTGTGGTGCTGTGGGCTAATGCGTCAGACTGCAAAGTCATTTGAACTGCAAGGTTGGCGGTTCAAACTCACCGGCTGCTCCTTGGAAACCCTATACAGGGTCACTATGGGTTGGAATCGACTTGACAGCACTCAACAACAACAATGATAATTATGGAGTTCTGGTGTGGTGCTGTGGGCTAATGCGTCAGACTGCAAAGTCATTTGAACTGCAAGGTTGGCGGTTCAAACTCACCGGCTGCTCCTTGGAAACCCTATACAGGGTCACTATGGGTTGGAATCGACTTGACAGCACTCAACAACAACAATGATAATTATGGAGTTCTGGTGTGGTGCTGTGGGCTAATGCGTCAGACTGCAAAGTCATTTGAACTGCAAGGTTGGCGGTTCAAACTCACCGGCTGCTCCTTGGAAACCCTATACAGGGTCACTATGGGTTGGAATCGACTTGACAGCACTCAACAACAACAATGATAATTATGGAGTTCTGGTGTGGTGCTGTGGGCTAATGCGTCAGACTGCAAAGTCATTTGAACTGCAAGGTTGGCGGTTCAAACTCACCGGCTGCTCCTTGGAAACCCTATACAGGGTCACTATGGGTTGGAATCGACTTGACAGCACTCAACAACAACAATGATAATTATGGAGTTCTGGTGTGGTGCTGTGGGCTAATGCGTCAGACTGCAAAGTCATTTGAACTGCAAGGTTGGCGGTTCAAACTCACCGGCTGCTCCTTGGAAACCCTATACAGGGTCACTATGGGTTGGAATCGACTTGACAGCACTCAACAACAACAATGATAATTATGGAGTTCTGGTGTGGTGCTGTGGGCTAATGCGTCAGACTGCAAAGTCATTTGAACTGCAAGGTTGGCGGTTCAAACTCACCGGCTGCTCCTTGGAAACCCTATACAGGGTCACTATGGGTTGGAATCGACTTGACAGCACTCAACAACAACAATGATAATTATGGAGTTCTGGTGTGGTGCTGTGGGCTAATGCGTCAGACTGCAAAGTCATTTGAACTGCAAGGTTGGCGGTTCAAACTCACCGGCTGCTCCTTGGAAACCCTATACAGGGTCACTATGGGTTGGAATCGACTTGACAGCACTCAACAACAACAATGATAATTATGGAGTTCTGGTGTGGTGCTGTGGGCTAATGCGTCAGACTGCAAAGTCATTTGAACTGCAAGGTTGGCGGTTCAAACTCACCGGCTGCTCCTTGGAAACCCTATACAGGGTCACTATGGGTTGGAATCGACTTGACAGCACTCAACAACAACAATGATAATTATGGAGTTCTGGTGTGGTGCTGTGGGCTAATGCGTCAGACTGCAAAGTCATTTGAACTGCAAGGTTGGCGGTTCAAACTCACCGGCTGCTCCTTGGAAACCCTATACAGGGTCACTATGGGTTGGAATCGACTTGACAGCACTCAACAACAACAATGATAATTATGGAGTTCTGGTGTGGTGCTGTGGGCTAATGCGTCAGACTGCAAAGTCATTTGAACTGCAAGGTTGGCGGTTCAAACTCACCGGCTGCTCCTTGGAAACCCTATACAGGGTCACTATGGGTTGGAATCGACTTGACAGCACTCAACAACAACAATGATAATTATGGAGTTCTGGTGTGGTGCTGTGGGCTAATGCGTCAGACTGCAAAGTCATTTGAACTGCAAGGTTGGCGGTTCAAACTCACCGGCTGCTCCTTGGAAACCCTATACAGGGTCACTATGGGTTGGAATCGACTTGACAGCACTCAACAACAACAATGATAATTATGGAGTTCTGGTGTGGTGCTGTGGGCTAATGCGTCAGACTGCAAAGTCATTTGAACTGCAAGGTTGGCGGTTCAAACTCACCGGCTGCTCCTTGGAAACCCTATACAGGGTCACTATGGGTTGGAATCGACTTGACAGCACTCAACAACAACAATGATAATTATGGAGTTCTGGTGTGGTGCTGTGGGCTAATGCGTCAGACTGCAAAGTCATTTGAACTGCAAGGTTGGCGGTTCAAACTCACCGGCTGCTCCTTGGAAACCCTATACAGGGTCACTATGGGTTGGAATCGACTTGACAGCACTCAACAACAACAATGATAATTATGGAGTTCTGGTGTGGTGCTGTGGGCTAATGCGTCAGACTGCAAAGTCATTTGAACTGCAATGTTGGTGGTTCAAGCTCACAAGCTGCTCCTTGGAAACTCTATGCAAGGCCGCTGTGGGTCAGAATTGACTCGATGGCATTTAACAACAGCAACAACAATGATAATTATAATGAATGTCAATGGATTAAATGCACCAGTCAAGAGACAGAGAGGAGCAGAATGGATAAGAATACAGGATCCTTCAATACGCTGTCTACACCTTACACATAAAGACAAAAGCAGATTAAAAATTAAAGGATGGAAAAAATATATACCAAGCTAATTGCAATAAAAAAGGAGCAGTAGTGACAATATTAATCTCTGAAAAATAAACCTTAAAGCAAAAACCAGCATAAGAGACAAAGGAGAATAGTGGGAGATTTTAATAAACCACTTTCAAAAAAGGATAGAACAACCAAAAAGAGACTTGACAATGACACAGAGGAACTAAACAACACAATTAGCCAACTGGACCTCATAGATGTGTACAGAACATTCAACCCAACAACAGCACACTACACATTCTTGCCCAGTGCACATGTAACATTCTCCAGAACAGACCATGTGTTAGGCGACAGAACAAGCTGCCATAAATTTACAAATATCAAAATACTACAAAGCATCTTCTCAAGCCACAATGTTATAAAATTAGAAATCAACAATAGAAAGACCAAGGAAATAAAGTCAAATTTATGGAAACTAAATAATACCCTGCTTTAAAGCTACTGGGTAGTAGAAAAGATGAAACATGAATTCACAAAGTTCCTAGAAACAAATGAGAATGAAACTAACACATATCAAAATCTTTAGGACACGGCAACAGCAGTGCTAAGAAGACAATTTATTGTGCAAATCCAAAAAAGAAGGAAGAACCCAAATAAACACATTAACACAACATCTCCAAAAACTAGAAACAGACCAGCAAAGTAAACCTACAGTCAACAGAATAAA
>NW_006408811.1:0-3491 GCF_000296735.1 Chrysochloris asiatica | reverse complement strand
GATTGATGCAGAAAAGGCATTTGACAAAATCCAACACCCATTCCTGATAAAAACACTCAACAAAGTAGGAATTGAAGGGAAATTCCTCAACACAATTATGAGCATGTATACAAAATCAACAGCCAATATCACTCTCAATGGAGAGAAACTGAAAACCTTCCCCTGGCAAACATGAACCAGACAAGGATGCTCTTTATCACCACTCTTATTTCAATATGGTGTTGGAAGTCTTCGCCAGAGCTATAAGGCAAAATAGGGAAATTAAAGGCATCCAAATTGGCAAAGAGGAAGTAAAACTCTCTCTCTATTTGCAGATGATATGATCCTATATATAGAAAACCCCAAAGACTCAGCAAAAAACCTACAGGAAGTCATTGGAAGATTTAGCAAAGTGGCAGCGTACAAGATCAACATACAGAAATCAGTTAGATTCCTCTATACTCACAATGACAGCACTGAAAAGGAAATTAGGAAAGTAATACCATTTACACTATCCACCCAAAGGATGAAATGTTTAGGAATAAATGTAACCAGAGAAACAAAGGACTTATACAAAGAAAACTACAAAACACGACTACAAGAAACTAAAAGAAATTTACAAAAATGGAAGAATATACCATGCTCCTGGATAGGAAGACTTAACATTGTGAAAATATCAATAATACCCAAAGCAATCTACACATATAATGCAGTCCCAATCCAGATTCCAATGACATTCTTAAAAAGATGGAAAAAATAATACCAAACTTTATATGGAAAGGAAAGAGACCCAGGATAAGCTAAGCATTGCTTAAGAAGAGCAAAGCTGGAAGCCTCTCACTCCCTGAATTCAAAATTTACTACATGGCTACAGTGGTCAAAACAGCCCAGTACTGGTACAATGAAAGATACAGTGATCAATGGAACAGAATTGTGAATCTAGAAATTAACCCATCCACATACAGCCAACTGATCTTTGACAAAGGGTCAAAGTACATTGAGTGGGGAAGACATAGTCTCTTCAACAGATGGTGCTGGCAGAGCTGGAAATCAATATGCAAAAATTGAAACAAGACCTTTATCTCACACCATATAGTAAACCAACCAACTCAGCATGGATTAAAGACATAAATGTGAATCCCAGAATTATAAAGGTCATCAGTGAAAAAATAGGGACAAATTTGAAGGCTCTAAAACAGAGCACACACAAACTACCAAACATTGTGGAAACTGCACAAACAAAGGAAGACAAAATAAGTTATTGGAATATAATAAAAATTAGAAATTTATGTGCTTTCAAAGATTTCACCAAAAGAATAAAAGTGGAACCCACAGAATGGGAAAAAATCTTTTGCAATGATTTATCAGACAAGCGAATAACTTCAAAATCTACAGGAAACTATAATACCTCTACAAGAAAAAGACAAATAAACCAATAAAAAAAAAAAAAAACGGGCACAGGACATGAACAGACACTTCATTGAGGAAGAGACTTGGGCAGCCAAAAAACATATGAAGAAATGGTCACTATCTTTAGCCATTACAGAGATGCAAATCAAAACAACAATGAGATATCATCTCACACCAGCAAAAAGAGCAAAGTTCAAAAAAGTAGAGGACAATGAATAATGGCAAGGATGTGGAGAGACTGGTACCATACCCTCCTACATTGCTGGTGGGACTGTAAAATGAGCCAACTAATCTGGAAAATAGTATGGCGCTTCCTCAGAAAGTTGGAAATAGAAATACCGTATGATCCAGCAATTTCTCTACTTGACATATAGCCACAAGAAATACAAGCCATAACATGAGTAGATATATGAACTCCAATGTCCATAGCAACACTAGTCACAATAGCAAAAAGATGGAGATAGCCTAAGTGCCCATCAATGGAAAAATGGATAAGCAAACTTTGGTACATACACAGAATAGAATATTATGCTACCTTGAAGAATAACAAAGAAACTGCAAGCCACGACATAACATCGACCATTTCTTTTTGGTACAGTAACTGTGTATTCCTTCCATCTTCTTTTGATGCCCTTTACATCATTCAGTATTTTATCCATAGGATCCTTCAATACCACAAGTCAAGGCTTGAATTTTTTCTTCAATTCCTTCAACTTGAGAAATGCTGAGCATATTCTTCCCTTTTGCTTTTCTAACTCCATGTCTTTGCACATTTTGTTGTAATATTTGGTGTTGTCTTCTTGAGTTGCCCTTTGAAATTTTCTGTTCAGTTCTTGTACCTCCTCACTTCTTCCATTTGTTTTAGCATCTCTACACTGGAGAACAAAATTCAGTGTCTTCTGACATACACTTTGGTCTTTTCCTTCTTTCTTGTCTTCTCTATGACCTTTTGTTTTGTTCTTGTATGATGTTTTGATGTCATCTGACAACTTTTCTGATCTTCATTCTTTAGTGTCGAATGCATCAAATCTGTTCTTAATATAATCTCTAAATTCAGTTGGGATATATTCAAGGTCATATTTTGACTCTCATAGACTTGTTTAAATTTTCTTCAGCTTCAGCATGAATTTGCATATGAGTAATTGATGATCTGTTCCACAGTCTGTCTGCCCCTAGCCTTGCTATGGTTGATGATATGGAACTTTTCCACCATCTCTTTCCACAGATATAGTCGATTTGATTTCTGTGTATTCCATCTTGTGAGGTCCATGTGTATAGTCATCTCTTATGCTCTTCAAAAAAGGTATTTGCAGAGAACAAACAAGATGGCAGAAAGGGTGGAAGTGCAGTGAGGAGTTCCGTCAGCAACAACACAAAATACCAGACGAAGCAGGCTCAGGGGATGGAGTTAGACCTCTGAACCACATATAAGGGAATATTTAGAAGGTTGGAAAGCTTATAGCTAGGGGAATTTATAACAGAAGCAAAAAATCAATTGCTTTCTAATTCAAGATGCTCAGCTGCTCCTGGAGCTGCCATCTTGGGTGAGATCATGCAAGGGAAGGATCAAAGCAGCCATGGGCACCTGACAGAACCACAGAGATAAAGGTGTGGACAGTCTTTTTTTTTTTTTTTTTCCTTTGTATCAGCTCATTGGTCTCTCACTGTCTGTGCATCTCCATTCTGATGACTAGAGGGGGTGCCTGATATAGAAGACACCCCACCCCAACTCCCAGAGGGTTCTACTATGCATGCACACAGATCTCCTCAAAATTTAAATTGACAGGTTCCACTTAAAACCAAATGGCAGCACAAAATGGCCACAACCAGCCCTGAACTGTTTATTATTAGGAAAAAGCCCTGAACAGGGATTGTGGAGTGGGATAGGCAGACTAAACAGGAAATAAGTCATAAATTAAATCCTGAGTTACGTCACAACAACCAACAGGGGCATCTTGAAATTTCTCAAGAAGAAGAGTGAAAAGGGAAGCCCATCACCTGATCACCTCTACCTGGAGGCAATCAGAAAGCATAAAAAATACCAAAATTCACACCCATCTAAGTATTAAGGCCACAGGTAACTCATGAATATTCCCAAAAAA
>NW_006408810.1:3443423-3453646 GCF_000296735.1 Chrysochloris asiatica | reverse complement strand
CTCTTCCAAAACAGATCTATTGGTTCTTTTGGCAGCCCATGGTACTTTTAGTATTCTCCTCCAACACCACAACTCAAAGGTATACGGTCTTCCTTATTCACTGTCCAGTTTTCGCATCCATATGAGGTTATTGAAAATACCATGGCTTGGGTCAGGCTCACCTTAGTCCTCAAGCTGACATCTTTGCCCTTCAACACTTTAAAAAGTTCCTGTGCAGCAGATTTGCCCAATGCAATATGTCGTCTGATCTCTTGACTGCTGCTTCCATGAACATTGGTCGTTGATCCAAGAAGAATGAAGTCCTTGACAACTTCAATCTCTTCTCCGTTGATAAGAATGTTGTTTATTGGTCCAGTGGTGAGGATATTTGTTTTCTTGACATTGTGATGCAATCCATACTGAAGGCTTCCCTGTAGGCACATGGATATTATCCTATCACAGACAGCGTTGTACCTCATGACTGATCTGGATATGTTCTTTTTGACGATGAATGCAACATCATTCCTTTTCAATTTGTCATTCCCTGCACAGTAAACCATGCGGTTGTCAGATTCAAAATGGCCAATACCAGTCAATTTTAGCTCACTAATGCCTAAGATATCGATATTGATGTGTTCCATTTCATTTTTGACACCTTCCAATTTTCCCAGATTCATACTTCGCACATTCCATGTTCCAGTTTTCAGTGGATGTTTACAGCAGTTTCTCTTCATTTTGAGTTGTTATCCATCAGCAAATGAAGGTCCCAGGGGCTTCTCTCCCGCAAGGTTTACTCCATTCACGTCATCACAGTCAACTCTACTTTGAGGAGGCATCTCTTCCCCAGTCACATTTTGAGTGCCTTCCAACCTGAATGGCTTATTTTCTGGCACTGTATCTGACAGTGTTTCTCTGCTATTCATAAGGTTTTCAGTGACTAACGATTTGGAAGTAGTTTGTCACTCTTTCTTCTTAGTCTGTTTCTGTCTGGAAGCTCATCTGAAACCTGTCCACCATGGGTTACCCTGCTGGTTATTTAAAATACCGGTGGCATAGCCCTCAGAATCACAGCAACTCAAGCCACCACAGCACGACAGACAGACGAGTCGTGGTCGTTTGGTTTTATGTCAAAACTGTCAGTTTAAATTTCAAGGAGATCTGTGTGCATGCGTAGAAGAACCCTCCAGGGGTGGGGTGGGGTATCCATTCGCTTAGGTATCCCCTCTACTTACCAGAATGGAGGTGCTCAGTCTGGGAGAGACCAATGAACAATGGACAGATACCAAAAAAACAACAACCTGTCCACTTGGGTGACCCTTTTGGTTATTAAAAATACCGGTGGCATAGCCCTCAGAATCACAGCAACTCAAGCCACCACACAGAAATGTAATAGAGGGCTGCTATGGGTCAAACGGACTCAACCACACTTAACAACAACAAGCCCTTCTTCTAAGTTTCTGTAAGCTTTGTTCTACAAACTGGGGGCCTAGTCTAATATTTCAGTGATGGCGAGGTTGGTTCTGTCTGCCAATCTGTGGTCCACAGAAGCCCTGCAGAATCGTTATTTATCAACAAAAGAGTGATGTGAGAACAGTTGTTTTGGCTTGGTTTTGGAGCACACTTTCGGTCTAATGATTCCTTGGGGAAGTCAGCCTCTCTCTAAGCCTTCACCACCTGTTTGTCAGTGTGTCATACTGTAGGGGATTGTGTGTGGCTACCATGCTGGACTTGTGCCACCAAGAGCTCAAATACCAGCAGGTTCACTCATGGTAGACAGGTCTTAGTGGAACTTCCAGAATAAGATAGACTACAAAGAAAAGTCTCATGATCTATTGCTGAAAGTCTTCCACTGAGAACCTTATGGATCATAACAGAATACAGTCTGGCACACTGTTGGAAGATGATCCCTCTTGGCTGGAAGATACTCAACATACACTCAATGGTTGTAACAATGGACTCATATATGCCAATGATGAAGAAGATGGTATAGGAACAGGCACTGTTTCTGTGTGTTGTACACGGGTCACCATGCAGACTCCATGACAACAAAAGGTCTCCCTACTTCCACTCTCATGGTGGTCCTGGGTCCCAATAAGGACTATATTTTTATTTCACCCCTATGACCTCCTCTATACTGAATGATTGCTAAATCTTACTGTGAAGAGTAATGAGTGCGAATTACTGTGGCTCACATTCGTCCAGATTGGGAAAAGCCCAGAACCTGGTCTTCTCAATGGAATGTGCCTCACATCCAACAGCAGCTTCCAACCCCCACACATGGTTGCGGGTGCTCGGTCTGACCTGAAAGACACTCCATGGACATTCACTCATCAGAAAGTTCATACTGCACTAAGAAAATCAATTTGGAAAGTCAACACTATCCACAGGATGCAATTACTTACAGGCGACCAAGCCGAGGAGGGATACCTGGACATCAAATGAAGAATTCCTTTCCCATTTCAATTTTATTAAGCCCCAGAGTCATTTTAATAGACTGTTAAAATCTCATAAAGAAGAATGGGGAAAAAAAGGTGGCAGTCCATCTTGATAAGCAATTACCTCAAGGGGTTGATGAAATAGTTTAATATTTTTGGAAACAGGATAATAAAACCCTTGGATAATAATTTTAAAAAATTGAATATTGACTCTCTGTCAGCACTGTGAGTTTCGTTTCCATGACAACTTTGTCAGATGTGTATTGGTTTCCCATTGCTGATATAACTAATTCTCACAACTTGGTGCCTTAAAAGAACAAAAGCTTTTGGAGATCAGAAGTCCAAAGTGTGTCTTGTGGGGATAAAATCAAGGTGTATGTTCAGCTTCCTTCCTTCTGAAGGCTCTGGGGAAGAATCCATTTCCTCATCTTTTCCAGAATCTAGCCTGCATCACTGATTTTGTCACCACATCTGTCCTTTAACTCGGATTCAACTGACATTCTCTGTTTGGTTCACTCAGGTAATTTGTCCATCTCAGGAGCCTTAACTTAATCATACCTACAAAATCCCCTTAGCAATGTGTGCTGGTTTATGTGTCGACTTGGATAGACTGTAAATCCACTGCTGTTGAGTTGATTCCGACTCATTGCAACCATGAAGAGGGGTTCTGAGGTTGTAAATCTTTATGGGAACATAAAGTCTCATCTTTCTCCCAAGGAGTGGCTGGTGCGTTTGAACTACCGACCTTGTGATTAGCAGTTCAGTGCTTATCCTACAGCCCTACCAGAACTTCTTTGGAGAGGCTATAGGGCCCAGTTATGCAACCAAATATTAATCTAAGTGTTGCTGTGAAGATAATCATAGATGTGATTAGCATGCCTGATCAGTAGATCTTAAATAAAGGAGACTGTTGTTATTAGATGCCATTAAGTTGGGTCTGACACATAACAACCCATGCACAACAGAACAAAACACTAACTGGTCTGGCCCATCCTCACAGTCATTGCTGTGTTTGAACCCATCGTTGTAGCCACTGTGCCAATCCATCTCAATGAGGGTCTTCCTCCTCTTTTCTTTTTTTTGTCAACTCTGGACTTTGCCAAGCATGATGTCCTTCTCCAGAGATTGATCCCTCCTGATAACTTGTCCAACGTACAAGAGATGAAGTCTCATTATCTTCGAGTCTAGGGAACTTTCAGACTTTATTTCTTTCAAGACAGATTTATTCATTATTTTGGCAGTCCATCATATATTCACTGTTCTTTGCCAACACTGTAATTAAAATATATCAACTCTTTTAAGGTCTTTGAATTAATTGTCCAGCTTTTACACATATACAAACTGATTGGAAATGCCATGATTTGGGCATCATTGATTAATCTAGATATCTCCCCCACATGGCCAGAATCAACCACACCATGTGTGTTTCTGTCTCATTTGTACCTACTGACAACAAGGTAGGTTTTCAGTAAGTGGCTGAACAGAGAAAAGCTGGAAAGATCCTTAACCAGTAGTGAAGACTTGATGCTGA
The DNA here is from genome assembly GCF_000296735.1 of Chrysochloris asiatica. NCBI lineage: Eukaryota > Metazoa > Chordata > Mammalia > Afrosoricida > Chrysochloridae > Chrysochloris > Chrysochloris asiatica. Next base: position 3,449,701 of record NW_006408810.1, on the reverse strand, counting down.
AATGATTCTGAAGATGGCAGCATTTTGTTCTGTTAACACACCAAGTCACTGAGCGTGGGAGTCCAATGACACACAGCCAAGATATGTCCAGATCAGGATTCATGTTCAGTTTCATTTCACTACAGAACCTGTGAATGCACTACCAGATTCTAGAGAATCCCAGCATTTCCCCCAAAATGTTTATTTTGCATACTGGAAGTTATTGAGAAAGAGAGATGTCCCTTTAGTGAACATTTGTTATCAAGTAGTCCTCTCCATCATTACCCCTGTCAACTGGATGCCTTTTCACTTCTCTTTGTTTTATAAACTCCTACATGTTTGTGGACTGAAGTTGTCAAGGACTTCATTCTTCTTGGATCAACTATCAACACTCTGGAAGCAGCAGTCAAGAAATCAAACAACATATTGCATTAGGCAAATCTGCTGCAGAAGATCTTTTTAAAGTGTTGAAGAACAAAGATGTCAGCTTGAGGACTAAGATGCTCCTGACCCAAGCCATGGTATTTTCAATAACCTCATATGCATGCAAAAGCTGGACAATGAATAAAGAAGACTGTAGAAGAATTGATGCTTTTGAGTTATGGTGTTGGAGGAGGATATTGAAAGTGTCATGGGCTGCTAAAAGAATGAACGGATCTGTGTTGGAAGAAGCCAGAGTGCTCCTTGGAGGCCAGGATCAGAAAACTTCATCTTTTATACTTCAGACATATTGTCAGGAGGGACCAGTCACTGGAGAAGGATCTCATGTTTGGTAAGGTGGAGGGTCAGAGAAAAAGAGGAAGACTCCCAAGGAGATGGATTGGCCAGGTGGCAGCATCGATGGACTCAGGTGCGGCAACTTTAGGTTGGCCCAGGACAGGGCAGTGTTTCGTTCTGTTGTGCATAAGGTCGCTATGACTTGGTACTGACTCGACGGCACCTAACAACAACAACGACAACATATTCGTGGTAGTGAGATGACAGCTGATGACTTTGGATCATTTCTGAAGTCATGGGCAGTGGATTTAAGGCTGCCATGAAATTTCTGAGTCAACTCTTAGGAATGATGTGGCTCTCTTGTGTATTTTGTGATGGAGTCATGGTGTGGCACTGCACGATAATGTGCTGGACTGTAAGATCAGTTTGACCTGCAAGGTTGGCTGTTCTAACCCACCAGCTGCCCCTTGGAAACCCTATAAGGGTGGTTATGAGTTGGAACTGACTCAGTGGTACTTAACAACAACAACAGCAAAAGTGTAAAAGAAGAGAAGAATTTATTAAAAGAGAATCTATAAGGAAGAGCATAGAAGAATCGGTGTCTTTTAGTTATGGTGTTGGAAGAGAATATTGAAAGTGCCACGGACTACTAGAAGAACAAACAAATCTGTGTTGGAAGAAGTACAGTCAGAGTGCTCCTTAGAAGCCAGGATGACCAGACTTTGTCTCTCATACATCGGGCATATTATCAGGATGGACCAGTTCCTGGAGAAGACATCATGCTAGGTAATGTGAAGGGTCAGCGTGAAAGAGGAAGACATGATGGATTGGCACAGTGGCAGCGATGGGCTCAAGCTTAACAACAATTGTGAGAATGGAGCAGGGCCGGGCAGTGTTTTGTTCTATTGTACACAGAGTCGCTATGAGTTGGAACAACAAAGACATGAAATGGGGGCTGCAGAGGTTCAGTGATGAACTTTTTCCTAGTATGCCAGAGACCTGGATTCACTTCCCAACCAATGTGCAGCCACCACCTGTCAATGGAGGCTTGTGCTATGCTGCTGAACAGGTTTCAGTGGGACTTCCATATTAAGAAAGACTAGGAAGAAAAGTCTGGTGAGCTACTTCTGAAAAGGAGTTAATGACCCTATAGATGACAATGGTTTGAATTACAACAGACTCTGGGGAAGGTGCAGGATTGGGCAGTGCTTTATTCATTGCACATATGGTCACCTTAAGTTTGGGTCCAACTCAGGGGCAGCTAACAACAACAACAAGCCATTGCTGCCTAGTCCATTCTGACACATGGCGACTCTATGTGCTATAGAGTAGAACTGAACTCCGTGGACTTTTCTTGGCTGTGATCTTTATGGAAGGGGATTGCCAGGCCTTTCTTCCACTGAACCATGGGTGAGTACAAACCATTTCTACAATGATTTAAATAAAATACCCTGTTGATGCCGAGTTGATTCTGATTCATTGTAACCTTATAGGATAGAACTGCCCTATAGAATTTATAGGGCTGTAATCTTTATAGCCACCACTTGTCTGTCAGTTTGTCATACTGTGGTGGCTTACATGCTGCTGTAATTCTGGAAGCCATGCTACCGGTATTTTAAATACCAGAAAAGTCACTGATGGTGGACAGGTTTCAGCTGAGCTTCCAGAGGAAGACAAACTAGGAAGAAGGAGAGATGGACTACTTCTGAATGCTTAGTCACTGACTAGCAGTGGAACACTGTCAGATAGCACCAGAATATTGAATATTGAAACATGATGAAGAGCACCAGAATATTGTCAAAAAAAAAAAAGAGGAAGACCCGCAATGAGATGGATTGGCACAGTGGCAGCATCAATGGGCTCAAGCATAGCAACAATTGTGAGGTTGGCGCAGGACCGGGCAGTGTTTCGTTCTGTTGCACATAAAGTCGCTATGGGTCAGTATCAACTTGATGACACCTCTAACAACAACAATCATGACAGAAGCAGACTGCTACGTCTTTCTCCGACAGAGCGGCTGCTGGGTTTGAACCACTGAACTTTAGGTTATAGCTGAACTTCTAACCACTGCAGCACCACGGGTGTTGTTCAACACTAAAGTTGTTTCCATCGAGTTGACTCTGACCCATAGCTCTCCTCTAGCCAAACCTTCCTGCTATCGAGTCAATCCTGACTCACAGTGACCCTATATAGGGTTTCTGAGGCTGTAAATCTTTACGGGAGCAAAAAGCTTCATCGTTAACCTGTAGACCACCTGGTGTGTTTGAACCACCAGTCTTGCAGTTAGCAACCAAATGCTTATCCCACCACCTCATCATGGCTCCTTAGTGACCCTTATGGTCAGCAGTCCAGTGCTTATCATACATAGTAAGAAGAGAGTAAATCTGTCCCCATGGTGTTTCCAAAGCTGTAAATCTTTACAGGAGTGCATTACCTCATCTTTCTACCTTGGTGGATTCAAATCACTGACATTGTGGTCAGCAGCCCAACACCTGGCCCACTCTGCCTCCAGGGTTCTCTTCAGCAGCAATAGGGAAGTGAAACATACAGAAGAATCTTCTCTAGATGTGTAAAATGTCAGTGATGGAGGTATAGTGAGCTGCAGACAGTCTGGAGGACTAACGGGTCTTTAGAGGCACGCTTGTCCTTCACCTGGGGTCCCTGAAGTGAGTGTTTTCAATGTACTTACAGAGAAGATGGCAGCCAAAGTCTCAATACCGCCTGTGCTCAAGGTGATGTATGGGATCTTTTCTGAAGGGATCCCAGCTGTTTCAAAGATACTGTTGGTGTAGAACCAAATCTAAATGCAGGAAAGAAAAAACAAATGGTAGGTGGTCATAAATTCAGGGACCAAGAAGTCTAGAGATTCGCTACAAAATTCAGAGCCACAAGATGGAGCTGGGCGGATGTGGCTGAATTCCTGGTTTTCTAGCGTCTTCATTACCGAAGTTGTTGTTGTTGTTAAGTGCCACCTAGTTATTCACAGAGATCCTGTATAGGGTTTCTGAGGAAGCAGCTAGTAAGTTTGAACTGCTGACCTTGTGGTCCAAACTGACCTTGCAATCCAGTGTTTGTTGTTGTTAAGTGCCGTCGAGTCAGTTCCGACCCATCACGACCCTGTATAGAGTTTCTGAGGTTGTAAATCTTTAAGGGAGCACAAAGTCTCATCTTTCTCCCGTAGAAGGGCTGGTAGTTTTGAACTGCTGATCTTGAGGTTAGCAGCCCGACTCATAACCACTATGCTACCAGGGCTACTTAATCCAGTGTTTAGGTCTCTTATGTTACTAACTGGGCAGTTACGTAATGATGTAATGTTGCAGTTGTGTAATAATGAAATCTGGTAGCTATGAGGGGTTTCAAAAAGTTTGTGGGGTGTGGAATGAAAAGACAATGAATTTTTTCCACTGACTTTTGGATGCAGTCATCCAACATTTTGTGGTCTGGTGTGGTCATCCTCCATTTTCAAATAATGCCAAGTTTTTGTATAATGGCCTTGTCTTTGGAACCTAACCATCCGTATTAACAAGTGAGGAGTTGTTGTTTTTGAATGTCATCGAGTTAGCCCTGACTCATAGCAACACCATATAGGTGTTCCAAAGAGCAGCTGGTGAGTTTGAACTGCCACCAACCTTGTGGTTCACACCAGTCTTACGGTCCAGTGTTTTAACCCACAGTGGCACACCACACTTACTGATGAACATCAAAGACCACAACATTTGGTATGGATTGCACCTCAATGTAAAGAAAGCAAAAATCCTTACCACTGGACCAATAAACAACATTCTTGTCAATGGAAAAAAGATTGAAGTTGTCAAGAGCTTCATTTTTCCTGGATCAACCATCAACACTCATGGAAGCAGCAGTCAAGAAATCAGATGAGTATTAGGCAAATCTGCTGCAAAAGACCTTTTCAAAGTGTTGAAGAGCAAAGCTTGAGGACTAAGGTATTTTCAATCACTTCATATGCGTGTGCAAGTTGGACAGTGAATAAGGAAGACCATAGAAGAATTGATGCATTTGAGTTATGGTGTTGGAGGAGAATATTGAAAGTACCATGGACTGCCAAAAGAACCAAGAGATCTGTGTTGGAAAAAGTGCAGCTAGAGTGCTCATTGGAGGCCACGATGGCCAGACTTCATCTCTCATACTTTGGACATGTTGTCAGGAGGGACCAGTCCCTGGAGAAGGACACCATGTTTGATAAAATGTAGGGTCAGAGAAAAAGATGAAGGCTCCCAGTGAGATGGATTGGCACAGTGGCAGTATCAATGGGCTCAAATGTAGCAACAATTGTAAGATTGGTCCAGGACTGGGCAGTGTTTTGTTCTGTTGTGCATAGGATTGCTATGCGTTGGTACAAACTCGATGGCACCTAACAACAACAACAACAACAACAGATATACAATTGTCTTTAAGAGTTGAGTTGGTCCCTCCTCATAGCAGCCCTGCATAGAGGTTCTGAGGAGTAACTGGTGGGTTTGACCTTGTGGTTAGCAGTCCAGTACTTATCCTACAACACACCAGGATTCTATCTGTCTGTCTATCTTTCTATCTATCTACCTATCTAATAATACATTAGTCATTTCAACATGGCATTAATTATTTCCATCATGCTGTTCAACCATCATCATTTTCTATTCCAAATTTTCGTTCATCCTGAAGATGAGCTCAGTGTCCTCTAATTGCTGAATTTTCTTTTGCCCCATCTCCTGTCTACCTTTGGTAACCACTAATAATCATTGATCTCTAGACTATTTATTTCATATAAGTGTGATCATACAATACTTGTCCTTTTGCAATTGACTTATTTCACTTTCCATAAAGTTTTCAAAATGATTCGAACTGACTGGAAGAGATCAATATTTGTGCCCATTCCAAAGAGAGGTGACCCTACGGAATGTGGAAATCATTGGACAATGTCATTAGTATTGCATGCAAGTAAAATTTTGCTAATGATAATCTAAAAAGAACTGCAGCAGTACATTGACATAGAGCTTCCAGAGGTTCAGGCTAGATTCAGACAGGGAAGTGGAACAAGGAATATCACTACTGATATCAGATGGATCTTGGCTGAAAGCAGAGAAGACCAGAAAAAGATGTTTGCCTGTGCTTTATTGACTATGCAAAGGCTTTTGATTGTGTCAATTATGACAGCCTATGGACAGCATAGTAGAGAATGAGTATTTCTGAACAGTTAATTGTTCTCATGCGAAACCTGAACATAAACCAAGAGGCAGTTGTTTAAACAGAACAAGGGGACAACGAGTGGCTTAAAATTAGGAAAGGTGTGTTCCAGGGTTGTATTCTTTCATCATATTTATAGCTGGGTTCTACGAAGAAAAATGCGGCATCAGGATTGGAGGAAGACTCATTAACAACCTGCGATGTGTAGATGATACAACCTTGATCGCTGGAAGTGAAGAGGACTTGAAACATTTACTGATGAAGATCAAAGAGCACAGCCTTTGATATGGATTACATCTCAATGTCAAGGAAACAAAAATCCTCACCACTGGACCAATAAACAACATTCTTACCAATGGAGAAAAGATTGAAGTTGTTAAGGACTTCATTCTTCTTGG
>NW_006408810.1:3428154-3435868 GCF_000296735.1 Chrysochloris asiatica | reverse complement strand
GGGGGGAAGGTAGTGTAGGGGGCAGGCTTGCAGGGTATACCCTTTGGTTGGTTGATGATGCATGGAGGGGATTGGAACCATGGCAATGAAACGCTATACGATAGAATGAATGTAAAACTAATGTTCTCCCATGTAAACTATCACATAACTCACAATAAAACATTTTAAAAAAAGAAGTAGTTGCTAGGGACACATGGATGATTTGATGTGACTCCACCCTGGGGGATGACGACCCACTGATGACTAGAGTTGGAGTGGTGTATAAGCCATCATGCCCTTCCTGGGGAAGGCATGTGGGGTCTGCAATGAAGTATCTCTTTCCCACTGCCGAGAGCCTGAACACACACAGGAGAACCTGGCATTCAGACAAAGGAAGAAGGCAATTGCATAAAGAGGTAATTTTAAGTGATAAGTCTAATTTTAGAGTAGGGAATTTGAAAGCCATTGTGAGAGGCAGTAAAAATAACAACCTGAACCTGAAAAGGAATTTAGGAACAACCAAAAATAAATTTTTTTTTCCAAAATTTTTAATGTTAACTTTCTCTTGATCCATTCATCTACTGTTTAGCGACAATGCACAGAAATGAACAGAGCAATATGTAATGTTTGCGTCATACAGTGGCTCTCAGCCAGGCTGATTTGTCCCGAGAGGATGTTTGACAATGTCTGGAGACATTTTTGGTTGTCAAAGCTAGGGGAGGGATGTGTGGGAGGAGTGGTACTTGAATCTCCTGGGTAAAGGCCAAACCCTAACATCTCAAACCCACTGCCGTCAACAGTTCCAACACATGACGACCCAATGTGGCCTGGGATGCTGTTAAGCTCCTACAACACATAGGACAGTCCTCACCACAAAGATGGCTCCTGTTGAAAATGTGGCTAGTGCAGAGGCTGAAAGGCCCTGGGATTTAGAGGTGGGTCCACCAAACCGCAGTGGTGGAGCTGGTGAGCTTGACAGCACAGATACTACTCCTTGTGATCTTGCCCAGTCATTGCTCCTTTGTGAGCTACAGTTTCTTCCTCTAGACACTGATAATATCAGGATTATTGTTGTTGTTAGTTGCCGTCGAGTCAATGTTAATTCATGGTGCCCCTTGTGTACTGAGTAGATTTGCTCCAGAGAGTTTTCCTGCCTGGGACCTTTCAGCAACAGACAACCTGGCCTGTTTACTGACACACCTCTGGGTGGTGTTTGAGCCATCAGTCTTTTGGCTAATGGTTGAGAGCTTAAGCACTGTGTTACCCAGGGACTTAATGGTAGGGGTGGGGAGCCAAGTGGTGGATTTAGTAGAAGCTGAAAGTCAGACACACTGCATCCATAAACCCCATAGCAAATGTACAAACAAAATCTTATTACCCCCAGTTTTACCATAGTAAAGGGAGGTCCAGGGAAGTTAGTAGGATCAGTTCCCTCTGCTCAAGGAAGGAATTCTGAAGGAAGGAAGGGCAACGCCCGGGCACATAAATTCTTTTTGGTCACTGAGACTATTCCCACTCATGGTGACACCTTGTACTACCATGAGGTTGTCTCAACTGTAATGTCAACATCGACAGGAAGCAACCAGAATCTCAAGCCAGATTCGGAAGAGGACATCACATGAGGGCTATCACTGCAGATGTCACATGGATCTTGGCTGAAAGCAAAAAGTACCATCAAGACGTTTACTTGTGCTTTATTGATAATACAAGGGCATTCAACTTTGTGGCTCATAGCACACTATGATAGCATCATGAAGAATGATATCTCCAGAACACATAACTGTGTCCATACATAACCTGTACATACACCAAGAAGCAGTCTTTTGAACAGAACAAGGGAAGACTGCATGGGTGAAAATCAGGAAAGGTGTGTGCTAGGGTTGTATTCTTTCATGATACTTATTCAATCTGTATGCTGAGCAAATAATTCAAGAAATTTGATTATATGAAGAAGAACATGGCATAGTGATTGGAGGAAGGTTCATTAACAACCTGCGATATGCAGATGATACAATCTGGTGTGCTGAAAGGGAAGAGAACTTGAAGCACTTGCTGAGGATCAAAGACTATACAGCCTTCAGTATGCTTTACACCTCAACACAAAGAAAACAAAAATCCTCATAATTGAACCAATATCATGATAAACTGAGGAAAGATTGAAGCTGTTAAGGATTTAATTTTACTTGGATCAACAATCACCACTTATGGAAGAAACTGCTCAATCAAACAACATACTACATTATGCAGATCTGCTCGAAAAGGCCTCTGAAAAGTGTTAAAAAGTAAACATGTTACTTTGAGGACTAAGGTATTTTCAATCACTTCCAAAAGCTGGACAATGAATAAGGAAGACTATAGAAGAATCAATGCATTTGAATTATACTATTGGTAAAGAATATTGATTATAGACTGCTGGAGGAATGAACAAATCTGTCTTGGAAGAAGTATGGCTAAAATGCTCCTTAGAAGTTAAATGAGGATGGCAGGACTGTCTCACATACTTTGGACATGACATTTGTAGAGGTCCAGTCCCCGTAGAAGGACATCATGCTTGGTAAAGTAGTGACAAATGAGGAAGACCTTCAGTGAGATGGATTGACACGGTGGCTGAATGGGTGGACTCCAATCTAACAATTGTGAGGATGCTGTAGGACTGGGCAGTGCTTGGTTCTGTTGTACATGGGGTCACTATAAGTGGACTGACTTAATGGCATGACTCTTGGTTTGGTGCTGTAGGAGTGACACTGGACTGTGAAACCACATGGTCAGCAGTTCAATCCCACCAGTTGCTCCTTGGAAACCCTACACAGGGTTGCTATGAGTTGAAACTGACTCGATGGCACTTACCAACAACAAAAGCGACATCAACAATAACTATGTTAACAGAAGCAAATAGCCAGGCCTTTCTTATGTAGTGCCTGGTAAGTGCTAAGAAAGTGAAAGCTTTAGTATCATCTCAGCAGAGTAGATGGGGGCTGGGCAAGGGAAGGTGACCAGAGAGGTTCTCACTGCAGGCTCACTCTTACCCTCAGCCCAGAAGACAGTCTTTCTGACTCTTGACTCAAAGTTGCTTTGCTCCATGTCAAGTAAACTATGTCAAGCTGGAAGTATTATCACCGACTTAACACAAAGATGCAGAATAAACACTTTGACAAGTCTGACTTTGTGAGTGGAGGAGACAGATTTGTTTTTGTCCCCCCCCACACCCCCCAAGAAGATATTTATGCAGTAGGGCTTACAAATGCACCTGTGCAGAATTTATAAAGCTACATGGGGTATGCAAATTGGAAAACCATGTTCCAGTGGAGGAGAAAATTCTGTTTAGAAATGTCATGGTTCTCCATCTAAATGCTGCATAAAACACAGATTTCATATGCAATGTTTAAGACTGTATGTGTGAGCTTTAAGAAACAGATATCTTTTTCTCCTCAAAGTTTTCTTAAAATAAGGAGGGCAGGCAGATTCAAGATGATCTTCTTAAGACTTGGTCTTTCCAGGAGGCACTACCCAAGGTCACCCCAAAAGTTAAGGCAGAACTCTCAACCCAGGAGCCTCCTCATTCTGCAGCCTAAATTGAGGAAGAAGGAAAAACCAAATGACTTCACTTCAACCCAATGTTTCTGAAAATAGAATCTAGTTGTGGCTTTCAATGCCGCCATCTTTCTCTCTCCAAAAAGGAACCCTTTCTTTCTCTTCATCAATCCTCAACACCCAGACATGCATCCTGCTGACTTTCAGAGGATGAGGGCTCATGCTCATGCTTGATAAACTCGGAGTTGTTTGAGCTGAGGCTGACCAGAAGGTAAGAGGCAGCCTCCCCTTCCTCCAGCCCTTTGGGCTCAGCCGCCTTCTGCTGGGCTACACCAATGACGCTAGAGGGAGCTTGGCTATTACAGTGCAAGAATCTCTTCTATAGCAACCCTGCCAAGTGGCTGAGCAGTCTGTTTGCACACCTTCATGGATGGAGAGTTCATTACCTCTTGGTAACCTACTTCCATTTTGCAGTAGCAATCATGATTCAGAGAATCAGTACTCCTATCCTTCGTTTTCATGAAGCTAGCCCTCTGGAGCCTTCCAGAGAGAAGGTGAATGACTTCATCAGAAGGTTCCAGAAGCTCATGGAGAGACCTTCTCCTCAAACATTCCTACCCATGTAAGCTCAGCCCTCAAGAAGATTTGCATCTAAATCCTTGAGGTTTTCTCAGGACAGAATGGTGAACTGAGGACAGTCTGGCCACAAGTACATGTTTTTAAATCATCTTCATGTCTCTTTCTCTAGTGTCATTGTGTTGACTGTGTTGGTCCCTGACTCATGGGAACCTGATGGGAACCTTAAGTATTGTCAGTTCTGTGTTATCCCCATGATCAGTTGTATTTTGGATTGTTGTGACCCATAGAGATTCCATTGGGTGATTTTCTTCCTAGTCTATCTTAGTCTCGAAGCTTTGCTGAAACCTGCTCAGAATCATAGAATCACGTAAGCCTCCATTGACAGATGGGTGCTAGTTGCCCATGAGGAGCTGGGAATTGAACTTGAAAGCAACAAGAGTTCTACCACTGAGGTCCACTGCCTCCACTGTCTTTTGCTTATGACTTTCCAATGCCCACTTGGTTGAGAAATAGGACTTTTCAGTATTTCCAGTATTTGTTGTGGTTAGGTGCTGATGCTGAATAGATTTTGCCTCATGGTGACCCCATGTGTGTAGAATAGGGTTGTCAAGACTCTGCCCTTCTGGAGACATATCCCCAGGTCTGCCTTCTGAGGTATCTCTTGGTGGGTCTAAACCAGCAACTTTTTGGCTAGTAGTTAAGCACTTTTGTGCCAAATGTTTTAGTTGTTGTTGTTAAGTGACTTCGAGTCGGTTCTGACCCATAGCGACCCTGTACAGGGTTTCTGAGGGTGTTAGTAGTAAGTAGCATTTTGTAAGGGATGACTCTGAATTAGATGCTGCAAGGAACCCCGGGTGGGATGGCTTCTTTTAGTAGTGTGACATCCCATTGTACAGTTGGACACTGAGGGTGGAGATGGTGGGCTGAGTTTAGAATGAACACCAAGTGTTCCAACCTGGACCATCCACCCTAAAGCTTCTCTGGGTTCCTCTGTTGGTGGGGATGCCCTGGCATAGCCCCAGTCCTCACCGCATTGAGGCCACACAGCTGGTAGCAGGCCATGGTGATGACCACAGTGAGGACCTGCCATCGGACGTAGGGGCTTCTCAGCAACTCCAAGACAGATACCAGCTGGATGTTCCTCTGAACACGGCTCTCTGCCAGGACCTCCTCCATTTCTCGAGATATGTCCTCTTTGCCCAGGAATGTCTGGAAGGCTGCAAACAGGGACAAGACAGATTCAGTGGGAATTGGGATGTTTGCCATGTCTAACACTGGGCCTACAGGGGAATGTTCAATGCATGGACAGTCACATACCTTGTCAGGGGACAGAACTGGCAGAGGCCCTGGGAGTCAGGGAGTCCAGAGGTCTTGCTTTACATACAGGGAAACATAAACCCAGTGAGAAGCAACGGCCTCCCCAGATCTCCCAGGAGGCTTCTTCTGCAACCATCCCTATCTAACCTGATTGTTGTGGCTTGCATGTTGCTGTGATGCTGAAAGCTATACCACCAGTATCTTAAAAACCAGCGGATCATCCATGGTGGGCAGATGTCAGTGGAGCTTCCAGACTAAGATAGACTAGGAAGGAGAGGCAAACTAGTTCTGAAGATTTAGTCACTGAAAACCTTATGAATAGCAGTGAAATACTGTCAGATGTAGTATGGGAAGATGAACCCCTCAGGTTGGAAGACATTCAAAATATGATTGGTGAAGAGCTGCCCCCTCAAAGTAGAGTTGACTATAATGATATGAATGAAGCAAAGCTTTCAGAACCTTCGTTTATGAAAAGGGAAGCCCATTTCCTGACTACATCAAATACTACGGCATAATCAAAACATTCCAGGATAAACATAAGCTAAAGGATTTTGCCACAGTTAACCCTACTATGAAAAATATCCTAAAATAAGTTCTGTGTACTAAGAACTAACACGAACAGACAACAACTAGACAATGACGTATGCGACAGTATCACCCTGAACTCAATCGACAAATGGAAGAGTCAAGAACAGAATAAAATGATAAGAACAGAGGATCTGGGAGGTCAGTTTATGATCAAAACAATTGCAATGTGAAAAAACGTAAACACAGAGGAAAAGAGATCCAAGTGGTGAGAAGGTCAGGTAGATTACAGGATAAAATAGACTGTCTTAAATGGAGGGAAGAGTTAACGGAATATAAGGTAAACTAACCACAATAGATCTGTTTTGGAAGAAGTGCAGCCAGAGTGCTCCTTGGAGGCCAGGATGGCCAAACTTCGTATCTCATACTTCGGATATATTGTCAGGAGGGACCAGTCACTGAAGAAGGATATCATGTTTGGTAAGGTGGAGGGTTGGAGAAAAAAAGGAAGACCCCCAATGAGATGGATTAGCTAAGTGGCAGCATCGATGGATTCAAGTAGTGAGGTTGGCCCAGGATCGGGCAGAGTTTCGTTCTGTTGTGCATAGGGTCGCTATCAGTCGGTACTGACTATGGCACCTAACAACAAAACTACAATAGCGGGGTTGGGGTGGGGGATTTAGTTCGGGTGTTGGGGAGGGCAATACAAGAAGGGGGAGGAGGCAGAAGAACAAAATAAATAGGGGAATACTGAGACAGGTTTGCATGGACTAAGTGGGACAGAGGTAAATAGTGATGCAAGCTCAACCTTGGAACAACAGGGCTCTGGGATACAGGGATCTAGGCATAGTTTGAAGAGGGAAAATAGTACTAAAATGCTTGACTGTCTTATGAATATTGGTTTCCCTTGTCTACTATCCTAAAATAGACACTTGAGTAGGATAGAAAGGAATGTTGGGAAACATGATTACAGAAAACTTGTAAACCCATCTTCAACCAATAACTGATTGGAATACCTAAAAGAGGTGCTAGAACTTGCCCAGTGAATTAGGCCGCTTGCAAAAAAGCCTTTGCAGAGTATAGGACCTTAGGTGGAATCCTGAGTCCCATCCAGAACCTTATGAGATGGGACATTCCCACTAGCAAGGACAAGCAGACCAACCTGGAACAGCTAGAGCAACAGAAGATACCTCTTCAAAGAGATCAGCAGGAAAAACTGGGAAAAAAAATGTCAGCATGACTGGCTACTACAAGAATAAGCAAGCTGTTCACCAGGAAGCCATCAAGGCAAGCAATCAAGTTCCTTCATGACAAACTCCCCTCTAAGACTGAAACTCAAATGGAACATACAAATAGACATGTAACCTTGCTGGTGACCACATTGGTCTACCAGTGAGTAGAAGATGAGGAAAAGCAACAATGAAGAAATGGGCTGAGTTTAACCACAGTCCATAGACTCCCATTGATCTGGAGATGAGAAAGAGAACAGGAAGGGCTGGTTGGTCCAAAGTGTAGTGAGACCTGGAAACACCTGAGCCCATGGAAAAGGGCATAGCCACAGAGGGCTAAAGGTGAGAGTGAAGCATCTAGCTGATATGAAGATGCACAAGAGCACCCAAACTTGCAGACAATACCCATTTGACCTAGCCTCAACGGCTTGATAATCATAACTCGACTGTTGTTGTTGTTTGTTGTCAGGTGACATCGAGTCGGAACTGACTCATAGCGACCCCATGCACAGCAGAATGAAACAATGTCCGATCCTGGGCCAACCTCACTACCG
>NW_006408810.1:3416220-3424836 GCF_000296735.1 Chrysochloris asiatica | reverse complement strand
CCACAATCGTTTTCTGAGTGCCCTCCCACCTTCCAGTCCTATATCTGACACTGTTTCTCTGCTATGCATAGAGTTTTCAGAGACTAGCGATTCGGAAGTAGTTTGTCACTCTTTCTTCCTAGTCTGTCTTTGTTTTGTAGCTCATCTGAAACCTTTCCACCATAGGTGACCCTGCTGGTTATTTAAAACACCGGTGGCATAGCCCTCAGAATCACAGCAACTCAAACCACCACAGCACGACAGACAGACGAGTGGAAGAAAAAAAACACACTTTTTTAAAATAAAGGAAATGAGGGTAAATTGCTACAATTTGATGAACCTGACCTATAGTCATGGAGGTAATAACTCTAAATACCAACAGAGAGGGAAGAAGTCTTCACTTCAAGCATCAATGCTATCCCCTTTGTACACTGGGTAGATAGGGTGGGGAACTTAGACACTGGTTGCCTAAAATGAGGGGGCAATAAAGGCATGAAGTGACTGGCTTACAAAGTTTCAAGAGGGATTTTAGTTTAAGAGTATGGGGGAGGGGAGAGGAAGAAAGAGTCCCCACTGAATAGTTTTCATCTTGTCTAGATGAGTCTGGTGAAAAGAGATGGGGATAAGATTTGTATGATTCAATAGTGAATAATTGTTATCATGACTAAATGTGACTGTCACAATTGTAAAGGTAGAATTTTGTAACAAAAACAGGGGAGTGGTTAATCTTACAGTTCAGAAACAGAGGACCCTAGGACCACCAAGGGGAAAGAGCAAAAGCAGAATGCAGGACCTTATCCAGAGAAGAAGCAATGGCAGAGAGAGGCAAAGATGGGCTCACGGAGAGGGGGAGTGGATGAGTACTCTAGATTTATGGGAAGAGAGGGACTAAGAACTGGTGGCCAGAAGGCAGACTTGCAGAATGTGACCTTTGGAGGTGTAAATTGTTGTATATGCCTGAGTGTTTTCTTTTACTTTTTAAAAAAGGTAACGTGAATAGAGAGAAATACATGGAGGGGATTATAATCATTGTAATGAATCAAGGTGTATGATTTGTTGAATGTAAAACTGATGATCTGCCCTGTAAACTTTCACTCAATCCACAATAAATCCTTTAAAAAAAAAAAAAAGAAAATGGAAGGAATACACAGAGTCACTGTACCAAAAGGAAATGGTTGATGTTCAACTGTTTCAAGACGTAGCATATGATCAAGAGCTAATGATACTGAAGGAGGAAGTCCAAGGTGCATTGAAAGAATAGGCAAAGAACAAGGCACCAGGAATTGATGGAATAAAAATTGAAATTGTTCAAGAAAGTGAGGCGGTACTGGAGGCACTCACTCATCTCTGCTAAGAAAGTTAGAAGACAACTATCTGGCCAACCAATTGGAAGAAATCCATATTTGTGCCCTTTCCAAAGAGAGGTGACCCAACGGAATGCAGAAATCATTGAACAATACCTTTGATATCCTATGTCAGTAACGTTTTACTAAAGGTGATACAGAAATGGCTGCAAGCATACATTGTAAGAGAAATTCCAGCAGTTCAAGCTGGATTCAGAGGAGGACACGAAATGAGGGATATCATTGCTGATGTCTGATGGATCTTGGCTGAAAGCAGAGAACATCAGAAAGGTGCTTACCTGTGCTTTATTGACTACTCAAAGGCTTTCAATTATGTGGATTATGACAAGCTATGGACAACATTGCAAACAACGAGTATTCCGGAATGCTTAATTGTGCTCCTGAGGAATCTGTACCTGGACTAAGAGGCTGTTGTTTGAACAGAACATGGGAACACTGAATGTTATAAAATCAAGAAAGGTGTGCAGCAAGGTTGTATTCTTTCATAATACTTAATCAACTTGTATGCTGAGCAAATAATCTGAGAAGCTGAATTATATGAAGAAAAACATGGCATCAGGATTGGAGGAAGACTCATTAACAACCTGCAATATGCAAATTACACAACCTTCCTTGCTGAAAGTGAAGAGGACTTAAAATACTTACTGATGAAGATCAAAGACTACAGCCTTTAGTATGAGTTGCATCTCAATACAAAGTAACCCCAAATCCTCACCACTGGACCAGTAAACAACATTCTTATCAATGTAAAAAAGATTGAAGTTGTAAAGGACTTCATTCTTCTTGGATCAACCATCAACCCTCATGGAAGCAGCAGTCAAGAAATCAAATGAAGTATTGCATTAGGCAAATCAGCTGCACAAGACCTTTTTAAAGCGTTGAAGAATGAAGATGTCAGTTTGAAGACTAAGGTGTGCCTGACCCAAGCCATGGTATTTTCATTAGCCTCATATGCATGCGAGAGCTGGACAGTGAATAAGGAAGACTGTAGAAGAACTGATGCACTTGAGTTGTGGTGTTGTAGGAGAATATTGGAAGTGTCAGTGTCTGCCAAAAAAATCAAGAGATCTGTGTAGGAAGAAGTGCCGCCAGAGTGCTCTTTGGAGGCCAGGATGGCAAAACTTCGTCTCTCATACTTTGGGCATGTTATCAGGAGGTACCAGTTGCTGGAAAAGGATGTCATGTTTGG
Organism: Chrysochloris asiatica; assembly: GCF_000296735.1. Classification (NCBI taxonomy): domain Eukaryota; kingdom Metazoa; phylum Chordata; class Mammalia; order Afrosoricida; family Chrysochloridae; genus Chrysochloris; species Chrysochloris asiatica. The sequence continues at coordinate 3,422,304 of NW_006408810.1, read as the reverse complement.
TAAGGCGGAGAGTCAGAGAAAAAGGGGAAGACCCCTAGTGAGATGGATTGGCAAAGTAGCAGCATCAATGCATTCAAACATGGCAACAATTGTGAGGTTGGCTGAGGTCTGGGCAGTGTTTTGTTCTGTTGTGCATAGGGTCGCTAGGAGTTAGTACCTACTTGGTGGCACATAACAACAAGAACCAGCTTCTTTAGTCTGAAATTGAACAAACATGTACTCAAGATGCATTGACAATTACTAGTGGCTGAAATGTGGAAGTTGGCAACAAGGAGGAAGGATTAGTAGCTGAAAATGTGGCCTTAGTAATAGAAATAATGCTTGAGATTGCATGATAGAATTTTGGAAGTCCAACGACTTATTCATTGTAAATGCCCTTTTAAAATAACATAAAAGGTGTCTATACACATGGACCTCACCACATGGAATACACATGAATCACACTGACTACATCTGTGAGAACAGACGGCAGAGAAGCTCTATACCATCTGCCAAAACAAGGCCAGGGGCTGACTATGGAACACACCATTCATTGCTCATATGCAAGTTCAGGCTGGAGCTGAAGGAAATTAAAACAAGTCTATGAGAGCCAAAATATTACCTTGAATATATCCCACCAGAATTTAGACACCATAGAACAGATTTGATGCATTTGACACTAATAACCAAATACCAGAAGGGTTGTGGGTTGATGTCAAGAGCATCATACAGGAAGAAAACAAAAACAAAATGGCAGGAAAGCATGAAAAGACCAAAATGGATATCAGAAGAGACTCCGAAACTTGTTCTTGATTGTGGTGGTGGTCGTGGTCGTGGTGTGCCATGGAGTTGGTTTTGACTCAGAGAAACCCTAGATAAGGTTTCTGAGGCTATGAATCTATGAGCAGGATGTCTCATCTATCTCCTGCAGAATGACTGGTAGTTTCAAATTGCTGGCATTGAGGTTAGCAGCCAGACTTGTAACCAATGCTCTTTATTTAGAGTTAATTTAGAGAAGCTAAATTGACTAGAAGAATTGAGGAAGTAAAAGAGCTGAACAGAAATTTTCAAAGGGCAACCTAAGAAGAAAAAGTCAAGTATTACAATGAAATCTGCAAAGACCTGGAATTAAAAACCAAAAGGGAAGAACATGCTCAGTATTTCTCAAGCTGAAATAACTGAAGAAAAATTTCAAGACTCAACTTGAAATATTGAAGGGTTGCATAGGCAAAATATTTATTGATGAAGAAAGCATAATGAAGAAAGAAGTTTAAAGGTATACATAGCATCACTATACCAAAAATAAATGGTTGGTGTTCAACCATTTCAAGAGGTACCATATGATCAAGAACCAATGGTACTGAAGGAAGAAGTCCAAGTTGAACTGAAGGCATTGGTGAAAAACAAGGCTCCAGGAATTGATGGAATACAAACTGAAATCTTTCAATTAAGTAATACAACATTGGAGGCATTCACTCTTCTAGGCCAAGAAGTTTGGAAGACAAACTACCAAGCCAACTGATTGGAAGAGCTCCATATTTGTGCCCATTCCAAAAAGAGGTGACTCAATGGAATGTGGAAACCATTGAATGGTATCATTAATATCCCATACAAGTAAAATTTTCCTGAAGGTGATTAAAAAATGGTTGCAAAATTCAAGGTTTTCACAGAAGGGGACCTTGAACTAGGAATATCATTGTTGACATCAGACAGATCTTGGCTGAAAGCAGAAAATATCAGAAAGATATTTACTTGTGATTTATTGACTGTGCAAAGGCTTTCAACTTGACAAACTATGGATAACAAGTGAAAAATGAGTATTCCAGAACACACAGAATAAGACGCAGTCATTTAAATAGAACAAGGAGATATTGAATGGTTTAAAATCTGGAAAGGTGTGCACCATGGTTGTATTCTTTCACCATACTTAGTTATTCTGTATGCTGAGAAAATAATCTGAGAAGCTGGATTATATGAAGAAATGGCATCAGGGTTGGAGGAAGACTAATTAACAACCTCTGATCTGCCGATGATACAACCTTCCTTTCTGGAAGGGAAGAAGACTAAAAATACTTACTGATGAAGATCAAAGACTACAGCCTTCACTATGGATTGCACTTCAATGTAAAGAAAACAAAAATCCTCACCACTGGACCAATAAATGACATTATGATAAATGGAGAAAAGGTTGAAGTTGTCAAAGACTTCCTTTTTCTTGGGTATACAACCAACATTCATGGAAACAGCAATAAAGAAATCAAATGATGTATTGCATTAGGCAAACTTGCTGCACAAGACATCTTCAAAGTGTTCAAGAGCAAAAAGATAAGTTTAAGGACTAAGGTGCAACTAAGCCAACCTATGTAGCATAGTGGGTTATGGAGTTGGGCTAATAATTGGAAGGTCAGTAGTTCAAATATACTAGCTGCTCTGAGAGAGAAAGGTGAGACTTTTTGCTCCCATAAATGTTTACAGGCTTGGAAACCCAATACAGTCTTGCTATGAGTTGGGATTGACTTTTTTGGCACACAACCATTTGCATGACAAAGCTGGACAATGAATAAGAGAATATAGAAGAATCAAAGCATTTGAATTTGGTGTTTGTGAAGAATATTAAAATGATTAAGGACTGCCAGAAGAACAAACATAGCTGTTTCTGAAGAAGTACAGCTAGAATACCCCTTAGAAGCCAGGATGGAAAGACATCTCTCATGCTTTGTTCATGTTATCGTGAAGGACCAGCCCTAGATAAAGACAGCATGCTTGGTAAAGTGAATGGTCGGTGAAAAACAGAAAGAATGCCAAGGAGATGGACTGGCACGGTGGCAGCAGCAATGGGCTCAAATAGAAAAATAATTGTGAGGATGGTGTAGGACTGGGCAGTGTTTGGTTCCATTGTGCATAGGGTCGCTATGAGACAGACCCAAGTTGACAGCACCTACCAACAGTCTCCACAATCATGTGAGTAATTCCCATGAAGAAAATCAACATCTGTCTATCTGTTGGTCTGTCTGCCTGCCTGCCTACCTACCTACCTACTTACCTACTTTTCTGTCTCTCTCCTCATGGAGTCTTGGAGTGGCTGTGTAGGATAAGCACTGGACTGCTAACTACAAGGTCAGTTGTTCAAACCTACAAACCACCCCTCAGAAAGCCTATACAGGGTTACTGTCAATTGGAATAGACTCAAAAGTATGTAACAATAAATATAGCTGTTTAATGCTGCCAAGTTGGTTCCGATTCATAGCATTTCCAAGGAGCTGCTAGTGGGTTTGAAACTGCTGACCGTGTGGTTTCAGTCCAGTGTTGATCTTACACCAGAAGTCCACTATACATATATGTGTGTGTGTTTTTTTGTTTAAGTGTTGTCAGGTCAATTCTGACATAGCAACCCTGTATAGTGTTTCTGAGGATTGGTTGGTGAGTTTGAACTGGTGACCTTGCAGCTCAAACTAACCTATGGTCAAGTGCTTATCCTATGGTGCCACATCAGGACTACACACACACACAGATACATACATACATTTGTTGTTGTTAAGTGCTGTAGTGTCAATTCTGACCCATAGCGACCCTGTACGTGGTTTCCGAGGCTGTAAATCTTTATGGGAGCAGAAAGCCTCATCTTTCTCCTGTGGAATCACTAATAGTTTCTAACTGCTGACCTTGAGATTAGCAGCCCAATTCGTAACCATTATACTACCAGAGCTCCTTATATATATTTGTTGTTGTTGTTAAATGCCATTAAGTCAATTCTGACCCAAAGTGACCCTGTATAGGGTTTCCAAGGAGCAGCTGGTGAGCTTGAACTGCCAACCTTGCAGTTTAAACTGGAGCATTAACCCACAGCGTCACACCAGGACTCTGTGTGTGTGTGTGTGTGTGTGTGTGTGTGTATATATATATATATATATATATATATAGTTGTTGTTAAGTACTGTTGAGTCAGTTCTGAGTCATAGTGACTCTGCACAGAGTTTCATATATATGTGTGTGTGTATAAAACCTGACTTGAGGCACAAGGTTGGCAGTGCAAACCCACCAGCTGCTCCTCAGAAACCCCATACAGGATCGTTACGAGTTGGAACCGACTTGACAGCACTTAACAACAACAACAACACACACACACATACATATATATACATAGGTATATAGTGGCTTCAAAAAGTTTGTGGGAAAATTTCATTTTTATCCCACAAACTTTTGGAAGCCCCCTCCTCTGTCGCTTGTTCTATTTTTTTAGACAACCCTAAGACACTTCCGTGTGCCTGGTCCTGTGTGTGGTCACTCTTGATGGAAGGGTCTTGACAGTGGCAAGATTGTCACTCAACTATGATGCCCAGGCATCAATTCTTCTCCTGGAAGGAAGAGTGGACTCAATGGTCTTCCAGGTGACACTCTGAAATTCAGAACCTGGGGGTAGGGGTGGGGGTGGGGAATCTTCTCATATTGTGTGTGCCCAGGATTGAAATATCACCTCAGCAACTCAGGGCTTTTGTAGGATGAGCTCCACACATAACCATCCCTGGAGAACCTGTGGTTGTTTTTTACCAAGCCATTAATTATGCACACCTCAGTGGGTGTGTGTCCGGGGGTGGCTGACTGATTAGACCCCCAGGATCATAATAATCAGATCCTGGGAGATGCACTTAGTAGGTGAACTTAAGTATTCGGTACTCTGACATTCATCCACCTACAGGGGAAGGTGGCCAGCGTGTCATCTCCCGTGGACAGTGCATCCCAGACACAGTGGGCAGCATCCTTAAAAACGCTACTTTGCACCATGGGGCATGTGAACTTGCTCTTCTCAAGTACCAAGGAAAGCTATTAAACTTGCTCCGGATTGTCTAGGATGGAGTTGTTGGCTGTTAATTCCAGCTTCAGAGGAACTCTGTTGTGAGCGATGGTTTACTGCTGCTCTCAGTGTTTATTAAGGGTGAGTGGGAGAAGTCCCCACATGACTAACACTTCTGCTTTTCTGCCTTATGCATGGTGTGTGTGTGTGTTTATTGAGTTCATTTTGATTCACAACAACTCAACAGGATGGAGCAGAACTGCCCCATAGGGTTTCCAAAGCTGTAATCTTATGGACTGCTAACTAAAGGTCAGCAGTCAAGCCCACTAAATTACTCTTAGAAACCCTATACAGCAGGGTTGCTATGAGTTGAAACTGACTTGATGGTGCATAATAACAACAACAGTGTTCCGGAAGTAGACTGCCACATGTTTCCCCAGCATAGTAGCTGGTGGGTTTTATCGCTGGCCTATTAGTTAGCAGAGGAAGTCTTATTTACGAGGTCATCAGGGCTCAGCTGCTAACCAGAAAGTCAGTGTTTCAAACTCACCAGCTGCTCCATGGGAGAACAATGTGGCAGTCTGCTTCTGTCTTAAATGCAATATTCAAGTGATAAAGTAATCCTCAAATTCTGGAGCAGAAAGACATTTCTTCTTTTACTCTCTTATAAGTGCATTCTATATTATACAATAAAAAGAATTTTATAAGCCATTTTCCCCTCCTTTTTTTTTTTTTTTTTTGGTTAACGCCTAACAAAGTTTTCTCTTTCCCCTCTGAAAATTTCGGATCTCTTTCTTCGTTTAAAGCATTCATTTAACTTTCTCTTATTATATTTGGGAATATAACATTCAATGGCCTGCCAAAAGAATGAACAAATCTGTGTTGGAATAAATACAGCCACAATGTGCTTTAGAAGCTAGGATGGCGAGACTGTCTAAAGTACTTTGGATATGTTATCAGGAGGGACCAGTTCCTGGAGAAGGATGTCATACTTGGTAAAGTGGAGGGTCCGTGTAAAAGAGAAAGACTCAATGAGATGAATCAACACAATGGCTGCCAACAGTGGACTCAAACGTAACAACAATTGTGAGGACGGTACAGGACTGGGCAGGGTTGCATTCTGTTGTCAGGTGCCATCGAGTCGGAACCGACTCATAGCGACCCCATGTACAGCAGAACGAAACAATGCTCGATCCTGGGCCAACCTCACCAACGTTGCCACCCCCGAGTCCATCAATGATGCCACCTGGCCGATCCATCTCGTTGGAGGTCTTCCTCTTTTTCTCCGACCCCCCACCCTACCCAGCATGACA
>NW_006408810.1:3390592-3413280 GCF_000296735.1 Chrysochloris asiatica | reverse complement strand
CCTTTCCACCATGGGTGACCCTGCTGGTTATTTAAAACACCGGTGGCATAGCCCTCAGAATCACAGCAACTCAAACCACCACAGCACGACAGACAGACGAGTGGTGGCCGTTTGGTTTTATGTCTATACATAAATATAGGTTGCATTCTATCATACACCAATTCAGCGGCACCTAATAACTACCCATATTGGCGTTTATGAAAAGAATGTGTTTCCTAGTGTAGTATGCTCACCATGGAATGGTCCACCATTCAAGATCAAAAGGGCGGCACTGACCTAAGGACAACGTTCAGAAGGGTTGGGAAGGAGGGCGGAATAGAAACAAGACCCACAGGGAGGAAGTGGGATAACTGATGTTACCTGGTGGGGATTGCAATCATTGAGATGAAATCAACTGTATGTTCACTGGATGTAAAATGGATGATTCGCTCTGTAAACCTTCACTCAATTCACAATAAAAAGGTTAAAAAAAAATGCGTTTCTACTCTCCTCACCCTCATTTTTCTAAGGTGGGTGAGGAGTATCTTGTGGTATGACTAGCATGGTAGACTTGAGATACGGCACTCAGATGCCCTTCTGCAAAGGACTTGCTCCTGGCTGCAAGACTGTGGTAGCTGACAGCCTCCAGCCTTGTTAGGTCACCTCAGGTGAGGCTGTTCTCAGAGTGGTCCCCAGGCTGACTGAGCATGGTGATGGTAGACGGGACTTCTGTAGCATCCAGCATGGCTCCAGCCTGTCTCCCTGGACTTGCAGAGACTTTGCAGGCAGCCATGGTCTGGGTTCCCCCTGACCCAGCCTGTGTCCTTTTCCAGGTGTTTTCTCCATCCCTTCTGTGAAACTCCAGAACTCTACATTCTTTCTCAGCATCTGCTTTTGGGAGAACCCAACCTGCAATAACTCATTGCTCAACAAAACAGAATGATCAATCACCTGAGCTTATTACCTTCCCCTGACCTACCGCTGTTGTTAGATGCTGTCGAGTTGGTTATTGTCTGGTGATTTCCACTTTCTGTATGCTCACCTCTCTTTGGAATGGGCACAAATATGGATCTCTTCCAATCAGTCAGCCAGGTAGCTGTCTCCCAAATTTCTTGGCATATGTGAGTGAGTGCCTCAAGTGTTGTTTCAATTTATCAAAAGATTTCAGATTGTATTCCATCAATTTTGGGAGTCTTCTTCTTTGCCAATGCCCTCAGAGCATATTCAACTTCTTCTTTCCATACCACTGGTTCTTGATCATATGCTTTCTCTTGAAATGGATGAGCATCTACCATTTCTTTTTGATACAGAGACTGTGTATTCTTTCCATCTTCTTTTGATGCATTCTATGTCATTCAGTATTTTGCCCATTTGTTGTTGTTAGGTGCCATCGAGTCAGTACCACATCACAGAGACCCTACCACATCACAGAGACCCTATGCACAACAGAACGAAACACTGCCCAGTCCTGGACCAACCTCACAATCGTTGCTACATTTGAGCCCATCGCTGCAGCCACTTTGCCAATCCATCTCATTGGGGGTCTTCCTCTTTTTCTCTGATCCTCTACCTTACCAAAAATGATATCCTTCTCCAGAGACTGGTCCCTCTTGACAAGATGTCATTATTAATTCTGAAAATACGTTGGCAGTTTGGATTATAAGATATTTGATCTAAAGACTATATATATATAATTCTCAATTTTTTCTTGGATTTGGGCATTAGTGAAATTTAGATTTGATGTCAATATATGGGTACAAAATGAGACAGATTCCTCAGTGATAATGATAGCAGACCATGCTAAGTACTTCATGTGTTGTTCTTTTTAACTGAATCGAGTGGGTCCACTCATGGTGACTTTATACACAATAGCAATGGCCTGTTGCCATCCATAGGATGTCCACTGGCTGAATTTTGGCAGTCAATCACCAGGCCTTTCTTTCAATCTTAGCTTGGGTGCTTCACTCTGGCATTCTACTGTGAATTCTACTGTGGAACCACCCATGCTTCCTATATGCACTTTACACACCCTCACCTTTAAGCCTAGGACAACCCTACGAGGGAGGTTTAAATAATTGCCTTTTTTACAGAAGAGGGCTGTGAGGTTCAGGAAGACTAAGGGACCTGCTCAAAATCAAATGGCAGAGATCAGATGTGAAGGGAGCAGCTGGTTTGTCCCAACCCCTCAAGCTCTCCCCCACAATGCTGTCAGCTGTACCTTGCTTTATAAAACAGAGATGGGAGGGGCTGTTGTTTGTTCTACATCATCGCTTTCTGGGTAAGATGCTTTCTTAGGGGGTCTGAAGAAAGGCTCTGCTTCTGAAAGCTGTGCTTGGGATCTGACCTGCCAGTTTGCCATCCAGGAACTTTAAGGAAAGTCACCTAAGAAATCCCCAAGCCTTACAGCGAGCTTCAGCTTCCTCTGCTGTAAAATGGGATGACTTCTACCTCCCTCACAGAGCCAACTGGATCATTCTAGGGGGTTATCTCACAGAAGCAACCAGCCTGTGCCTGGGGGAAGAACTGGTCAATGAAGAAGAGTCAGGGGTCAGGGATATGGATCTGGGGTCACCTAAACCATTGGGGAGCTGCATCCTTCTCTCTGTGGCTGGGACCAGTCAGAGAAGCAACGACAGGGAAGATAATTGCTTGGAAGTGAGGATGAAAACAAAAGTCCAAACCAGCTGCTTTTGAGTCAATTTCAACTCATGGCCGCCCCATGTATGTCACAGGAGAACTGTGCTCCGTAGGGTTGTCAGTGGCTAGGACCTTTTAGAAGCAGATCACTAGGATGGTCTTCTGAGGTGGCCAACCTTTCAGTTAGTAGCCAAGTGCTTAGCCTGGAGACTCCATGAAGTGAGGATATATGGTTCTCATCCTGGTTCAGTCCCAGACTCTCTGTGCTACCTGGTGTTCCCTCTCTGAGCCACCCATAGCAGGGCTGTTGGGAAGGGTAAATGAGATAAAATATCCTATAGTGTTTAGCCCTTCCTTCTTCCCATCAGCTCCGGTCCCTGCAAGTCCTACAGCACTGACTTTATGCGGGAGGGAAAAGACACTTACCTTTCATTGCCCCCTCCTCATCATGCTTCTCAAAAAACAGGTAGCGTGGGCTCTCGGGGAGAAAGGGCAGGCTCACCAGCTGGACAATGGCGGGGACAACAATCACTCCAAACAGGTATGGCCAGGTGCTTTCCTGTGGGGAGAGGAAGATGCTGCTGAATGCAGGTGGCCTTTGGCCATTTTACTGGGGCCTAGGCTGTCGACTCTCTGAAGATGATCCCCCTTCCAAGGGTGACCCCCAAAGAAGGGCTGAGGAGAGGCAACTACCGCTGGTTAAGCCCCAGTCCCATACATCCAGCATTTTCCATGTGTAAGGTCAGTGCATTCTCAAAGCCCTATGTGAAATCATGACACTGAGAAAGAGGCTCAGGGTGGCTCAGAGTCTAAGATGCCCAACACCACTCAGTGGCTACCAGGGACTCAGGTCTGGCTAACTCCGTGGCCTCTACAGGCATTGTGGCGCTTGCCATAATGGGACAAGAGCTCTTTTCTACCTGTGTGTCTTGGGAACCATTTGCAGAGCTCCCTGGGATGTCTTCCTCACTTGTAGCAGCAGGGAGAGCACATACATCTCACTGTGTTGTGAGAATAGAGCCAGATGATGCTCTGAGGTGGACACTGACATGTAGTACGTGTCCAGTACCAGCCACCTAGACCACTTCCAAAGACAGTCATATTTGACCCATCAGTGAAGATTCAAGACCAATGGAGTTTCCCTGGTGGCGCCATGGAGGGGAAGGTCATGGGGTCTGAAGACACAGGCTGCTCCTTAGTGGGGAGGACTTCCATTTCCCAGCAGGTCCTGCCACTTGCACGACTCAAGAGGTACTTTAATTCACTTTAGGCAGCACATTTGCACATAATGCTGCTCGACTTCAGTCTGAGTAGTGCTCTTAGGCCAATTCAGGCAACATTCTGTCTGGTCTGCTTTTTCCATCCAGGTTCACAGAGAAGGACTCAGCATTTCATTATGTACTTTTGACTCTGAGCTGCACTTGGCACTTAGCTGTTCAATAGAAGGGTATTGGAGGTATGAACTGTGGGAAGGGACCCCCTTACACACTCTCGTTCACAAAGCCCTTTGAGGTTTTCTGAGGGAAGCCTCTAACATTCTTTTTTGGGAGCTGTTCAAAGAAGGTGGCACATTTTATAAAATGTCTTACTAGTCTAACAGGACCACGGGGTGATGTCAAGTGTAGCCTCAAAGGAGCTCTTGCTGTTCCATTTGAGCCCGTTCAGTGCCCCCAAGGGGCTCATCTCTGAATGCTCAGACATGTTTATCTTCCACAAGGGGAAAAAGGGGTCGTCTCACAGGCTGAGCTGGTTTTCTAACTCCCTACCAAGTGAGGTGAATGGATTTTGCAATAACTCTATGATCTTGCTCTTTAATCTGCAAGGCTGCCTTTTGTTTCAGTAGACTTCTCGATCATACATTCTACAAGCGGTAGACAAGTTCAGTCCTTTCCATAAATAATACTCTCTGGGACCATGATGAGACAGACAAAATAATCACCAAGTACAGTTGGGATCATGGATCTTATGCCAAATCAAGTTCTTACTACAGAGCATTACAGTGTGCCTGAAGCCACCCAGCCTGTGGAAAGGAGAGGAGGTGGAGAGCTGATGCTGGCTGGGTCACATGTGCCACTAAGCAGTCATAGATTCTTTATTGTTATTTTAGAAGCACACATTCATTTATTCATTTTCAACTTTTTATTGTGATTTGGGTGCCAGTTTATAGAGCAAATTGGTTCTCCACTCACCAATTTCTACATACTTTGTGCCATTGATTGCGATCCCTACAACTTAACAGCATTCTTTCCACTTCCTCCCGGTGTCTCCTGCTTTCATTAATCTTTCCTGGCCTTTCCTACCTTCTGAGCTTTATCACTGGGCAAATGCTGCTCTTTTGATCTCAGAGGGTTGGTTGTTTGAAGGACTGTGGGCCTTTCTGGGGTTAGTGTTCACCTTGTAGACCTATCATTGGGCTGAACATTGAGCTGAGGGGTTTAGTTCAGTTCTATGCCTGAGGGGTGACTAAAGGCCATAGTCTCTGGGGTTCTACCGGTCTCCATCAGACCAGTAGACCTGATCATTTTTATGATTTTGAGTTTTGTTCCATATTTCTCTCCCACTCTATCCAGGACCTCTTGTGGTCCCTTTCAATGGACATGGTCAACAGACACAGACTCTTGCAATAGTATCTTAACTGTACCCATGTCCTGCCACCACCTTTCCCATTCCCCTCACAGTCTCAGAGTGATCTTTCTAGAACATGAGTTACTCCTCTGTCTGGAAGCTTCAATAGCTGTCAGGGTCTGACCTCGACATAGTTGTGTTGTTCACAAATGTTTGGTTCACAAGGAGGGGAGATCCAGCGGCGATAGAGATAGTGAAAGAATACACAGACAGACAGAAGGAGGGGGACAAGGAGGCACCCAGAAACCAGGGTGGATGCATCACTGGTGGGCAGACTTGGGGCTACAGGCATCGTGGCCTCTGCAGGCAGCAACTCACTGCCCTGCCATCTTTACTGCATGCCCTCCAACCCGTAATGCACACTCGGGCAGGCCCTGGCCTCTGTTTTATTTAGGGGAGGAGCTTCACACCAAGCTGGGAGGGACCAAGACAAGGTACAGCTGTCAATCTTACTTTTCCAGACATTCAGGCAACTTTACATCATACTTCGCTGATTCGAATCCCAGGCCCGCAACTTGGTTTCTCAGGCTCAATTAACATATCTATAGCCCCTGAGCTCAGATTGGGGAAGGTGAGAGGCAAGGACAAAAGCTTGGGTGGAGTCCCTCTGTTTCGGCTTCCTGAGCCAGGTTTTCAGGAACTTGGCTGAGTAGCTAACACTTGGGAGAGATTCAGGGTGGATGGCTTTTTTGTCTGTAGAACAAAGAACTGTGAAGTAGCTAAGATATTTTTAGTTAATCCTTTGGAGAAAGGCTTGACCTTTGAAACCTTTAGTCTCGGCTTTAGGAGGTTCTAATATTTCTCTGTGGATAATAAAGGCTCATATTTGTAATTAATAAAACATAACCAGATATTAAGATGAAAAACAATTTGCCATTAACTGTCAAGTGGCTAGATCTGTTACACTCAGGCCTATAGGGCCTTGAACCTCTGACCAGGCCTACACAGTCTGCAACAAATAGCTACCCCTGTGCTCTCTGAATAAAGTCTAAACCCCTTAGCTGGAACACAAGGCCCCCTTATCTCAGTCTACCATGACCCTAACTTTGCCTCTGGCTAGAGCCCACCCTTCTGTACCTTTACTATTGTAACTATCAGAATCCCTGAATCTAGCATGCTGAATCTAACATGATTCCCTCTACCAAGAACATCTTTCCTACAGAACATCTATTCATCCTTTAAACTGTAGCATCCTCTCCTACAGGTGACTTATCTACCTGGTATCAAGTGTTGTGGAATTGATTCCCAACTCACAGGCACCCTGTATAGGGTTTCTGAGGAGTGGAGTGGCTGATGTGTTTGAGCCAATGACCTAGCAGCTAGAAGTCAAGTGTTTATTCTACAGTGCCACAGCAGGACTTCAAAGAAAAATATGCTAACAGAGGATGATGGTATAGGGTCCCATTTAAGTACTTGTGATCCTGTATAGCAATGTATTTCTTTATGGGCATGTCTCCTGCTAAACTGAGCTCTTCAGGACCACCATAGTGACTTTTTCCTTGATGCCCCAAATATTTATTGTCAATCCTAACCCGTCTATCTGTGCATGGAATCCCATTTGGAAACAAGGTTTTCTTTGTTATGTTAAGAGGCAAGATCAGTGTAGGGTGTGTTTTAAGTCAACCACCTTTGAGATATAAGAACAAATTAACATATCATGATTAATTGAGACTGTCACAATTGTAAAGGTAGAAGTTTTGTAACAAAAATAGGGGAGTAGTTAATCTTACAGTCCAGAAACAATGGACCCTAGGATCATCAGGGGAGAAGAGCACAAGTGGAATATGAGACCTTATCCAGAGAAGCAGCAACACCAGAGATGGAGGCAGAGATGGGGACATGGAGAGAGGGAACAGCTGAGGACTCTAGACTCATGGAAAGAGAGGGACTGAAAGCTGGTGGCCAAGAGGCAGACTTGCAGAATGTGCTCTTTGGTGGTGGTAAATTATTATATATGCCTGAGTGTTTAAAAAAAAAAAAGAGCTAAAATGAGTAGTGAGAAATACTGTACCTGGTGGGGATTATAATCATTGTAATGAAACAAAGTATATGATTTGTTGAATGTAAAACTGATGATCTACCCTGTTAACGTTCACTCAATTCACAATAAAAAACTTAAAAACAAGCAAACAAAAAACAGGTTAACATAGAAAAGCAAGCAGAGGTGGGGGAAGAGAGATGACACATGAAGATCTCCAAAGAATCAATGGACAGAGGAGACAAGAGCCTTCCCTAGAGCCGACAGCAGGAGGAAACATTCTCGTAGAGATGGCACCTTGAATTTGGACTTCTAAAGTCCTGGACTATGAGAAAATACATTTCTGTTTGTTAAAGACTCCTACTCAGTAACTAAGACAATACCAGTGCCTGGTACATTGTGGTTGTTGTTGTTAGGTGCCATTGAGTTGGTAATGACTCATAGCTACACTATGCACAACACAATGAAACACTGCCTGGTCCTGGGCCAAACTCACACTTGTTGCCACGCTGAGCCTACTGATGCTGCCATTTTGCCAATCCATCTCTCTGTGGGGTCTTCCTGTTTGTCTTGGACCCTCCCCACCTTACCAAACATGATTTCCTTCTCCAGAAACTGGTCCCTACTGTCAATATGTCCAAAGTATGAGAGACGAAGTGTGGCCATCCTGGCCTCCAATGAGCATTCTGGCTGCACTTCTTCCAACACAAATCTGTTGGTTTTTTGGGCAGCACATGGCACTTTCAATATTCTCCTCCAACACTATGACTCAAAAGCATCAATTCTTTTATGGTCTTCCTTAGTCACTGTCCAGCTTTCACATGCATATGAGGTTATTGAAAATACCATGGCTTGTGTCTGCTGCTGCTGTGTGTTGTGGAGTCGGTTCCGACCCATAGCTACCCTGTATAGGGTTTCCGAGGCTGTAAATCTTTGCAGGAGCAGAAAGCCTCATCTTTCTCCCGCGGAACAGCTGGTAGTTTTGAACTGCTGACCCTGAGGTTAACAGCCCGATTCGGAACCACTACGCTGTCTGGCGCACCTTAGTCCTCAAGTTGACATCTTTACTCTTCAACACTTTAAAAAGTTCTTGTGCAGCAGATTTGCCTAATGCAATACGTCGTTTGATTTCCTGACTGTTACTTCCAGTGTTGATGACTGATCCAAGAAGAATGAAGTCCTGGACAACTTCAATCTTTTCTCTGTGAGTTGCCTGGTAAATAACAGGCATTTAATAAATGGGTGTCAACTGAGAGTTGAATGAAGCAAATGATAGTCATTCAGAGACCTTGAAACAACCTATACTCTTTTTGATTTTTTTTTTTTTTTTTCTTTTGGAGGGGGTGATATGGAGTAAGGATTTAGAGTTAGGACTATGGCCATGTCAAGGGTAGCCTAGGACTTTATTTTGTGTTAGGGTTATGGTTAGGGCTAGGGTTAGTGTTAGGGGTAGAGGTTGGGCCAGGGCTACGAGTACCAGGCCTTACTCGTAGTTTTAGGGTTACAGTTACGTTTAATTTTATTGATTTATTGAATTTATTTAATTTCCTCTTCACTTAGAAGTTCTGTAAATATACTATTCTCTGTTTTTATTTTATGGTTTTGTTGTTGTAAACTGGTATCTCTGGTTTCCTTTTTACAGTCTTGTAGGTCTGCTTAACTTTGAATACTTTTATATCTGAGTTGAGTTCTGGGTGATATTGTCGTGTATGTAAACCTCAGGCTGTTGTCTGCTGTTTTTGGTTCTTGGAAGCTAAAGAACTCCTTTTAGTATTTTTTGTAAGGTTGGTCTGGCTTTCACAAATTATTTTAATTTCTGTTTACCTGGAAATGTCCCTGTCTCACCATCATGCTTAATGGACACTTTTGCTGGGTATATGATTCTTGGCTGGCAATTTTTTCCTTTCAGAGCTTTATATATGTCACCCCATTGTCTTCTTACCTGAATGGTTTCTGCTGAGAACTAAGAGCTTAGTCTTACAACTTATTCTTTGTAGTTAATTTTTTGGTTTTCCCAAGTTACTCTCAGGATTCCTTCCTTGTATTTGGTTCTGAAAATTTGACTGTCATATGTCTTGGTGATTTTCTTTCAGGGTCTATCCTGTTTGGAGTTAGTCAGGGAAATTTTCTTCCTACAACTCTGATGTTTTCTCTATGGTTTTTTGTTTGTTTGTTTGTTTGTTTCTTCCTGTTCTGGAATTCTAATCACATGAAATTTATTCCTCTTAACTTGTTGTTGTTGTTTAGTTCTGCCAAGTCAGATCTGACTCATAGCAACCCTGTCTAGGGTTTCCAAGGCTTTAATCTTTGCAGGAACAGAAAGCCTCATCTTTCTTCCAGGGAGCGGCTAGTGAGCTTGAACCATGAAATTTTGTGATTCACATTCTAGAACTTATCATACGGTCCCACATAAATCTTAGGCTCTTTTCATATTTTTTTGTTCTTCTTCTCTGATTGCTCCTCTGTTGTTGTGTTGTTAGGTATTGTCAAGTCAGTTCTGACTCCTAGTGGCCCTGTGAACAACAGGACAAAATACTGCCTGGTCCTACATTGTCCTCACATTTGTCTTTTTAGAGCCCATTGCTGCAGCCATTGTGCCATTCATCTCATTGGGGGTCTTTCTCATTTTCACACTATTTTTTTTTTTCTAAGCATAATGTCCTTTTCCTGTGATAAGTCCTACCTGATAACATTTTCAAGGTATGAGAGACAATGTCTCATCATCCTGGCTTCCAAGGAGCATTCTGACTGCACTGCATCCAAGACAGATTTGTTTGTTCTCCTGAAAGTCTATGGCACCATAATTCAAATGAATCTATTCTTCTACAGTCTTCCTTGTTAACTGTCCAGCTTTTACATGTATATGAGGTGACTGAAAATACCATGGCTTGGGTCAGGTGCACCTTAGTCCTCAAAGTAACATCTTTGCCCTTGAACACTTTAAAGAGGTCTTTTGCAACAGATTTGTCTAATACAACATGCCATTTAATTTCTTGATGACTGCTTCCATGAGTGTAGAATGTGGGCCCAAATAAATGAAATCCTTGACAACTTCAAGTTTTCTCCATTTGTCATGATATTATCTATTGTTCTGAGGTGCAATCCAGAACCGACAGATAATATTGGTTATTAAAAAGTCTGTGGCCTTTGATCTTCATCAATAAATATTTTGAATCCTTTTTTTATTTCAGCATGCAAGGTTATATCATCTGCATATCACAGGTTGTTAGTGAGTCTTTCTCCAATCTTGATACCAAGTTCTTTTTCATATAACCCACCTTCTCCAATTACTTGCTCAGCATACAGATTGAATCTGTATGGTGAAAGGATACCATCTCAGCACATACCTTTCTTGATTTTAAACTATTCAGCACCCATCTGTTCTGTTTAAAACAACAACAACAAACTGTCTCTTGGTCTATATACAGGTTCTTTATGAGTACAAGTAAGTGTTTTGGAATACCATTCTTCTCAATGTTATCCACCATTTGTTAGAATCCACACAGTTGAATGCCTTTGCAGAGTTGATAAAATACAAGCAAGCATATTTCTGGTATTCTCTACTTTTAGCCAAGATTCATCTAATATCCCTCATTCTATGCCCTCTTGTGAATCTGGCTTGAATTTCTGGCAGCTCCTTATTGAAGTACTGCTACAACTGTTTTTGAATTCTCTTCAGGAAATCTTTTACTTGTATATGATTACTGCATTCCATTGGGTCACCTCTTTTTGGAATGGGCACAAATATTGATCTTTTCCAATTAGTTGGCCAGGTAGCTATCTTCCACATTTCTTGGCACAGATGAGTAAGCACCTTCAGTATTGCATTAGTTTGTTGAAACATTTCCATTTGTATTCCATCAGTTCCTGGAGCTTTGTTTTTCACCAGTATCTTTAGTGGAAGTTGTACTTCCTCCTTCAGTACCATAGGTTCTTGATCATATGCTACTTCTTTAAATTGTTAAATATTGACCAATTCTTTTTAATACAGTGACTCTGAGTATTCTTTCTATCTTCTTTTGATGCTTTCTGCATTATTCATTATTTTGCCTCTAGCAGATGGATATTGAGAGATTTGTCTTCAACTTTACCAATTCAGCCATCCACTGACTCAATTCTACTTATTTACCTGTTCAATGTATTATCTATTTCTAAAGTCTTAATATTAATCATATGGCTTTCTAATTGTTTTTGTATGTGCTCCAATTTTTCATTTATTTTGTCTATTTGTTCTTTTGGGGTTTTCTTGAATTATTCTAAACTTCTGTCTGCATTTTCCTTGGTTCTATTTTCAGTTTTCTTGATCATTCTTTCAATCCATTGAAGGTACCTAAATATCATTCTTTTAAATTTCTTATCAAGTTGTTTTGATATAATTTCTGGCATTGTATTTTTGGACTCTTTATTTTGGTCACTTGTTTGAGTCAATCTGTGTAGTTTCTTCATGTAAGAGAGACAGAGTTATAAAGACATACATACAGACAAAGGCATTGAGGGACAGAGAAAAACAGAGAGGTAGAGAGAGAGTAAAACAGAAAAGCAGAGAGAGACATGAATTTTGAGAAACAAGCTTTAGACAGGGAGAAAAAAAGAGAGAGAAATAGAAAGACAGAGAGCGACATGCAGATAGAGAAACAAAGAAACAGAAAGACAGACACACAAATAAAAAGAGAAACAGAGACTTCCAGTTAGGCAACAGCAGAGCAGAGTCAGGTAGGACAGGCTCCGTGGGAGAGGGGCTGAAACCCCAGAAACGCTCCTCTCGTGAAACAGCACCAGAGCTCTGGATCTAGCATAAGTGTCAGGGCATCAGTTTCTCACAACCACCAGTGGAAAAATCATGGTATAAAGGAAAATATAGTGATTTAGAAATCAGCCAAGAAATCAGACTCCCTCAGTGGCCATCCCACCTGGGTGAAGGTCAGAGGGTGGGACTACAGCCAGACCGGCACTGGGAACCAGCGCTGAAAGCAGCACAGTGACATTTGCAAAAGGAGGTGCAGTGGGGATTCTATACAGTTTTTCCTCCTCTTCCCTGTTATGCTTTCTTTGCCTAACCCAGACACCTTCAGGTGGGTGGGTGTGCGTCTCCCCAAAAAAAGTCCAGCAATGAGACCACAGCTTCCCCATGGCACAGAGAGAAAGAGCCAAGAGCAAATTCTTTGGCTGCTGACTTTGACTTCTGCCTGTGGATCCCAGTCCTAAAGTTAACTTATGTGTCACCCTTTACCCAGCAAGAAAAAAAGCAGGTTTAGCCTGACAGGCAAGCCATATGAACAATCTGTAAAACTCCAACATAAAAAGACACAACTATTTCAAGAAATACGCTGTGCACACACAGATACCTAACTGATACTCAAAGACAAAAATAGTAAACAGTCTTTCTCCCATTAACTTCTTAATATCTATCTGCATACCTCTATGGTGGTGACTAGAGGAGGGGCCTGAGTGAGTGGACACTCCCACCCACTACTGAAGGCTTCTATGGTGCATACACACTGCCGGTGTAGCAAGGCGACTGGCCAGTTAGCCACAGTTTTATTTTTGTTTCAAAGTGGTGGTTTTTGTCTCTGCTTTTATGTTACCTCTGCTTTTGGGCATTTTTATCACACATTTTTCCTGGAGGTGGGAGCTTTTTCTCCCTACAATACCCAAGAAGTGTCAGCAATCATGGCCATATAGCCAAGCTACAAGCATATGCCATAATATTCCACCATTGAGACAAAAGCCAATAACAGCACCTAAGCATTATATGTGAAAAAGAAAGCCTATATCCTGATCATATCCACCAACAGACACCCAGTAAGCTTAATAACACAGCAACAAACATCCATTTAAGCATTGAAAATCCACACAACTACTGGAAATGACAAAAAACAACAAAAGATATCAAAACATGTCCAAAAACAGAAAAGAGTAGCTGAGACAAATGAACTGGAGCCAGACAAAGGCTTTCTAGAAGAAGAAGAGCAGGTTTTGGATTTGCCTGAAAAGGAATTCAGAAGAATGATATGGAACCAAATTCAAATGCTACGAAAAGAGTGGAGGAAAACAAGGAAGAAGTCAGGAAAATATTACAAGAGCAATCAAACAAGATCAATACAGCACTGGAAACAATTCAAGGACTGCAAAAAGAGGTCCAGATAATAAACAATAAAATATCAGAAATGGACAATACATTGAAAGGGGAAAGGAGCAGAACTGAAGAGATGGAAGTCAGAACTAGCAAGCTGGAAGACAAATCTCTCAATACTGCTAAGATAGAAGAGCAAGCAGAAAAAAGGATAAAAAAATCTGAAGAGAGTCTAAGATTCATGCTGGATAACATGAAGAGGAACAATTTAAGAATTTTGGCATTCCAGAACAGGAAGAATCAAAGAAGTCCACAGAGGACATAGTGGAAGAGGTTCTGGAAGAAAATTTCCCTAACATCTTGAAAGATGAGAAGATCAACATTCAATAAGCTGAACATACTCCAGGAAGGATTGACCCCAAAAGAAAATTACCAAGACATATAATAATCAAGCTCCCCAAAATCAAAGACAAGGAGAGAATCCTAAAAGCAGCCTGGGTAAAGAGAAATGTTAATTACAAAGGCAAGCAAATCAAATTAAGCTCTGACTTCTCAGCAGAAACCATGCAGGCAATAAGACAATAAGGAGACATATACAAAATTCTAAAAGAAAAAAAAAACTGCCAACCAAGAATCTTCTATCAAGCAAAACTGTCTATCAAATACGATAGTGCAATCAAAACATTCCAGGATATACAGAAGCTAAGAGATTTTGTCAAAGCCAATCCAGCACTTCAAAACATCCTAAAGGAAGTTCTTTGGACTGAAAACCAACAAGAACAGACAACAACCAGAGATTGACAGGTGTGGCAACACCACCTGAAACTCAGATGACGGATAGCAGAGTCCAGAACAGAACAGAATTACAACAATGAGTTCAAAGGAGCTGGGAGGTCAACCAAAGATCAAAATAATATCAATGTCAAAGAAGGGCAAAATGTAGGAACAGAGATCCAGGTGTTGAGGAGGCAGGTAGATTACAGAATACAATAGATTCTCTTAAATGGACAGAAAAGTTCATAGACTATAAGATAACCCAAAAGAAAGTTAATACTTCACAACTTACTATGAAAATGAACTTCCAAGCAGAACATGAAAACTAAGAAGAAACCAACAAGAAATAGCACAAAATTCACATACTCAGCACAATAAGGCACGCAGAACAAAGGAATGAACAACACTACCAAAAATTAACATAATGGCAGCAATTAATTCATACCTATCGATAATTACATTGAATGTAAATGGATTGAATGCACCAGTGAAGAGACAGAGAGTGGCAGAATGGATAAGAAAACAAGACCCTTCAATATGCTGCCTGCAAGAGACACACCTTACACACAAAGACAAAAACAGACTAAAAGTTAAAGGATGGAAAAAATATAACTGCAACAATAAACAAGCAGGAGTGGCAATTCTATCCCATGATCAAAGACTCTAACTCAGGATCAAAGGATGAATTGAGCAAGACAACATAACCATAATAAATATCAACACTCCCAATGAAAAATTACCAAGATATATGAAGTAAACCTTATTAGAATTGAAGAAAGAAATAGATAAATCTACAATTATAGTGGGATATTTTAATATTTAACTCTCGAAAAGGGACAGAACAACCAGAAAGAAACTCGACAAGTTACAGAGGAACTAAACAACACAATCAATCAACTTGACCTCACTGATGTGTGCAGAGCATTCAACCCAACAACAGCAAAATATACATTCTTCTCCAGTGCACATGGAACATTCTCCAGAATTGACCATGTGTTAGGTCACAAAGCAAGCCTCCATAAATTTACAAACTTCAAAATACTACAAAGCATCTTTTCAGTCCACAATGCTATAAAACCAGAAATCAACAATAAGAAGACCAAGGAAATAATCTCGAATACATGGAAATTGAATAACACCCTGCTGAAAAGCAACTGGGTAAAGAAGAAATTAAATGTGAATTCACAAAATTCTGAGAAACAAACGAAAATGAAAACACAGCATACCAAAATCTTTGGGACATGGTGAAAGCAGTGCTGAGAGAACAATTTATTGCAATAAATGTGCACATCCAAAAAGAGGAAAGAACCAAAATTATCACATTAACACAGTATCGCCAACAACTAGAAGCAGACCAACAAAGGGAACCTACAGTCACCAAAAGAAAAGAAATAATAAAGATAAGAGCAGAAATAAATGAGATACAAAACAGAAACCTATAGAAATAACTAACAGGACAAGAAGCTGGTTCTTTGAAAGGATTAATAAAATGGACAAACCACTGGCAAAACTAACAAAAGAAAAGAGGGATAAGACACAATTAACTCGCATTAGAAACAACCTGGGCGATGTCACAATGGAACCAAAGGAAATCAAAAGGATAATAACAGAATATTATGAAGAGTTGTACTTCAACAAATTTGAAAACTTAGAAGAGATGGATGCATTTTTAGAAAAACACGACCTACCTAAAATTACAGAGTGAAGTAGAAAACTTGAACAGACCCATAACAAAAGAAGAAATTGATCAGGTCATCAAAAAACTCCCAACTGAAAAAAGTGCAGGCCCAGATGGCTTCACTGGTGAGTTCGACCAAACATTCAGGGAAGAGGTGTTACCAATTCTACTCAAATTATTCCAGAATATACAAGAGGATGGAAAACTTCCTAATTCTTTTTATGAAGCAATCATAACACTCATACTAAAACTAGGGAAGGGCATCACTAAGAAAGAAAATTATAGACCAATATCCCTCATGAACATAGATGCAAAAATTCTCAACAAAATCCTAACCAATAGAATCCAGCAGCATATCAAAAAAAATAACACATCATGATCAAGTGGGTTTCATAAAAGGTATGCAAGGATGGTTCAACATTAGAAAAACAATCAATGTAATCCTTCATATAAATAAGAAAAAGGAAAAGAACCACATGATCATATCAATTGATGCAGAAAAGGCATTTGACAAAATCCAACATCTGTTCTTGATAAAAACACTCAACAAAGTAGGAATTGAAGGGAAATTCCTCAACATAATCAAGAGCATATATACAAAATCAAGAGCCTACATCAGTCTCAATGGAGAGAAACTGAAAGCCTTCCCTCTGCAAATAGGAACCAGACAAATATGCCCTTTGTCACCACTCCTATTCAATTTTGTTTTGGAAGTCTTATATGGCAAGATAGGGAAATTAAAAGCTATATGGCAAGATAGGGAAATTAAAGGCATCCAAATTGGCAAAGAGGAAATAAAACTCTCTCTATTTGCAGATGATATGATCCTATACAAAGAAAACTCCAAAGACTCAGTAAAAAAGCTACTAGACATTATTGGACGATTGAGCAAAGTGGCAGGGTATAAGCTCAACATACAAAAATCAGTTAGATTCCTCTATAGTAACAATGACAGCACTGAAAATGACATTAACAAAGCAATACCATTTACAATAGCTGCCCAAAGGATGAAATATTTAGGAATAAATGTAACCAGAGAAACAAAGGACTTACACAAAGAAAATTACAAAGCACTACTACAATAAACCAAAAGAGACCTACAGAAGTGGAAGAACATACCATGTTCCTGGATAGGAAGACTCAACATCATGAAAATGTCAGTACTGCCCAAATCAATTTATACATATAATGCAATCCCAATCCAGATTCCAACAACATTCTTCAAAGAGATGGAAAAGACAATTACAAACTTTATATGGAAAGGAAAGAGACCCAGGAAAACAAAGCAGTGCTTAAGAAGAAGAACAAGATTGGAGGCCTCTCACTCCCAAATTTCAAAATTTACTACATGGCTATAGTGGTCAAAACAGCCTGGTACTGGTACAATAAAAGATACATTGATCAATGGAACAGAATTGAGAATCCAGAAACTAACCCATCCACACACAGCCAACTGATTTTTGACAAAGTGCCTAGGTATATTGCATAGGGAGAAGACAGTCTCTTTAACAGATGGTGCTGGCAGAACTGGAAAGTGATATGCAAAAGACTGAAACAAGACCTTTACCTCAAGCCTTATACAAAAATGAACTCAGCATGGATCAAAGATGTAAATGTGAATCCCCAAAATATAAAGATCATCAATGAAAAAATAGAGACAAATGTGAGGGCTCTAATTCAGGGCACACAGAGTACCAAATATTTTGAAAATTACACAAACAAAAGTAGATAAAATAGATGATTGGGACACACTAAAAATAACAAAATTTATGTGCTTCACAAGACTTCACCAAAAGAGTAAAAAGGGAGCCTACAGAATGGGAAAAAATCTTTTGCAATGACACATCAGATAAGGGACTCATTTCTAAAATATATAGGAAACTACAACAACTCTACAAGAAAAAGACAAACAACTCAATTAAAAAATGGGCACAGGACATGAACAGACACTTCACCAAGGAGGAGATCCGGGCAGCCAACAAACATAAGAAATGTTCACGATGACTAGCCATCAGAGTAATGCATATCAAAACAACAATGAGATATCATCTTACACTAGCAATAACAGGAAACATAAAAAAAGAGTAGAGGACAATAAACGCTGGTGAGGATGCAGAGAGACTGTGACCTTCCTACATTGTTGGTGGAATTGCAAAGTGACCCAACCACTCTGGAAAGCAATATGGCACTTCCTCAGAAGGTTGGAAATAGAAATACCTTAGGATCCAATAATTCCTCTACTTGGTATTTACCCACAAGAAATACGAGCCATAACACAAGTAGATATATGCACACCAATGTTCATAGCAGCACTATTTATAATAGCAAAAAGATGGAGACAGCTTAAATGCCCATCAATTGAAGAATGGATAAACAAACTGCGGTAATACACACAATGGAATACTTGAAGAACAACAAGGAAGCTGCAAGCCACCGCATAACATGGATGAACCTTGAGGACATTATGTTGAGTGAAATTAGTTAGTCACAAAAGGATAAATACTGCATAGGACCATTATTGTAAAAGACTAAGGAAAAGAATCCACGCAAAAGGGAAAAAGAAAAACAAACTATATATATAATTGCTGATCACCAGGATGTATGGGATGAGAGGAGGGGAGGGAGGGGAAGATAGAGCACAGGGTAGGGAAAAGACACAGGAAAGCTTGGGTGTGGGGGTAGGGGGACAGGTAATATACAAAAAGGGGAAGTGGAATGGAAGAACAGGCTGATGGAAGAACAGTTAGGCAGGCTCGCATGGGCTAAGTGGGACAGAGGTAAATGATAATTTGCATACAACCTTGGAACAACAGGCTTCGGGATACAGAGATTGAGGCATGGTTTGAAAGGGTTAAAGAGGGGAATAATGTTAAGATGCTTGTCTGTCTTTTGAATCTTGGTTTCTCCTGCCTAACATTGTGAAATAGACACTTGGGGGTGTGTGAGGAAGGAATAGCCAGAAACATCACAATAGAAAGCTTGTAAGTCTGTCTTCAGCCTATAACTGATTGGAATGCCTTAAAAGGGGCTAGAAATTGCCCAGTGAAAGAGACCTCCTATGGAGCTTTTGCATTGCATAAGACCATAGGTGGAAACCAGAATCCCATCCAGAACCATATGAGGTGGGAAATTTCCACTGGAAAGGATGAGTAGACCAGCCTGGAGCGGCTAGAAGAACAGAAGATACTTAGTGAAGAAAGACCAGCAGGAAAAATCAGAAACAATAATGGAAGTATGACTGATTATTACAAGAACAAGTAAGCTGTTCACCCGGGAGCCATCAAGGCAAGTGGTCAGGGTCCCTCAGAGCAAACTCCCTTCCAAGACTAAGACTCAAGGGGAATGAATACACGAGCAGGCATGTGGTCTGGCTGGTGACCATGTTGATCACCGATAAGGGGAAGAGGAGGAAAAAACAGCAATGAAGTTGGGATCTAAATTCGACCACATTCAATAGACTCCTGTGAAACCGGGTGGAGATCTGGATGGCCAGCAGTTATGGCATGACCCGGGGACTCCTGGGCCCAGGGGCAGTGATGTGACCACGGAGGACTGGAGCGGAGAGTGAAGCGTCCAGCTGATATGAAGTGAGGGGAGATGCACAAGAACACCCATACTTGACATGGCTTCGATGGCTGGATGATCAGAACTCAACCAGAAGAAGAAAGAAGTGTGTGGGGGGTGGGGAAGAGTAACCCACTACAATTTGATGAAGTTTGTCTATACTTATGGATGTTGTTGTTGTTGTCAGGTGCCATCGAGTTGGAACTGACTCATAGCGACCCCATGCACAGCAGAATGAAACAATGTCCAATCCTGGGCCAACCTCACTACCGCTGCCACACTTGACGCCATCAATGTTGCCACCTGGCTGATCCATCTCGTTGGGGTCTTCCTCTTTTTCTCTGAACCTCCATCTTACCCAGCATGACATCCTTCTCCAGTGACTGTTCCCTCCCAACAATATGTCCAAAGTATGAGAGACGAAGTTTAGCCATCTTGGCCTCTAAGGAGCATTCTGGCTGTACCCTGGATGTAGTAGTGCAACAAAGGGAACAAATCTTTACAGCGAGGATCACTCCCACCCCCTTGGTACATACACAGGCTTGACAGGGATGGGCAACTTAGACATTGGCTACCCAAAATGGGGGTTAGGGGAGCTAAAAAGGCAAGAAGTGACTGGCTTACAAGCTTTCAAGAGGGAGCCTAGTTCCAGATGGGGTGGGGGAAGGTAGAATCTCCACTGAATGATTTCCAATCTGTTGGGACCAGGCTGGTGAAAGGAAATGGGGATAAGACTCTTGTGGTACAATAGTGAATAATTGCCACCAGGACTGAACTGTGAGGGTTGGAAAAATAGAGGTAGATGTTTTTTGACAAAAGGAGGGGAGAGATTGATTTTGCAGCCCAGGAGCGGAGGTTCCTGGGACCATTAAGTGAGAAGAGTGGAGAGGGGGCCCTATGTGGAGAGGGGGCCCTACCCAGAGAGTCAGTGATGCCAAGGATGAAGACAGAGATGATGACGTGGACAGATGGAGCTGCTGGTCACTGGACTGGGAGGGAGAGGGGCTGTGCACTGATGGCCAGGGGGGCGGGCCTGTGGAGTGTATCCATTGGTTATTTGATGAAGCATGGAGGGGATTTTGATCATTGCAATGAAAATATGATAGGATGAATGTAAAACTGATGTTCTCTCATGTAAACCCACATAATTTACAATAAAAACTTAAAAAGAGAGAGGGAAACAGAGAGAGAAAAAATAAATCCATCCTCCTATTTTAAAGACTTTTGATCATATTAATAGTGGCTGACCCACTATAATAGAACAACATTGAGTTTATATAAATGTGCTGAATCCTTCACACATACTAGCCCAATCCCATCCTCCCAACACCCCTATTATAATTCTCATAGTCCAGCGGAGGAAACTGAGGCACAGAGGGATTCATCATTCAATCAGTCATGGACCCAGTTCTTCACTCTTCACCCCGATGGTCTGCTCATGGACAGACTGTGCAGTGTGGTGTTTAGCTAAGGCTGACCCAGTTTCCCTGACTTTATGCGTATAGAGATCTCCCTTGTTCCCTGCCCCCGGAATCAGCTCTTCGCTGTTCTTTTCTAAATGACTCTCCCTGGAGCTGAGTCCATTGTGAATCTCTCTGTCAGCCTTCTGTATTCTAGCTGAATCATCCTGGATGCCTGCAACCTGCTGTCTGGGTCTCATTGTTCAGCCCATTCACTGCATTGCATTGTTTTGTCCACCCCTTCTTTCTGCATTCCTCTTTGAGGGCCATCTGCAACCAGTCTTCTCTGAATAGAATTCAAGAAAGGAAGACAAAGAAATGAGGTCTGTATTAAGGCTTGTGAAAGAAAGCACAAGGACTTTTCCCATGATGACCTTGATTCTCAGGATACATATAATATGAGCTTTGGTTTTCAAGGTCATGAAGTCAACTGCATTTGCCAAGGCCTTCTGTATCTGGAGCTCAAGGTCACTGGAAAGTCAAGGACTTTGGAGTTTGGTCCAAATTCGAATTCTGACTTTTCCACTTAGTAGTTATGTGGCCTTAAACAATTATTCTCTCTAGAATTGCAGCTTTCTCAGCTAGAAGATGAGGTCAGTAATTAAAGTTTGTTTTGCAAATTTGCTGCAAGGATGATAGATGTGAACTAGCAGCATGAGCCTGCCACTTGGTTGGAAGCCAATAAATGCTGATTCTTTATTCCCTTCTGTCCTTTGTTTCAAACCTGAGCCAGTCTAAATGGCCCACTGCAACCAAAGAATGGGTCTGGGGTTAGGTCTGCTGCCTCAGCCTGGTGGCTGTGATGTATGGGTTGAGTGCATGGATTCCGTGCACAGGTCAAAAACTTGGACCTGAGCAAGAAGTCTAGGAATTAAAGACCAGCATCTTAGTCATCTAGAGCTGCAATAACAGAAATACCACAAGGGAGTGGCTTTAATAAACAGAAATTTATTCTCTCACAATTCAGGAAGCTAGGAGTCCAAATTCAAGGTGCCAACTCTAGGGGAAACCTTGCGTGTGGGGGAGGGTCCTTGTCTCTTTTCAACGTCTGTGACTTTGGTGATCCTTGGCGATCTCTATATCTGGGCATCATTCTTCCCCTAGGTCTAAGGGGTCCTCAGAACAGGCAGTCTGGAGTCAAAGGATGTGTTCTGTTCTAGGCTCTTAGCTTTTGGGGGTACTCAGGTCCCTCTCTCTGTGGTCACCTGTTTAATCCCTTCTATATCTCACACAAGATTAAGATACAGTTTAACCCTGTAGATTGCCTCCTGCTTTATTAACATAACTGTCTCTAATACTGCATGATTAGCATAATGCTGGTGCTGTTATTAGATGCCTTCGAGTCCCTTCTGACTCAACAGAATGAAACACTAACTGGTCCTGTCCCATCTTCATAATTGATGTTAAGCTCATCCCTGTTACCACTGTATTAATTTATGTCACTGAAGGTTTTCCTCTTTTTTTTTTTTTTTTTTGACCCTCCACTTTACCAAACCTTATGTCTGTTTCCAGGGATGGTGTTGTTGTTGTTGTTGTTAGGTGCCATAGAGTCGGTGCCAACTCATAGTGATCTGATGCACAGCAAAATGAAACACAGCCCGATCCTGGGCCAACCTCACTACTGTTGCCACCCTTGAGTCCATCGATGCTGCCATTTGGCCAATCCATCTCTGGGAGTCTTCCTCTTTTTCTCTGACCCTCCACCTTAGCAAACCTGATATCCTTCTCCAGTGACTGGTCCCTTCTGACAACATGTCTGAAGTATGAGAGATAAAGTTTGGCCATCTTGGCCTCCAAGGAGCACTCTGGCTGCACTTCTTCCAGAATGGATCTACTGGTTCTTTTGGCAGCCCATGGCACTTTCAATATTCTCCTCCAACACCATAACTCAAAAGCATCAATTCTTCTACAGTCTTCCTT
>NW_006408810.1:3376975-3389192 GCF_000296735.1 Chrysochloris asiatica | reverse complement strand
TACGCTGGAAAGCAAGTTTCAGAGTCTCTTCTGACATCCATTTTGACCTTTTCCTTCTTTCTTGTCTTCTTAATGACTTTTTGCTTTCTTCATGTATGATGTTCTAGGAGAAGGAGTGACGAACTACTTCCAAATATTTAATCACTGAAAACCTTATGGATAGCAGAAAGACACTGTCAGATATAGTGTCAGAAAATGAGACCCTTAGGTTGGAAGACACTCAAAATGCGACTGGGGAGAGCTGTCTTCTCAAAGTAGAGTTTTCCGTGATGATGCGAATGGAGTAAAGCCCGTGGGAGAAAAGCCCATGGGACCTTCATTTGCTGATGGGGCACAACTCAAAATGAAGAGAAACAGCTGTCAACTTCAATTGAATATCAGAACATGGAATGTATGAAGTATGAATCTGGGAAAATTGGAAGCTGTAAAAAATGAAATGGAATGTATAAACATCAATATCTTAGGCATTAATGAGCTGAAATGGACTGGTATTGGCCATTTTGAATATGATAAACCACATGGTTTACTATGTTGGGAATGACAAATTGAAGAGGAATGGTGTTGATTCATTGTCCAGGGATGTTACCTCCTGATAATATATGTTAGGTATGAGAGATGAAGTCTCGCCATCCTGGCTACTAAGGAGCATTCTAACTATACTTCTTCCAACACAAATTTATTTGTTCTTCTGGCAGTCCGTGGTACTTTTAATATTCTTATTCAGCATCATAATTCAAGTGCATTAATTCTTATCTGGTCTACTTTCTTCATTATTAAACTTCACATGTATAGGAAACTATTGAAATTATCATGGTTTGAGTCAGGTGCACCTTAGTCGTCAAACTGGTATCTTTGCTCCTGAATACTTTAAAGAGGTCGTGTGCAGCAGATTTTCTTAACGTAATATGTCATTTGATTTCTTGACTGCTGCTTCCATGACTGTTGATGGTTGATCCAAGGAAAATGAAGTCTTTGACAATTTCAATCTTTTCTCCATTTATGATAATGTTATTTATTGGCCCAGTGGTGAAGATGTTTGTTTTCTTTACATTGGGGCACAATCCATACTGAAGGCATAGTCTTTGTTCATCATCAATAATTATTTAAGTCCTCTTCTCTTCCAGTCATCAAGGTTGTATCATCTAGCTATCACAGGTTTTAATGAGTCTTCCTTCAATCCTGATGCCACATTCTTCTTCATATAATCCAGTTTCTCAGATTACCTGCTCAGCATATAGACTGAATAAGTATGGTTAAAGGATACAACTCTGGTGCAAACTTTTCCAGATTTTAATCCATTCAGTATCCCCTTGTTCTATTTGATTAATTGCCTCTAGGTCTATGTACAGGTTTCTCATGAACACAAGTAAGTGATCTGGAACACCCATTCTTTGCAATGTTACCCATAGCTAATCATATAGTTGAAACATTTACATAGTCAATTAACATCATAGGGATGAGGATTTACAACACATAGGATAATTACATCATATCACAAAAAGGAGCATACTACTAGAACTCATGGCTTTCACAAGTTGGCACATCTTCTAAAGGGTATCAAAAATCAGTGCAGACAGACAGTCGTCTCTTTCTCAGGTTTCCCACATTTGATGTCATCAGCCGTTGCCTGCTCTTTCTTTAATGCCCTTTTCCTTTGAGGGTTTTGTTTCCCTCTTAGCACTTCTATCTGGCTACCTGGTCTCTCAGCCAGGAGTCCTTTGCCACTGTGTAGTGCCTCAAAGTGAGGAATCTGCCCACTTTTTCCCTGTACACATCCAACAGACTTCTTCCAGTTCTTAATGCAAAAGAGCAACTGCCTCAGTTTCCCTGCTGAACCAGCTAGATTTCCCATCATTATGCTGTTGCCACCCATTGATCTCTCCTGCCTTCATTCCTACAAGCTTGTGCCTGCCCAGACCAGCCCCTAGTGATGTCAGCCCCACTGAGGATGGAGCTTGCACACCATCACTCTGTGTTGTTGGAACAGTCCCTCAGATCCAGAGTGGGGTACTAGGTGGGCATCTGGGGTGCCAGCCCTGTGTACTCTCAGCTTCCCACCTTTCCTCAATCTGCTCCTACAACACCCCTCTACTGAAGCTTCCAATATGAGACCACCACTACTCCCCTCTCAAGACCTGGACTCCTCACCTGTGCCAACCAGAAATGACCATAACCAGTATAGACCTGCTTCCAACTCAAAACCTTACTTTTTGTTTCCAAATCTGCATTCTTCTACAGCTTCATCATAGTAAAGTCAAGAATGCCTGCACTTATTTCAGGTGAAAGAAAGTTCACATGGACCAGTCACAATTTTGCCCTGCTTCAAAAGAAGCAAGTTTTGTTTAGATGACAATTTCCTAGAACATGTCCCTATTTTTGTTAGTAACTTCCTTAACCCTTTCCTTATAAACCATCTTTCCTAAATTTATTAATTTTTGTTAGCTGTTAAATTTTTATTTTTTAATGAATTTTAATTATGGTTTTGGAGAAGAATATACCATTTCCAGAAGAGCATACAAATCTATCTTAGAAGAAGATAGACATATGTTCTTTAGACTTAAGAATTGTGAGACTTCTTCTCATGTACTTGGGACATGTTATCAGGAGGGACTAATCCCTGGAGAAACACACCATACTTGGTAAAGGGTCAGAGAAAAATAAGGAGACCCTCAATGAGATGGACTGACATAGTGGTTTTAACACTGGGTTAAAATAGCAACAGCTGTAATGATGACATTGGACTGGGCAGTTTCCTTCTGTTGTACATTGGGTCACTGTGAGTCAGGAATGACTTGAGGGCACCTAACCAACAGCTAACATTGCATTCCTTTTGAGTGTCAGGCTTTCTTGTTCCAGCAATTTGGTATACTCAATTCCAGAATTAAATCGTTGGTATAACTCAACTCCACATACTATAATCGTTGGTATAATATAACTCCATTATTGACATATTAAAATGAAAGCCACATCCCCTTTCCCTCAGAGTGCCCCTAAGTCTCAGGATATGTCAGGACTGATGCTTGATTTTTGACATGATGAGGATATCTTGTTTCCTAACTCATTCTGTCATTCATCCAGTCCTTGGCATTCCCTGAAGTCCTGGGCACAGCTGAAGGAGAACAAGACCAGCCTAAAACGACTAAGCTGGTGGAGAAACAGCAATGGGGTCTTTCGCACTTTGCTCTAATTTTGCCCACTGAAATCTACATCAGTTTTCAAAGTGCCCTGTATCCTTATGGGTATAAGCAATGAGCTGGCACATTACAGCCCACTGGGTACCTGGCTGGTCTCTGGGAAGCTTACACATCACTGAGCATTGCCATTTTTCATGAAGAAAGCTGTTCATCATACCGTCAACTTAGCCTAATCTTTCAAGCATATCTTCAATGTCAGGCAACTGACACCAAAGAAATAACAGAGATTTCACACCGAGGGTTGTTTTCTGTCAAAGCTTCTTGTCATGGATCACTGAGCACACAAGCATCCCTCTTCCCAGAACTCAGAGAACTGAGCAGAACTCCCAGAACTGAGCAGGTGGGTGGGGAGAACGCAGGGTGCTTTTAGGGGACCAAACAGGTGAACATCTGATGGAGCAAGATCAGGAATATATGGAGGATGCTTTAACACCTCAAACAAGTCTTTGCAGTGTCAACAGTGTGGGCAGAGGTGTGTGGACGCACATTGTCATGCAAGATCTCAACAACCTTGGATAGTAGTCAGTCCTTCGGGTTTAATCCCAAATTTAGGCTTCAGTTCCCCAGCATCTCACTATAATGAGCACTGTTGATTGTTGAACGTTTTCCAGTGTTTTGTTCCAGTACTGGCCCTTGAGAATCCCAGAAAACTGTAAGCATTAATTTTCCAGCTGATGGTTGGCTTTTGAACTTTTTCTTGGCCGGCGATTGAGAATGTTTCCATTCCATGCTTTGCCTTTTACTCTCAGGTTCATAGTGATGGTTCCATGTCTTGTCATCAGTAACATTTTTTAAAGAAACTATTACCTTCCTTTGAGTATCAGTCCAAATTTAGTTTACAGATGTCCAAACATTTTTGTTTATGCTCTTCTGTGAGTTGTTTCAGTACTTGTCTCACACAAACTTTTCATAACTCAAGTCAGTTCATGGATTGTTTTACAGGCAGAGCCATGGCTGATCTGCAAATGATTTGCCACATAATCCACTGCCACTTGTCTATTTGACAGAATCATTTCACATGCACACTCAATGTTGTCATCAACCATGGACGTGGATGGGTGTTTTAATATAACCAGAGTGTGGATAATTTTTGACTCACCCTCTTATAATAATGGGCTCAGATATATCAAAGATCATGGAGGTGGTACAGAACCAAGCAACACTTCTTCATTCTGCAATAAATGGAGTCACCATGAGCCAGTGCCAATCCAATGGCAACTACAACAAATACCTGTGAACAAATCCAAAAATGATTTTGAAAAAGTATGTTCACTCCTGTCACTGGAAATAGTGCAACAATTTCCTGGCTGCAGTTTTCTCAAATGTCAATTTCAGGAACTTTGGGAGACTTGTTTTGTGCTTAGAATCACATTGAATCAAGAAATTACGTCTCTCTCTCTCTTTTTTTTCCTTCTGAAGAATCATCCTTTATCAGTCTCAAAACACACATCCTATCAACAGAAAAACACACAGCTAAAGCAAAACTCTACGTTGGATTAATTTGGTTTTAAAGATTTCTGTGTGACACGTGTCATATTTCACTTACAGGGATTTGTGCTGTGTGTGCCAAGATGTAATTAAGGGTTCAGAAAAGTTTAATTAGAAAAAATAATCATCTTTAGGCATTTGGGTTTGGGGAAAACATCGCTTTATAAGAAGAAAGGCACCGCTCTCTAGGAGAGTAAGCTAAGTTTGATGGTTCAAACCCACCAGCCACTCCTCAGAACTCCTATTGTTGTCATTGTTAAGTGCTGTTGAGTCAGTTCCAACTCATAGTAACCCTGTATAAGGTTTCTAAGGAGTGTCTGATGAGCTTGAACCACCAGCCTTGTGGTTGAGTTTGGACCTACTCAACAGCACTTAACAACAACAAGTTAAGGGTATAATCCCTTGATGGTACAAATGGTTAACTTATTCAGCTACAAATCAAAAGGTTGGAGATTCAAGCCCATGCAGAGGCACCTTAGAAGAAAGCCCTTGGTATCTATTTCCAAAAATAAAAAAATCAGCCATCAAAAACCTTGTGAAGTACAGTTCTACTCTGACACACACGAGGTTGACATGATTTGATGGAAATTGGTGGCTCAGTTAAAGAGATGAGAAACCAAATTCTGTAATATTTTATGCTATTACCTACCAATGACTCAGGAGGATAAACACTGGACTGAAAACCACAAAGTCAGCGGTTCGTGTCTACCGGCTGCTCCATTGGGAGAAAGATGAGGCTTTCTGCACCTGCAAAGATTTACAACCTCAGAAACCCTCTACAGAGTCCCTATGAGTCAGAACTGACTCCACAGCACATAATAAAGATGACATTACCAACAAAAATAGGAGACAAGAGAGGCTTTCATTATTATTATTATTATTAAACTTGGAATCTGAAGAAAAAACAAACCTCTAAAAAATATCTAACATAAACGTTTGTTGTTGATGTTGTTGTTAAGTGCCATTGAGTCAATTTCAACCCATAGTGACCCTGTATAGGGTTTCCAAAGAGCAGCTTGTGAGCTTGAATCACCGACCTTGAAGTTCAAATGACTCTTCAGTTGACACATTAACCCACAGCCACAGCGTCACACCAGGAAGGAAAGTTATAATGAATTTGTTTCCTGCTTGAATGAATAGTTGTAGAAGAGTGGATTATTAAGAGCAAGCTGATGAACTAGAAGTGGAGTGGACACAGATACCAGATCCACACTGCCCAGTGCTAAGTTCTAAAACCTCAGGGGAATGATTCACCCTCTCTGTCTGTCACATCCCTTTCTGGCTGTGTGATATCAGGTGAACAACTCAACCTCTCTGTCCCTCATTTGCTCATTGGTAAAATTAAGAAAATAGAAGAATGCAAACATGTTATGATAAATACGATAAAGATGTCAGAGTTGTTTTTCTATACTCACATAAGAGGGTCAGTATCAATTTCTACTCAAGGATTCTATGATCTCATGTTGTTATTGGAGTCCTGGTGTGTCCTGTAGAATAGGCACTGGACTGTTAACTATAAGGTCAGTGGTTCAAACCCATCAGTTGCTCCTTGGAAACCCTAGGCCCATTCTATGAGTTAGATCTGACTCAATGGCACTTAACAACAACAATGTTGTTATTGTTGTTGGGTGCCATCAGATAGGTTATAATTCATAGTGACCCGTGTGACAGAGTAGTATTGCCCCATAGGACCTTCTAGGCTGAAATTTTTATTGGAACAGATTGCAGTCTTTTTTCCTGCAAAGGATCTGGTGAGTTAGAACCAGGAACCTTTGAGTTAACACTGCTAACTCCTCTGCCACCAATAATCCTTTAAAATGCAAAATTGTGTGAAAGATAATTAAGGAACAAGTACATCAACATGAAGCTGACAGAATTTCAGATTGGATTCACAAAAGGATGTGGAACAAGGGATATCATTGCTGATGTCAGATTGAAGTTGACCAAAAGCAGAGACTACCAGAAACACTTTTACCTGTGTTTTATTAGCGTCATAAAGGCATTTGATTGTGTGGATCATAAAAAGTTATATATCATTACGAAGAATGGGGATTTCAGAACACTTAATGGTGTTCATGCAAAACGCCTTCTTAAACACTTACTATTGGAGTCATTTGAACCCAAATATTCTAGCTCTCAGGGAGGGGACTGAATCAGATTCTGAGTTTATAGCTAGTTATGTGTGCGTCTGTTGGGGAGGTTGGCTTCTTGTAAGTCATTGCCCAATTTTGGCACCAAATCCTTCTGGGCAGGAAACGGGTGATAGTCTCCACTCATGTTCAAAACCTGACAAGTCATCATCACCAACATTCCTGAACTCAGAGGTCAAGAGAGAGGCATGTGAAATGAGTCTATTGTTCCAAATATTAGGTCCTGCAATCTGCCAGAAACATCTGCCTCCTCCAATTATGGAAGCGCAATGTTTGGATTCATATCTCCCCAGGGCCTAGCACCGACTGAAATCACACAGACTCCACTAAAATCCACAGAGATTGGCGCTGAAGAAGCAAAGTGGGCACATGACCTGGGGAACAAGCTCCCTGTGCTAGCTCCAAAGACTCTCTGTGCTTTAATAAAAGTGGTTGCATGGCCCTCCCCAATCAGATACTTCTTGGTCAGTTCATGACATTCATGGTTCTGACTCCTAGGTCACAGCATTTCCACCAGGCTATTTTCTGGTTGTTGTTGTTGTTGTTGAAAGTGCCATCGAGTCGATTCTGATCCATAGTGTTCCTGTATAGGGTTTCCGAGGAGCAATTCAAACAGCTTTGCAGTCTGGCGCATCAATACAGTGGTTATGAGATGGTCTGCTAATCTCAAGGTCAGCAGTTCAAGGCCACCAACTGCTCTGCAGGAGAAAGATGAAGCTTTACAGCCTCGGAACCCCTCTACGGGGTCGCTATGAGTTGGTACTGACTCTTAGGCACATAACCACCACCACCATTTCCCTCTAACAAGGAGGAGTGTAGATGGCCCAGTGGAGCACTGTAGCCACAAGATGTGCTGCCAGATGTGAGCATGTGGGTGTGGCCTCAGTTAACCTGCCCACCCTCATTTCTTATCTCTGCCTCTCTGGCGCTCCTCTTATTTAACTACTTTTGGTTCCCAAGTGTGCCAAAACCCTTTTTCACATCTCAGGGTGTGGTTGGTTTTTGGTTTTGATTTTGCTTTCCCAGTGGCTGTTCCCTCTGCCTGAAATGGGGTCTGCCTTCCTTTCCATCTGGGTAATTCATCGTTCCCTGGACATCAAGCTCATACCACCTCCCCCAGGAAGGCGTCCCTGGTTTTCCACGAAGGATCACAGCTACTCCCATGTTCCCTCTGCCTCTGAGCTTTCTATTGGCTGCACTTATCACATGGGGGTGGTGGTGGGGGTAACCATCAGAGACACTTAGGGATTGATTCCAGACCACTGCAATCAAGATCATATCACAGTGCAGTGAGTCACACAAATATTTTTGGTTTCCTATTGTTGCTGGTAGCATAGTGGTTATGAATCGGGCTGCGAACCTCAAGGTCGGGAGTTCAAACTACCAGCGGTTCCTCAGGAGAAAGATGAGGCGGTCTGCTCCTGTAAAGATTTACAGCCTCGGAAACCCTGTACAGGGTCGCTATGGGTCGGAATCAACTCAACAGCACTTAACAACATTGTTGCTGGAGTTCTGGTGTGGCACTATGGACTAATGTGCCAGACTGCAAAGTCGCTTGAACTGCAAGGTCAGTGGTTCAAGCTCACCAGCGGCTCCTTGGAAACCCTACAGGGTTGCTATAGGTCGGAATCGACTCGATGGCACTTAACAACAACAATTGTTGGTAGGTACCATTTAGTCAGTGACTCTATGCATGACAGAAGAAGCACTGCCCGGTTCTGCACCATCTATACATTTGTTATGCCTGAGCCCACTGCGGCAGACACTATGTCAAGCCATCTTGTTGGGGTGGTCTTCCTCTTTTTCTCTGACCTTCCACTTTTGCAAGCATGATGTCCTTCTCCAGGGACTGGTCCCTCCTGACAACATGTTTCCAAGTGCATACAAAAGCTATAGTTACACTATCCTGAAGTGTGCAATAATTGTTGTTAAGTGCTGTTGAGTTGGTTTTGACAAACAGCAACCCTGTATAGGATTTCCAAAGAGCAGTTGATGGGTTTGAACCCACATTGCAGCCAGCGGTCCATTGCTTATCCTACAGCACCTCACCAGGGCTCCAATAATAGCATGATGAAAAATTTGAATAGAGGGAGAATAAGCAGAATGTAACAGACAAAATGTAAACACATGTGGTTGGAAAAAGGGCACCGACAGACTTGCTTTGTGAAGGGCTGTTGCAAATCTTTGTGAAGGGCACGGTTGCAAAGTGCTGTAAGCTAGATACGATGTAATGAGGTCTTCCTGTGTGGTTCTTGGAGTTCAGGGCCCAGGTCTGACGCTGCCATGGTCCTGCCCTTTCTTAAACTCTTCTATCCCTGAGACCTCGCTTGGAGGCACCTGGCTGGCAGAACCACGGAGTCACAGAGCAGGGGTCTCAAGTCCATGTAGTCACGTGTGAGACTCTAGAAAATCTGTCTTCCTTCCAACACCCTCCCTCAGGCTCCCCTCAAGTAATCGCTTTTCCCGGAGGCTATCTTGGAGTCAGGGAAGTAAAGTTCAGGAAAGCTTCAAAAGACTTTCTTTAAAATTCCAGATGACATGGCTTTAAGAACCATGACATTTATAGTTGCTTCATTGCTTGCAGACAGAGGAACCAGTAGACTAACCCGTGGCCTCTGAACAGGACCACCATGTCCACAAAGCTCACGTCCACAGCAGCCTTGGAGCTATGCTGACACACCCCCTTCTGATAGTAATGATGGCAAACCAAAATACAGAAGGACTCAAGTCCTTATGGTCCCAGGATCACCTACATACATCATATCAGGTCAGGGTGGGGGGTCTGTGTGTGTTCTCTGAAGTAAGGAAGCATTCATTATAACTCCAACAGCAAAGAACATTTGTTAGTTCTTCCATGTTTGTGGAAACAATGATCAAACCCACTGCTGGCCCTCAATTACTCTGTGGTGATACGTTTCAGTCACTTCATAAGCAAGTGAAAACCGGGACAATAAAAAAGGAAGGCAGAAGAAATGACACATTCTAATTGTAGTGCTGGTGGAGAATATTGGATATACTTTGGATTGCCTGAAGAACAAACACATTCATCTTAGAAGAAATCAGTGTTTCCTTTCGTTGTGCAACAGAAGGCCATGAGTCGGAACAGACTCAATAGCACCAAACATCACCATCACATTGGGGATTAACATTCTGACCCTGAAAAGGGGTCTTATGGGAATGAAATGAAGTCAAGAGCCAGTAGTCCAGTGCCTGACAAGTTATGCTCCACAAACCAACCAGCTGCCACGGAGTCAGTGAGATTCACAGCGCCCCCCATGTATGTCAGAGCAGCACAGCTCCAAGGATTTTCAATGGTGGCAACCCTTTGGAAAGAGCCCTGGTGACCCAGTAGTTAAAGCGCTTGACTGCTAACCAAAAGATTGGTGACTTCAACCCACCAGCCACCACTCCGAGAGAGAAAGATATGGTCGTCCATTTCCATTAAGACTTACAGCCTTGGAAACCCTATGTGGCAATTGTACTCTATCCTACAATCTTGATGAATCTGAAGCAACTCAGTGACAATGTTTTCTTTTAACTTTCTGGAAACAGATCATCAGTCATTTCTTCCAAGGTGCCTCTTGGTGAGTTCAAACCATCTACCATTAGGTTGGTAGCTGAGCGCACAGCCATTGGTACCACCTAGGGACTCCAGAGACAGGAAGGAGGGAACCAATGTTTTCTGAGTTCCTACTAAGTGCCACGATCTCATTGAGTTTGCCCTTGATTCCCAATTGAAGGTGCTGAACCTACCTCATGGGCAATGGAAGAAAGGCATGGAGATCTGCTTCCATAAAAATCTGCAGCCATGAAAACACTATGGAGGTCTGGTCTATTCTATAACACACAGGATCACCATGAGGTGGAATGGACTTGATGGCAATGGTTTGGGTTTGTTTTATCTTATTTTGATGCTAACAGGAAGAGTGTATGTCTGAGTTTACCCAGAGGTGTCTCAGATGAAAGGTCTGGTGATATTCTTCCCCTGAAAAATCATTGAAAGTCCTACAGAGCACAGGTCTTCTCTGACATTCACAGGGTTGCCACGAGTCAGAATTGGTTGGTTGGTTGGTTGGTTGGTTGCTGTGCACACAGAAGCATCCCTTTTACAGCGAGGGGTGGTCACTAACAGCCCTAACTCTCACGATTTCAGGTACTGGTTATGGTACTTTACAAAATGTCCAGTCCTGTGTATGTAGACCCTGATTGTTTTTGCTACTGCTTAATAGGAAGAGTGTGTATTGCAACTGAGTCAGGCAGCTGAGAGGACTATTATTGTCCCATCTGAAAAGACGAAATTATCTACATTTGGTTTCCGAGCTCTGAATGGCATTCCAAGGAGAGTGGACCCCCACCTGCAGGGAGATTTGAAGTGGCGGGAAGAAAGTAAAGATGACAATTTCTCATTTTCTCTTGTTCCTATTTCCCTTCAAAGGAAATTCATTGTATGACAGCTCCTGGCTCTACAAAACATTTTCTCAGACTGTACAAAACATTGGGTCATGCCCAACAATCAAATTTCATTTCAAAGAGGAGACGTGTGATTTCCCAGCCACTTGAGAATAAAGACCATCCTCACCAGGTGAGAAAGTTGTGGGGCTGTTTGGGGTTTGAATTCACTTTGACACAGATGAATACGTGTCTTCTTACATTCTTGACAACAATCAAACGGTGAAGTCCTGTTCTTCCGTGACTTGGGGGACTCAAGGTTTAGAAGCCCACAGAAAACAAATCCTTTCATATACTCAGGGTCTTGGTCCCCAGGAGAAAACCGGGAGACTGAAAACAAAAGCTCTGTAGGTACAGCTGAGTGAATGAAGCCAGTCTGAAAAAGCTATACACTGTAGGATTTCAACATCATGACATTCTGGGAAAAACAAAACCCTGGAGACGGTGATAAAAGCAGTGATGGCCAGGGGTGAGGAAGGAGGCCAGGAGGGATGACTAGGAAGATTATGGGGCATTTTTAAGGCAGTGAAACTATTCTACAGGATTCTGTCATGGTGGAGACATGAAATAATATGTGCGTTAAAACTCCTAGGACTATACATCGCAAAGAGTAAAACTCACTGCAGTTGAGTTGACTCTAACTAACATGCAAGGTATTAATAGTAGGAGAAGCTATGTGTAGGGGGTATAAGGGAAAAGTCTGTACTTTCGGAACAGTTTTTCTGTAAACCTAAAACTTCACTAAACATAAAACCTATTGGAAAATTTCCATAAAGTCTACTAAAAATTTTAGGGAGTCCCTCAGTGGCACAAAGAATTAAATGTTGGACGATTAGTCAAAAGATTGATGGTTTGAACCTACCTATGCAAAGATTTAGAGTAAGAAAACCAAAAGGGAAGAACACGGTCAGTATTTCTCAAGCTGGGGGAACTGAA
>NW_006408810.1:3370402-3375355 GCF_000296735.1 Chrysochloris asiatica | reverse complement strand
GGATCGGACATTGTTTCATTCTGCTGTGCATGGGGTCGCTATGAGTCGGTTCCGACTCGATGGCACCTGACAACAACAACAACAGAGGCACCTTGGGATATAGGGTCTGGAGATCTGATTCTGAAAGATTCATCAGCAGCCACTGGCTCATAAGTACCCTCCAGGGCAGAGGAGAACTGTCACCAGGTTTCTGAGACTGTAAATCTTTACAGAAGCGGACTGCCTCATCTTTCTCCCTTGGAGGAACTAGTGGGTTCAAACGGCCAACCTTTAATTTGGCAGCTCAATGCTTAACCCATGGTGCTACCAGGGCTCCTTTCTGAAAGGTCACTGCCTTACAAACTTCATGGAGTAGTTCTATCTGTGTCTCCCTACAACAGAACCGACTCACTGACACCTAACAACAAGTAATTCATTTTAAAATGGTTGTTTTTGTTACTGTGAAGTCGGTTCTATGAGCATTGATTAGGGATTCAAGTGAAATTAAATCCTTGAAAATGTCAATCTTGTCTCCATTTATCATGATGTTATTTATTCATCCAGTGGTGAGGATTTTCATTTTCTTTCATTGAGATACAATCCATATTGAAGACTTTGGTCTTTGATCTTCATTGCTATTGTTATTGTTAAATGTTTAAAGTCTTCTTTGCTTTCAGCAAACAAGGTTGTATCATCTGCATGTCACAAGTTGTTAATGAGTCTTCCTTCAATCCTGATGCTGTTTTTTGTGTGTGTGTGTGTGTGCTTTTTAAAAAATATAATCCAGCTTCTTGGATTATTTGCTCAGCATACAGATTGAATCAATTCCCAGGGTCTTGTTCTTTGCCAATGCCTCAGTGTACCTTGGACTTCCTCCTTCAGTATCATTGGCTCTTGATCATATGCTACCTCTTGGAATGGTTGAACATTGAGTGTTTCATTTGGGTTTAGTGACTGTGTATTCCTTCCATCTTCTTTTGATACTTTCTGCATCATTCAATATTTTGCCCAGAGAATTCTTTGGGAGGCACTCATGCATCCATGTCAAGAAATTTAGAAGACAGATACCTGGCTATATTTGTCAGAGATAGGAAGAGATCTATATTTGTGCCCATTCCAAAGAGAAGTGACCCAACAGAATGTGGAAATCATAGAACAATATCATTAATATCACTTTCAAGTA
Source organism: Chrysochloris asiatica (assembly GCF_000296735.1). Lineage (NCBI taxonomy): Eukaryota > Metazoa > Chordata > Mammalia > Afrosoricida > Chrysochloridae > Chrysochloris > Chrysochloris asiatica. The sequence goes on along the minus strand of NW_006408810.1, from coordinate 3,374,193 downwards.
AAATTCTGTTAAAGATAATTCAAAAACAGCTGCAAAAGTACACTAACAGAGAATTGTCAAAGGTTCAAATTGAATTCAGAAAAGGATGTGAAATGAGTGATACCACTGCTGACGTCATATGGATCTTGGCTGAAAGCAGAGAATACCAGAAAGATGTTTATCTGTGCTTTATTGACTATGCAAAGGTTTTTGATTGTGTGGATCACGACAAGCTATGGACAACATTGAGGAGAATGAGTATTTCAGAACACTTAATTGTGCTTATGAAGAACTTGTACATAGACCAAGAGACAGTTGTTCGAATGGAACAAGGATACACTGAATGGTTTAAAATTAGGAAAGGTGTGAGTCAGGTTATATCATTTCACCATATGTATTCAATCTGTATACTGAGCAAATAATTTAAGAAGCTAGATTATATGAAGAAGAATATGGCATCAGAATTGGAGGAAGACTCATTAGCAACCTGTGATATCCAGATGATATAACCTTGCTTGTTGAAAATGAAGAGGACTTAAAATACTGATGAAAATCAAAGATCATTGCCTTTGGTATGGATTGCATCTCAAAGTAAAGAAAACAAAAATCCTTACCGCTGGAGGATTAACATCCATATAAATGGAGGAAACATTGAAGTTGTCAAATATTTCATTTTGTTCAGATATACCATCAACACTTAAGGAAGCAACAGTTAAAAAAATCAAATGACGTACTGCCTTAGACCTCTTTAAAGTGTTGAAGAGCAAATATGTCAGTTTGAGGACTAAGGTGTGCCTGACCCAAGTCATGGTATTTTCAATAACCTCATATGCATGAGAAAGTTGGGCAGTGGATAAGGAAGACCACTAAAGAATTGATGCATTTGAGTTATGGTGTTGGAGGAGAATATTGAAAGTGCCATGGGCTGCCAAAAGAACAAACAAATCTGTGTTGGAAGAAGTACAGCCAGAATACTCCTTAGAAACCAGGATGGCCAGACTTCATCTCTCATACTTCAGACATATTATGAGGAAGGACCAGTCCCTGGAGAAGGACATCATGCTTGGTAAAGTGGAGGGTCAGCAAAATAGAGGAAGACCCTCAACAAGATGGATTGGCACAGTGGCAGCAGCAAGGGGCTTAAGTGTAACAAGGATTGTGAGGTTGGTGCAAGATGGGCAGTTCTGTTGTGCATAGGACACCTAACAACAACAACAATATAGACTGACTGATAAGTTGTTATGTGACATTGCTTCGGTTCCAATTCATAGTGATCCTTTACATGGTCTTTTGAGGAGCAGCTGGTGGGTTTGAACTGCTGATCTAGTGGTTCACAATCCAATGCTTATCTTACAGTGCCACACAAGCGCTGATTGATTGAATAAGTATGGTGAAAGAATGTAGCCCTTGCACATACCTTTCCTGATTTTAAACCATTCGTTATCTTGTTCTGTTCTAACAACTGCCTCTTGAACTATGTATAGGTTCCTTATGAACACAATTAAGGGCTCTGAAATACTTAATCTTTCCAGTGTTATCCATAGTTTGTTATGATCAGATGGATCTTGACAGAAAGCAGAGAATACCAGAAAGATGCTTACACACAGTCAAATGCCTTGCATAGTCAATAAAGCACAGGTAAACATTTTTCTGGTATTCTCTGCTTTCAGTCAAGATCCATCTGATGTCAGCAGTGGTTTCCTTAGCTCTACATCCTCTTTGGAATCTGGCTTGAATTTCTGGCAGCTCCCTGTTGATGTGCTGCTGAAACAGCTCTGTAATTATCTGCAGTAAAATTTTACTCGTGTGTACTACTGATACTGCTCAATATTCTGCATTCTGTAGCGTCACCTCTCTTTGGAATAGGTAACAGACCAGGCAGATGTCCTCCAAATTTCTTGGCATACATGAGTTACTATTTCCAATGCATCATCAATTTAATTAATGAATTAATTTTAACCAAAAAGACTGCTTTATCTGATTTCTTCTACCAGGACTCTGAATTTTGGAGATGCCCCTTTTTCATGCCCTACCAACAAGTCAGGACCTTTGTCCTACTGCCTAGTGCTACAAGGACAAGTCCAGGGAGCCCAGGCCCCAACAGGCCCCGCTGCCTCTCCGCTGTGCACATTGGGGTAATTACTAGACCTCTTTGAGACTGCGTGGTTAATCTGTGAAACAGAAACAAACAGGATTTATTTCCAAGCACTGCTACTTGAATTAAAGAAGCTGTTGGTTTACATTAGTTCAGTCTCAGCTCCAGGTACTTTTCAACCATTCAACATAAACCAAGGAACTTCAAAAAGTTTGTGGGAAAATTCCACTATCCTTAACAATGGTAAGTGGAGTCCTAGTGTGGCACTGTAGGATAAGCACTAACCAAAAGTTTGGCAGTTTAAACCCACCAGCCACTCCTTGGAAATCCTATACGCATAGGGTCACTAGGAGTCGGAACCAACTTGACAATACACAACAACAACAACAACAACGATAAAAGCAAAATCCATGAAACTGGAAAGGAACAAGATGTATAGATATTTTAAATAAGCGTATATTCTTTATCACTGTTTTCCTTTCTCTCACACTGTAACACATTAGAAATGTAATTGTTGATTTCTGGAGAAGTCTGATCACCCCAGGTACAAGTTGTATTTCAATACTGAATACCAGAAGCCATGCAAATATCCAACAAATAAAAGAATAACAAAATAAATTATGGTAATTTATAAAGTGGATGATGTAATTCTTTAAATTGTCCTGACAAAGAATACGAATCACATATTTATAGCATAATGTTGCAAAAATATCAGCATTCAAAAAGTTATAAAAGGAGTGAACCCAGTTGTGTGTGTATTTGTAAGAAAAAAAACATATATATATAAAATCAATGGAAAGAAATATTTAAAATATCCAACTGTTTATCCCAAATGGTGAAATACAGAGATTTTAACATTTACATGTTCTAAATGCATTCATATTATATACAATGTATATGGATGCATCAGAATCATAAAAAAATCAAGCAAGTGAGTAAACAAAAGCTATTTCCTAATAGATCTACAACAAGGGCATCTCCATAGTATTCATATGAGTAAACATTCAGAAACAGAAAAGGCATTCAGTAAGGGATAATAGTTACACTGACCTGTGCAATGAAATGCAGTGTTTATATATACAAATGCATTTATATTATTCTTAAAACATATGACTATAGGAATCTGTAGTTCCATGGGGAAATCTTTTTGATATAATGATAACCGATTTCTTAAAAAGCAGAACACAAGCTAAATGCAATGTTATTTCTATTGTATAATGTTAGATGTCATGGAGATGGCCCCTGACTGAAGGTGACCCCATGCACCGTGGTTTCAGACTATTTGGCTGGCTCTTGGAAATAGATCCCCAATCTTAGTCTGGAAGCTGCATCATGCTGTTGGCAGGTGTCATCGATTCAGCTCTGACTCATGGATAACAGAAGGATACTCGTCATGATCTCACGTCATCCTTTAAATTATTGCTATGCCTGAGTTCTCTATTGTAGCCACTGTGTCTATCCATCTCATTTAGGGACTTCCTCTGTTTCACTGACTCTCTACTGTACCCAGCATGTTGTCTTTCTCCAGGGACTGGCCCCTCCTGAAAACATGTCCAAACAGCTCACCCTCCTTGTTTCTAAAGATCATTCTGACAAGATAGATTAGTCCCTTCTCTTGGTGGCACAGGAGGCACTCACTCATCTCTGCCAAGAAATTTGGAAGACAACTGTCTGGCCGACTGATTGGAAGAGATCAATGTTTATGCCCATTCCAAAG
>NW_006408810.1:3348094-3361502 GCF_000296735.1 Chrysochloris asiatica | reverse complement strand
GACTCTATGCACAACAAAATGAAACTCTCTGCCTGGTCCTGGGCCAACCTCACAATTGTTGCCACACTTGAGCCCATTGATGCTGCCACTTTGCCAGTCTATCTCGCTGGGTGTCTTCCACTTTTTTTCTGACCCTCCACCTTACCAAACATGATATCCTTCTCCAGTAACTGCTCCCTCCTCACAATATATCCAAAGTATGAGAGATGAAGTTTGGTGGCCATCCTGGCCTCCAAGGAGCACTCTGGCTGCGGATCTTAAAAACACAGATCTGCTGGTTCTTTTGGCAGCCCATGGAACTTTCAATGTTCTTCTCTACCACCATAACTCAAAAGCAGCAATTCTTCTATGGTCTTCCTTATTCACTGTCCAGCTTTTGCATGTATGAGGTTATTGAAAATACCATGGCTTGGGTCAGGTGCACCTTAGTCCTCAAGCTGACATCTTTGCTCTTCAACACTTTAAAAAGGTCTTTTGCAGCAGATTTGCCTAATACAATACGTCGTTTGATTTCTTGACTGATGCTTCCATGAGTGTTGATGGTTGATCCAAGAAGAATGAAGTCCTTGACAACTTCAATCTTTAATACATTTTTTATTTTCTCTTAAATTTACTGAGCTGATTACACAGCATCCTAACCAGGGCAAATAACCTGGAAATGTTCGGTCTAATGGAAAAATATAGCCTAGGAAATTCACTAGCATACCTTTCAGTAGGAGCTTCTCAGGTGGCTAGAAACCAGCAGGGGACTAGGTGGCTGTGCATGGAAAAGAGCACATGGGTCCAGGAACCTGGAACCTGGCCCTCTAGTCAGCTCTGTTGCAGTGTGACTTGGGGAAGTTCCTCTGCATGAACATGTCATCTCCTTCCCTGCACATCTCTTCCTCCTTCAGGTCTTCTCATGCTTTCATATGGTACCACCATTCTACCTGGCCATAAACCAGATACCTTGTCAGCCAGGTAGAATGGACTCCCCCTCTGCTGGACACATCCCACAATCTCTTACTCAGTCAACCTCATCCACTGCTCTGCATGCCATCACCTAATCCAGCATCTTAGTTCCCTTGTTATTCTTGTTGAGTGCCATTGAGTCAGTTCTGACTCTAAAGAGCATTGTTGGGGTTGAACCACCGATCCTCAGGCTAGTAGTCCAGTGCTTATCCTACACACCAGGACCACAGGCTGCAATAAGAAACCATAAGTGAATAGCTTTAAAGAATAGAAGCTAATTATTTCATGCTTTGGAGGTTAGAAGTCCAGATTCAGAGTGGCAGCAAGGTGATGTTCTGCCCTAGAGGAGAACATAGCCTTGTTGGCTCTAGACAAAGAACCTTCCTGGTCCATATCCACTTCTGGAATACCCAGGTGTTGCTTGGCATTGCTTGATTTATAGAGGGTCCTCTCATGCTGACCTCAGTCTGTTGTGATCCCCTGTCCCTTGCTGTTCCTCCCTTTTAGACACACCATTCAGAGGGGTTAGCATTAGGACCCACCCAACTCTGTATGACTAAATTGTTAATATCTTCAAAGAAAGAGCTTATTTTCCCCAAAATGGGTATATTCACAGCTATAGGAGTTAAGACTTCAACATACCTTTTTGGAGGGAACAGAGTCAATCTGTAATATCGAGTAACAAGCATCACTAAACTGGACCAGTATAATCCTTCATTTTGGCTGGGATCCAGTCCTTTCTCCACACTGTGGTCCAAGTCTTTTTATAAAGTGCTCGTTTTATCATGAGCTCTGATGTGGTGCTATAGGATGAGCACTGACTTGCTAACTGCAAGGTCAGCAGTTCAAACTGCAAGATCAATAGTAGCTAGCCTTTGGAAACCCTATACAGGGTCACTATGAGTCAGAACAGACTTGATGGAATGTAACAACAACAACATCTTATCCTGTTGGTGTTTGCTCAAACTTTTCAGTAGCTTCTCATTACTCTTGAATAAAGATAAACTTTCCCACAGGGAGAAAGTGGATGAGTGATGTTAAATTGGAGAGATTACAATCAATGACATGAAACAAATGTGTATGAATTGCTGAATGGAAAACTGATTTGCTTTGTAAACCTTTCACTCATTTCACAATGAAAGTTGTTGTTTGTGGTCTTTTTAAAGATTACCTTCACAAGCACACACTAAGACCAAAATTAAAACCAAACCCATGGCCATCAAGTTGAGTCCAACTCAGACCAAGTCCATATGCTCTAGAGCAGAAATGCCCTGCAGGATTTTCTTAACTGTAATCATTACAGCACATCACTAAGTCTTTTTTTCAATTGTGCCACTAGGTGGGTTTGAACTGCCAACCTTTCAGTAAGTTGTTGTTGTTGTTGTTATGTGCCCTGGAGTTGGTTCCGACTCATAGCGACTCTGTACAGGGTTTCTGAGGTTGTAAATCTTTATGGGAGCAGAAAGCCTCATCTTTCACCTGCAGAGCAGCTGGTAGTTTCGAACTGCTGACCTTGCAGTTCATAGACCGATTCATAACCACTACGCTACCAGAGCTCCTTAAGTAGACGAGTATAAACCATTTGCACCATGGGACTTAGCAAATACACAACACTCCCCTTCAGTGTGTGTGAAGGGTAGTCCAGAGGTTATAACCAACCCGTTGTTGTTAAGTGTCCTCGAGTCTGTTCTGATTCATAGTAACCTTATATAGGGTTTTTAATGAGTGGCTGGTGGGCTTGAACTGGTGGCCTTATGGTTAGCAGTTCAGTGCTTATCCTATAGTGCTACACCAGGATTCCCACACAACCATAGATAGTAGCATTTTGTTCTAAAATAACTTTTCAACTAGTTACCAATGAATTTCTAACATCTCTTGAAAATCTGACAATCTGTCTCCTTGAGGCCAGTTTCATGGAAACAGTAGCAGCTGCCCTCATTGGACAGTGCACACCGCCCCCGGCTGCCATAGTTCCCACCATGGCCCCTCATCTTGGCCAGCCTCCATGGGTGTGTTCTACTTGCCTGGCAGGATCTGACCCCTGCCTACCTTTGTCTTTCCCATTCACACTGCTCCAGTCCCCTGGTTTTACTGCCCCTGAACTTCACATGCACTACCTTCTCTGCCTTGTACCCCTCTTCCCACTTTCTGCCTTTCCCTTCCCCACCAGTCCTGACCTGGATCAGTACTTCTTCAAGGCATGGGTTTAAATGTCACTTCCATGGGGAAATGGCCCCTGACACCCTACTCCAGGTTGGTGACCCACCTTTTTCTTCACCACACTGGTGATCAATGGTTGGTGAGCTGTCTTCATGTGAGCTCAACAAGAGGAGGGACAAAATCTGTGTGTCTCACTGCTCGGTCACCAGCAACCATCCAACACCTGGTGAGTCGTTGTCATTGAGTCAGTGCTGAACCGTGGTGAACCCGTGTGTACAGAGTAGAACGGTTCCATAGGGTTTTCAAGGTTGGGACCTTTTGGAAGGCAGTTCTCCTGGTCTGTCTTTTAAGACAGACCAGTTGGTGGGTTCGAACCACCAATCTTTTGACTAAGAGCTCAGCAGTTATGGTTTTGCATCATCCCATCCAGGGACCTCTTGACACATCGTAGGAATTTCCTAAGTATTTGCTGAATGATTGAGTAAACTTGTACCTCCAACTTCCTATACAGAGACACATCAGAATAGCACTACCTAGTGGAAGGAAAACGTACAGCAACAAACCAATATAATACCATGGGAGACACCTGAGCAAGGTGCTCTGAGGACACGTTAAGTAGAGTCACCATTTGTGGTGATGTTTTTCTTGAAGAAGTCACACTCATGTGGGACTTGGAAGGTTGAGACTTAAGATCATGTTTGCTACAGAAGAGGACACTGGTTCAAACAGGTGAGATAATTTGCCCAAGGTCATAGTTCAGCCAGCCATGCTCAAAGCATCCAATTCTGCACTTAACACATGTATGGAATGAATGAAGCAAAAGAAGAGACAGAGGTTCAAGGTAGACCTAGGGGATTCAAGCAGCGGAAAGAACCTAATATTTATGCACAAAAGAAGAATCTGATGAGTGATGAGGAATTTAGAAAGTCATCCAGAAAAAGAAAGTTTAGCCTGTATCAATGTCGATATGTATTTATTTTGTTATTCCTAGAAGGCTCTAGCATTGTTCATGAACTTCTAAGTATATTTTAATGTCTGAAGAGCAGAGGCTGTAAATTGTGATGTTGTTTTTATTAGCACATGCATAGTGATTTTTTTTAGAACTTTTGAATATCTTAAAAAGGAAAAAAATACAAGATTTTTTTTTTAATGTTAAAAGGAGACTGTTTTCATTACACTTGCACTAATTATAGAAATTGTCATGAATATGGCAACTGAAGATGTGAAGTGTGAATTGCTTGTATGTTTGATAGGGAAAAACACATAATTGTAGCTGTCATAAACCAAAAGGGTTGACAATAAAGGATTAGAAGCTGCTGCCTCTGCGGTGACCTTAATAGGCTGAAATTCAAAAAGTGATGTGTGCCAACCTCCCTTTATCCTGCCATCATTTCTCCATGAGTAAAGCCTTAAAATATTTGTTGATGAAGATCAAAGACCACAGCATTTGGTATGGGCTGCATCTCAATGTAAAGAAAACAAAACTCCTCACAAATGGACTAATAAATAGCATAAATGGAGAAATTATTGAAATTGTTGAACACTTCATTTTTCTTGAATCAATACTTATTGAAGCAGCAGTCAAGAAATCAAACAATGTATTGCATTAGGCAAATCTGTTGCACTTTAAAAACCTCTTTAAAGCGTTGAAGAGCAAAGGTATCCGTTTGAGGATTAAGGTGTGCCTGACCCAAACCGTGGTATTTTCAATAGTCTCATATACATGTGAAAGTTCAACAATGAATAAGTATGGAGAATTGGAGTTATGCTGTTGGAGAAGAATATTAAAAGTATCATGGACTACCAGAAGAACAAACAAATCTGTGTTGGAAGAAGTGTAGCCAGAATGCTCCTTAGAAGTCAGAATGGCCAGACTGAGTCTCTGATACTTCTGACATATTACCAGGAGGGACCAGTCCCCAGAGAAGGACATCATGCTTGGTAAAGTGGAGGGTCAGTGAAAATGAGGAAGACCCCCAATGAAATGTATTGGCACAGTGGCAGCAGCAATGGGCTCAAGCTTAATGATGATTGTGAGGTTGGCCCAGGACTGGGCATTGTTTCATTCTGTTTTGCATAAGGTTGCTATGAGTTGGAACCAACTCAACAGCACCTAACAACAACAACAACAACAACATCCATTTATGTTACTAAATAAATTTTCTCTTATAAAACTAGGAACAGAAGTTTCTTAAACAGAAAGATTATCAAAAACCTAAATCAGTTATCATATTGAATGGTACAAGGTTATCAGATTTTCATCCAAGTTCAGGAGCAAGACAAGCATGCTTGCTCTCATAATTTTGAGTAAATGTCATACTAGGGACCCTGTTGTGATTGTTTTTAGGCACCATTGAGTTGCTTTCAATGGACTCAACAGCACCTAACAAAAGCCTTTCATGGGACAAGAAAGTGCTGGGGTCTAGGGCATATAGAGTTTATCTAGTTGGGACATATTGGAACCCAATGAACAGAATCAGATTCACCTTACAGAAGCCCCAACACTCCTAGCAAAGTATCTATGCCTATTCTTGTCTGTGTGTGGTGCTATAGAACCAGCACTTGACTGTGAACCAAAGCCAACAGTTCAAATCCACCATCTACTCCTTGGAAAGCCTATACAGGGTTGTTATGAGTTAGAACTGACTCTATGGCACTTGTACTACCACCACCAATTCCTGTCTGTAGATGACAAGTGTCATCTACACACAAGTGAAAGCACACAAACCCAGGTTCTGGTTTCTGCTCCAATAGGTTTGATTTGTTCTGTACCTCACCTCTTCAGCTTCAGTTTCCATGGCTGCAGAAACAAGCTAGTCACAACATAACTGTGAGAACTTCGATGGCATAATGAGAATTTTGGTTGGATAATCAGGCAGCAAGTCCTGTGGACTTGAACCCACTCCCTCTTCTCTATCCCAACTGCCACTTCACACTCTTTGTTTGTTTGTTTTTTTCACACACACTCTTTTGAATAGCTCTTCTTACATCTATTGCACGGAATAGAAAAATTAGATTCAGAGACATAAAGCAGCTTGCCCAAGGCCACTGTAATGTTACATTAAAAAAAAAAAAAAAAGTTTAAATTCATGAGGAATAAGTATCAGGAGCAACACAAAGCTGGTTCCTATGAAGTGTGTGTGGGGGGGTCACACATACCTCCACTCCCCAACTTCTTCATCATCTCTGACTCCAGCCATTCCCTACATGGCACTCTCCACTGCTCTGCTGTGTTCAATAATCCATCGCAATGGCCATGTGGTTTATTAGGGAAGTAACAGTCTAAAACTCGAGATCAGGAACAACTTGGGACTGTGATCAGGAAACACACAGGCAAGGTCTGGAAAAGTTCTTCAATGCAGGATGGCTTCCAACCAGGACAGCGTTCCCAGCTCTCTCCATCATTAGACCTCTCCGCTGTTGGGTTCTCTCCATAGACTTCTCCACTTCTAGCTTCCCCACCACTAACTGGCCCATTCACAGCTGCCGTAGCAGTTCATGCAGGTCTCTTAGATGCTGCTCCCTAGCAACACTTTGCCTCCTCCAGGGCTCTGTGCCATCAGACTTGCTCAGTTCTCTTGCCTTCCATTGGCTCCTCCACTGCCTGGCTCCATTCACAGTCAATGTAACAGCCTTGGGACCACTTGGTGTCTATGCAGCCCTGCTTCTTTACCAGCCCATCTCTTAGCATCTCTCTCAACCAGGAGACCTAGTAACCCTCTATAGTTCAGCCATTCCTCATCCGTGACAAAGCAGGGCCTCCATCACTAGAGTTCCACCCATCCTCAATTATCAATGAGCTGTCAATCAAGTCAGGTCTTGTTAATTACCAGACAAAAGTATCAAAACACCAAGTTGTTAAGTACCAGGAAAAGCCAAGCAATCCAGGGAATTCCCTTGAGAAAAGTAGTAAACCCTCTGGTAAAACAACCTGGGTACCTCCTTACTCCCAAGTTGCTTTTCCAAAGAACAAGGACAAAGGTAACAACTCTTCAAGACTTAAAGAAAAGAAAAATCTCCCAAGCTGTTCTTCCAGAGAGTTAAGGCAAAGGGCCATATAAAAGAATCCAGCCGTACCACAACTACAAAGCTGATAAATGTTTGAAGTGTGTAATGGTTAGAGTTCTGTGTCAACTTCACAAGGCCAGGATTTTTAAAGGTTAGCAGTTGAGATGTGCTTATTCCCATGGTGATGAAACCTAATACAGGCATACTTAGATCTATGATGAGCAGCCAGTCAATTGAAAGGATGCTTCCTTGGGGGGGTGTCCTGTCCCAACACAATGGACATATGAGAGGGGCTCTCTCCTTTCTCTCTTCCGCTGGGGTCTGCGATTCTGCAGTTGTAAATTCTTCCTTGATAATAAACTTATCTCTCTCTCTCTCTCTTTATCTCTATCTATCTATCTATCTATCTATCTATCTATCTATCTATCTATCTATCTATTTCATTGGTTTTGCTTCTTGAGAAAACCCTGCCTAAGACAAACTGGAACTCAAATTCCGGTCTACCTATTTCCCAAACAAATACACTGCAATTATCTATTTATTAATGTATAAGAACCCCAGAGTGAGGAACATCTAAGCACCTTGAAAAGATGCCCGAAAGGGAGCACGCCAACAACTTTTCTCCAAGTCATAGGCTTGAAGGTCCAATAATACCCAGACATGGGACAAGTTTTTAGAGGAAGACTTAGAAAATGGATGTGGTTGGCCCAGGAGCCACACTTACCTTTCCCAACAGCTCAGGCAGGCCCAGAAGTTGTCCAGTGAACACACCAATGCAGATGAAGATGGCAGTCACCTGCCCCAGAGAGCCGCGGATTTCCTTGGGTGAGATCTCACCTAGGTACATGGGGAGTGCACTGAGGGCGATGCCTGTGGAGAAAACATGGCACTGGTGAGAAATCTGTCTTCCCACTCTGGTTGGTGTGCCATCTGTCTTCTGAAAGAAGGGAGCACTCGGGTGCTCTGACAGTACTATACTACAGCACCATTGCCAACACACTGCACAACCTGCTTGCATGTTACCATGTTCTGTATCACTGAATCCACAAGGTATGGCTGGGAGGTGGAATTCTTAGGATGGTGCTGATGGTGACCATGGGAATAGTAGAGGTGGTGATAGTGAGAGAAGGATTTTAATAGGTTTTTAGATATATATTTTTTAACCCTTCTTAATCATTGTTCCTTATCATTACAGCCCTGGTTAATTTCTCCCTTGTGTATGTGCTCAGAGGCCATGTAGCTGAAGGACTTAGTTGTGACTTGTTAATTAAAACTCAGAAGAAACAGACAAGTTGGGAGGAGGAAAACCAGAGAAGAGAAAGTGTCTAGCACGCAGATGTCTTCAGTAACATCTCTCTTTGTCTGAAGGGGAAAGAGGGAGTTACTCCCAGGGTGTAAGGGACCTTGAGCTGGTGGAGTGCAGATTGCACTCCCGGAGGGGAGGGGACAGTAAGCTGTGAGAAAGGAATGTGACAGTAACAAATAGGTTAATATCCAGGAGGGTCTAAAATTCCAACCTTGTGAGGGAAGCCAAGGCAGTGTATCAGAGGAGGATTCTCACTGCCTTCCAGACCTGTCATTGAAATCTATGTGGATTCTCACCCTATCTCTGTTATTGGCTGCAGTGGCTGCCAGTGATGCTGGTAGCGATGGTGGTGTTGCTGTGGTGAATGTATTGCTGCTGCTGGTGTTAATGATGGTGGTGATGGTAGTAATGGTGGTGATAGTGGTGATGATAATGAACACACACAGTGGTTGCCAAGTACCAATGATTTTTCTCATCACTTTACATATGAGAATGCTTCATGGAAAAATGGCATTCAAAAAAGCATACAATTTTTTCCATGAACTTTTTGGAGCTTTCAGACTACAGAAGTTGGTAGAATTCTTCAATTTCGTCATTTCTGGCTTTAGAAGTTGGTATGTAAATTTGAATAACAGTGGTCTTCCTTGTTGTTAAGTGCCTTTGAGTCTGATCCGACTCTGTATAGGGTTTCCGAGGAGCACCAATCTTGTGGTTCAAACTGACCTTGCAGTCCAATACTTATTCTTCAGCACCACACTAAGGTTTCCTTGTAGGTATATGGATATTATTGTATAACAGACCGCATTATACTTCAAGACACATCTTGAAATGGTGTTTTTGATCATGAATGCAATGCCACTCCTCTTCAATTTGTCCTCCCTGACATAGTAAACTAATTAAATTCAAAATGGTCAATACCAGTCCATTTCAGCTCTCTAATGCCTAGAATATCCATCTTTGTGCATCCCATTCCATTTTTGACAACTTCTAATTTTCCAAGATTTACAGTTTTTCATCAATGGATAGTTGCAGCTGTTTCTCCTCATTTTGAGTTGTGTCCATCAGTAAATGAAGGTCTCGAAAGCTTTACTGCATTTGTGTCATCACGGCCAACTCTACTTTGAGGAGGCAGCTCTTCCCCAGTTGTATTCTGATGCCTACCTACCTGAGAGGCTCATCTTCCAGCACTATGCCTGACAGCATTCTGCTGCTCTTCATCATATTATAATAGTCAATATTCTGGTGCTATCTGACAGCATTACATTGCTCTTCATAAGGTTTTCAGTGACCAGACATTCAGAAATAGTCCATCTCTCCTTCTTCCTAGTCTGTCTTATTCTGGAAGCTCTGCTGAAACCTGTCCTCCATGGTGACCCTTCTGGCATTTAAAATACTAGTGGCATGACTTCCAGCATCACAGTAACATGCAAACCACCACAGTATGACACATTGAAAGATGAGTGGGTGGTGGTGCTATGTCATAAAACAGATAAATGTCATAAGTCATAATCCATAATTATGGTGTTGGTAAAAGCATTAACTATACCATGGACTATTAGGAGAACAAACAAATCTGTCTTAGAAGAAGTACAGCCAGAATACTTGTATCACATACTCTAGACATGTTATCAGGAGGGACCAGTCCCGGGAGAAGGACATCATCCTTGGTAAAGTGGAGGTTCAGAGAAAAAGAGGAAGACCCTCAACAAGATGGACTGGTACAAGGGCTATAACAATGGGTTCAAATAGGACAATTGTAAGGATGGTGCAGGGCCAGCCAACATTTTGTAGTGTTGTAAATAGAGTCACTATGATTTGAGCATGACACAAAGGTATCTAACAGCAACCACAACAGGGCCCTTAGTATGATGTTTACTCAAAATTATGAGTGCAAGCATCCTTGTCTTGCTCCTGAACTTAAAAATCTGTTAACCTTGTACCATTCAATATGACAACTGACTTAGGTTTTTGATAATCTTCCAGTTTAAGAAACTTATGTTCCTAGTTTTATAAGAGATGCTTTATTTATTAACATAAATGGATGTTGTTGTGGTTAGGTGCTGTTATGTCCGTTCCGACTCAGTGAATTTATGCACATCAGAATGAAACACTGCCCGGTCCTGCGCCAACCTCACAACTGTTGCTATGTTTGAGTCCATTGCTGCTGCCACTGTGCCAATCCATCTCATTGAGGGTCTTCCTCTTTTTCACTGACCTTCTACTTTACCAAGCATGATGTTCTTCTCCAGGGACTGGTCCCTTCCAATAATATGTCTGAATTATGAGAGCCTCAGTTTGGCCATCCTGGCTTCAAAAGAGCATTCTGGCTGTATTTCTTCCAATACAGATTTGTTTGTTCTTCTGGCAGTCCATGGTACTTTCAATATTCTCCTCCAACATCGTAACTCAAATGCATCAATTTTTCTATGGTCTTCCTTATTCATCATCCAACTTGCAATGCATACGAGATTATTGAAAGTGCCATGGCTTGGGTCAGGCACATCTTTGGCACACAGGTAAGAAAAGGAATTAGAAGATGCCTGAAGAAGGTGGAGCTCCCTGACCCTCACTATCTCCCTGGTTCCTGTTAGCCGACAACATAAAAAACTTGTGGAGTCAAGTGGACAGTGCTCCGTCTCAGCCCAGCTACATCTTAACTGTGAAACCCTGGACAATGCATCCTCTGAGCCTCAATCTCCTCACATGTAAATACAGGCAAGAATTCTCACTTACCCAGGAGGGTGGTGAAATTGAAGGAACACACACACACCAGTATGTTGTTGTTGTTAGCTGCAGTTGCATTGGGGTCTCATTCATGGTGTTCCCATGTGCAGTGGAGTAAATGCTGTGTGGTCTTGCATTATCCCCAAGATCATATGCAGATAGGATCTTTGTTTTCATAGGGATTTCACTGGGTAAGAAGGTTTTCAGGAGTGGATGTGCTGGCCTTGTTATTATTCTGTCTTAGTTTAGAAGCTTTGCTAAAACTGGTTCAACATCACAGCATACAACATAACAACTGCAGCTAAAACTGGTTCAACATCACAGCATACAACATAACAACTACAGCTAAAACTGGTTCAACACCAAGCCTCCAGTAACAATGGTGGCTAAATATCAGGTGCACTGGCCAGGAATAGACTTAGAAGATGAGGAGATGAGAATTCTACCACTGGATCTATGTTACTATAAGTCTTGAAAAAAATGATGTTGTTCTTATTTAAGTGCTGTCAAGTTGATTTCAACTCATAGTGACTCTATGTACAACACTGCCGAGTCTTACACCATGTTCACAATTGTTGTTCTGTTCGAACCCATAGCTACTGCTACTGTGCCAATCTATCTCATTGGGGATTTTCCATCCCTCTACTCTACCAACCATGATGTCTTTCTCAGAGACTGGGCCCTCCTGTTCTTTCTCCAACACGTATTTGTTTGTTCTTCTGGCAATCCATGGTACTTTTAATATTCTTCTCTAACACCATAACTCAAATGCATCCATTTTCTATGGTCTTCCTTAATCATTGTCAAACTTTCACATACATACGAGGTGACTGAAAATACCATGACTGGGTCAGGGGCACCGTGGTCCTCAAATTGGCAAAATGACTTCTAGTGTGGCACTGTAGGATCAACACTGGACTGCTAACCACAAGGTCAAGAGCTCAAACCCACCAGCTGCTCCTCAGAAACCCTGTAGAGGGTCGCTAGAAGTTGGAACCAACTCAATGGCACTTAACAACAACAATAATTATCTTTATTTTTGTATGAAGAAACTGAGCTTAGAATGGTCAGGAAGTTTGTCTAAGGTCACTCAGCTAGTAAGCAGAAGAAAGACTAGAATACACTTATAAGCATTTTCCTCTTGCTTCCTGTTCTGTAAACAGTCAAACAATGAGAACCCAACTTGAACAGCATGGGCTAAGAGACTTCTATTTTTTGAAAATCCTCCAGTCTTATCACTAGGTTTTTAAAATTATTTGTTACGAGCAGGTTAGGCCATTAAGCGTATGACCAGCAATTTTCCTTTGTTTTTAACCAACCACCTCACCATAAGTGCCCTCAAATTTCTCTCTCTGCTTTGAAAGGGCTCTGTGAAAATAAATGGCAGAAAGTCTACAAGTCTTGGCACTACTCCAGGAGGCCATGCTCCAGAAGTCAGAAAGAATCCATTTTATTTCCTTTACTTTTTTTTTCTTCTTTTCCACTGCTTTATTGTGGAGAATTCATAGGGATAAAAGATCTGAGACATTTATTTTGAAGATGTGGTTTTATAAAAGCAGCATCTATCTTGGAATGCAGTGTCTTTTTAAGTCAGCAAGTTCAGATAACAACTAGTTGTGTGTAGTGAGCATCACCTCGGCTAGAAGAGCTCAACAGTTGGAGCAACAGGAAAGAAGCAAAGTGGATAACATACAATACCTACCCCCCCCCCCAAAAGAGAGAACTGTAGTTGTCTCCATAGGAACGATTTTCGAGGTTATATGCACCAACCGTATAACTTTTCTCCAAAGTAGACGGGGTCTTTGATATGAAAATTTAAGAAAAATCCAACCAAACCCACTGCCATTGAGTTGACCCCTACTCATAAAGACCCTACAAGAAAGACAGTGGTGGAACTACTCTGTGGAATTTCCAGTTATGGACTGCCAGAAAAACAAACAAATCTGGAAGCAGAATAGCCAGAATGACCCTTAGAAGCAAGAGTGACTTTGTCTCATAATTGCCCTTGGATCTGTTAAAATAGGAAGGCCCTCAAGGAAATGGATTGTCATGATGGCAGTGGCAATAGGTCAAGTGTCACAACAGCTGTGAGGATGGTGCAGGACTGGGCACTATTTCATTCTGTTGTGCACAGGGTCACTATGAGTCGGAGAAGACTCGATGACACCTAACAACAACAAACTATGGAGGCAGATTGTCATATGTTTCTCCTGTAGAACAGCTGGTAGGTTCAAATCATAAACACTTTGGTTAGCAAAT
>NW_006408810.1:3344055-3346499 GCF_000296735.1 Chrysochloris asiatica | reverse complement strand
GAATTGGGCTGCGAACCTCAAGGTCAGCAGTTCAAAACTACCAGCTATTCCACTGGAGAAAGATGAGGCTTTCTGCTCCTGTAAAGATTTACAGCCTTATAAGCCCTGTACAGGGTTGCTGAGTCGAAACAGAGTCCACGGCACATAACCACCACAATATATATTATGATTCCTGTTGTGGTGCTGTGGGTTAATGCAATGGACAGAAAAGTCAGTTTGAACTGCAAAGTCAATGGTTCAAGCTTACCAGACTCCTCATAGGTTCAAGCCCTATGCAGGGTTGCTATGGGTTGGAACTGACTCCACAGCACTTGACAACAACAGTGAATGATATTTTGTAATGACATCCCTAGGGAATTAATACACCATGTAACATAAACCACAGGTTCCAGAGATGAGGATATGGATATGTTTGAGGAGTCATTGCTTTGTCCTCTACAAATGCCAATGATTACAAAGTCCTGATTGATTTTCCCATTTGCCTGTGGTGCCTTCCTTGTCTCTAGGTTCCTCACTATGCTCTTCTCCTTGTTTCTATTGTTGTTAGGTGCCCTCTAGTCAGTTCCAACCTGTAGCAACATTACATAACACAGAACAAAACACCTCCTTGTCCCATGCCATCCTCACAGTTGCTGCCACACATGAGCCCAGGGCTGTTGCCACTGTGACAATCCATCTCATTGGGGGTCTCCCTCTTTGTCACTGACCCTCCACTTTACCAAGCATGATGTCCTTTTCCAGGGACTGACCCCTCCTGATAATATGCCCAAATTATGAGAGACAAAGTCTGGCCATCCTGGCTTCTAAGGAGCATTCTGGTTGTACTTCTTCTGACACAGATTTGTTTGTTCTTAGGACAGTCCATGGTACTTTTAATATTCTCCTCCAGCACCATAACTCAAAAGTACCAATTCTATGGTCTTCCATAGTCATTGTCTGACTTTCACATGCATATGAGGTGATTGAAAATATCAGGACTTGGATCACATGCACTTTATTCCTGAAACTGACATCTTTGCTCTTGAACAATTTAAAGAGGTCTTGGGCAGCAGGTTTGCCTAATGCTATATGTTGTTTGATTTCCTGACTGTTGCTTCATGAGTGCTGATGGTAGATCCAAGCAAAATGAAATCTTTGACAACTTTAATCTTCCCCACCCCCATTTATCATGATCTATTTATTGGTATGGAGTCCTGATGTGGTGCTGTGGGTTAGTGCACTGGACTGCAAAATCAGTTTGAACTGCAAGGTCAGCAGTTCAAGTTCACCAGCCACTTCTCAGAAACCCTATATAGGTGGACTATATAGCACTTAACAACAATTTATTGGTCCAGTGGTGGGGATTTTTTTGCTTTCTTTACAATGAGGTGCAAGTCACACCAGAGGCTGTGGCCTTTAGTCTTCATCAATAAGAATTTTAAGTCCTTTTTGCTTTCAACAAGCAAGGCTGTGTCATCTTAACATCACGGATTGTTAATAAATCTTTCTCCAATTCTGATGCTCTGATCTTCATATAATCCAGCTTCTTGAAGTACATGCTCAACCTACAGATTGAATAAGAATGTTGAAAGAATACATCCCTAGTGCACAACTTTCCTAATTGTAAACAATTCAGTGTCCCCTTGTTCTATTTGAATGATTGCCTCTTGCTCTATGTACAGATTCCTCATGAACACAATTAAGTGTTCTGGAATACTCGTATTTCATAATATTGTCCATAGCTTGTCATGATCCACACAGTAGAAATCTTTCCATGGTCAGTGAAGTACAGGTAAACAGATTTCTGGTATTCTCTGCTTTCTGCCAAGATCCATCTGATGTCAGCAATACTATCCCTCATTCCACACCCTCATCTAAATCCAGTTTGAACCATTTTTGAATTCTTTTTAGCAAAATTTTACTTGCATACAACACTAAGGATATTGTCTGATGGTTTCCACGTTCTATTGGGTCACCTCTTTTTGGACTGAGCACGAATATGGATCTCTTCCAATCTGCTGGCCAGATAATAGTCTTCCAAATTTCTTGGCATAGATGAGTGAGTTCCTCCAGTGCTGCATCAGTTTGTTGAAAGATTTAAATTTGTTTTCCATTGATTCCTGGAGTCTTGTTCTTTGTCAGTCAGTGCATTCAAAGTACCTTGGACTTCTTCCTTCAGCATTATTGGCTGTTGATCATATGCTACCTCTTGAAATGGTTGAACATCAGCCATTTCTTTTTACTACAGTGACTCTGTGTATTCCTTCCACCTTCTTCTGATGCTTTCTGCATCGTTCAATAATTTGCCCTCCAGGATTAAGTACTTGGGTGTCTTTTTAGTCATTATACCTCCAGTATGCACAAGGAGCTCTGGTAGCATAGTGGTTATGAGTTGGGCTGCTAACCTCAAGGTCAGCAGTTTGAAACTACCAGCTGTTCCATGGGAGAAAGATGAGGCTTTCTGC
>NW_006408810.1:3341757-3343615 GCF_000296735.1 Chrysochloris asiatica | reverse complement strand
AACTCAACTCTCTCAAAAGCTCCCTTGATGTAAGAATTTATGGTGAAAATGACAAAGTAGAGGGCATTACATGATGAAGACCATCCTGTATTTGGTGTGAAGTTGGGTCCAGCTCTCCCAGTCACTAGAATATTGTGAGTGGGATGATTCCTCACTTTATACAGAGGATCCAGCATCATTGGCCCTGACCTAGCAGGGGCCCCCAGAATTGGCACAACCCAACACACCCCTCATCTGGCCTTGCCCTCCCAGTGAAGCCTTACCTCCATCCACACCCATGATGAAGCGACCTACGATGAGCATTTCAAAGGCCCCTGCCCAGAGAGAACAGGCCATCAGTAATGCCGCAGTAATTGCAAATCCGTTGTTGATCAGCAAAGTGTACTTCCTGAAATAAAAAGGAGACGTGTGATGAGAATGACCACCAGATGGTGAGTCACTGGCCTGTCCATCTCAGGGGCTAGGCAGGGGCAGACCCTTCAGAAGAGAGATCCAGGCCCAGTGGAAAGACCATTGGCCATGGAGTTAGCAGTATGGGTGCCAGCTGACCTTGAGAGAGGCAAGGTGTAGGCTCACCAGTGGGGTTGACTGGGCCATCTCAAAAGACTCTGTCAGCTCATTGGCATGAATTCTCTACTGCAGTATTTTATTTCATCAGCTCTAAGACTCAACGTTTCTGAAACAAAGATCCAACTTTCAAATTCATGAATTTTAACCAAAGAACTTAATGTGATCATTTAACACAAAGACTATAATAGAGGGAATTGGTTCAGCAGGTATGTTGGAGGTGGTGGTATGTGCTACTACTAAGTCAGTTCTGACTCATAGTGACCCATCTAGTGCTCCCAAGAACATCTGGTGTGTTTGCGCTGCCAACCTTGCAGTTAGCAATCCAGTGCTTATCCTACAGCACCATACCAGGGCTGAGGGAAGCAGGTTTAGGAAGCCTGTAATGTCAAAAGAGGGGACTCAGAGGATGGGTGCAGCTTAAATTATGGTAATGCTCCAGGGCTTAGAGTGGAGACCTTGAAAAGCTGATTCAAACATTTGGGGTCAGGGTATGGCCCAAATGGTCCTGTGTCCTCTAAGAAGAAAAGCATGAGTCTAGTTCTAGGGTGTGGATAAAATCTGGAAATGGAACCAATTGCCATCATTGATGGGAAGGACAAATGAGGAAACACTGGAGAACAAGGAGTAAATCCTTCCCTCCTCCTTCCTTCCAGGTCCCTGTTGGTGGGTTCCAACAGACAGGAAGAGGAGCGGTGATGGTTCAATGATAGAATTCCCACCTTCCAAGGGCACAACTTGAGTTTGATTCCCAGCCTACACACCGCATGCACAGCCACCATGTAGTCGTCACAGTATGGATGGATGTTGCTATGATGCCAGACGTGTTTCAGTGGATCTTCCAGACTAAGATGGCCTGGGAAGCAAGATCTGTCTATTTACTTCTAAAACTTAGTCACAACAGTCCAATCCACACCAATCCTGGGGATGGCGCAGGACTAGGCAGCGTCTTGTTCCATTGTGCATGGGGTCGCCAGGAGTCGGAGGCTGACTTGACAGCAGCTAACATCCATCAAAGGATGGATCCAAACAAAGGAAATAAGCCAAAAATTAAATCCTAAATTCCGGCAGAGCCCGGTTAACAACAACACGCAACACCGGGCCAAGAGGGCTCACGAGATAGTGTTGGAACTCTGAAACAAATATAAAGCTATGTTTGGAGGATTTGAGGGTTTACAGCTGGGGAATTTGAAGGGAATCCAGAAATCCATTGTATTCTGGATCAAGACACTCAGCTGTTCCAGGAGCCGCCATCTTGGGAGAGAACATCTTGATTGTATTAGGATTGATA
>NW_006408810.1:3327530-3338078 GCF_000296735.1 Chrysochloris asiatica | reverse complement strand
GACAAGCATCAGTCATAAAGAACAAATGAGGCTTAGCGGTCCCAGACTCAGCATCACAGAGGAAAGCAGAGAAGGAAACATTATGCGCCAAGAGACAAAAGCTTGACAATTGGCAAAAAATCTGACAACTTTTGCAAGCTCTCTCTTTCCTTCCTTCTTTTCTTTCCTTTCTGTGTGTGTGTGTGTGTCTCTCTCTCCGTCATGTGTTCATGAAATAACAGGGTGTAGTGAATCATCTAATGTCTCCACTAAGCATCGACTGTAACTCCCACCAAACAACATTTCTGCCCCTCTGGCTCTGCATGAGAGAAGGTGGGAGAAGATACTGATAGGATGACATCATTCAGCTGTGGATGTTGAAACTCTAGCATGGGTTTAAAATGAGCTATCTCAGAAGCAGGAGGAGGGGGTCTCATTATTATTAAAGAAGAAGTACCAGGAGTGGATCATGTCCTCTGACCCCAAGACCCCTGTGCATTGAACCTCTTAGACCCAGGGACAAAAATCTATGACATCAGAGGAATGAGAAAACAGAACCAACAACGAAAGCAAGAGTCACAGCAGTGGCTGTCCCAGCCACGGAGCAAACAGAGTGACTTTGGGCAGGGAGGTTTGCTTGTAGAGTGGGGTGCCTCTGGGCATTTACTGGGGGAAGCTAGGTTTTCTGACCATGAAGCTAGAGCCGAGTGCCTCCAGGTGCAGGCTTCTGGAGGAGTGGTGTGTCCTATGGGTATTTATCATCAGCTGACTGGAACAATTGTGTACTGAATATTTCAGACCCCAAATTGTAACCTGTTAACTTCCCTAATCTACCACTCACCTGTCAGTTTATTACATTGTGGTGGCTTGTGTGCTGCTGAGTCTGGAAGCTATATGCCACTGGTGATTTAATACCAGCAGGATCACCCATGGTGAACAGGATTCAGTTAAGCTCCCAGACTAAGGCAAGACAAGGAAAAAGAAGAGGCAGACTACGTCAGAATGCTGAGCCTCTGAAAACCACATGAATAGCAGTGGAACACAGTAACATAGCACGAGAATATGGAATATTGAAGCATTATGATTAGCACCAGAATATTGTCAGATATTCTGCCTGAAGATAAGGTCCTCAGGTTGGAAGGCACTCAAACTGTCACTGGGGAAGAGCTTCCTCCTCAAAACAGAGTTGACCGTGATGATGCAAATGGAATAAAGCTTTCCTGACCTTCATTTTCTGGTAAGGCAAAATCAAAACACAGAGTAACAGCTGTAAACATCCATTAATAATTGGAACCTGGAATGTATGAACTATGATTCTAGGAGAATTGGAAATTGTCAAAAATGAAATGGAACACATAAACATTGAAATCCTAGGCATTAGTGAGCTGAAATAGAGTGGAACTGGCCATTTAGAATCTGACGGTCACATCGCTTACTATGCTAAGAATGACAAACTGGAAAGGAATGGTGTCACATTCAAAGTCAAAAAAAGAAATTCATGAAGTACAAATATAACGCTGTCTGTGATATAATATCCATATACTTATAAGGAAGACTAGTTAATTAACTATTATTACTCAAATGTACATAAAACCACTAAAGCCAGTGTTGATGAAACTAAAGAATTCTACCAACTTCTTCACTCTGAAGTTGATCAAACATGCCATCAAGATGAATTAATAAGTATTGGTGATTGGGATGCAAAGGTAGGAAAGAAAAAGGAAGGATCAACAGTTGGGAAAATATGGCTTTAATGATAGAAATGGTGCTAGAGATCACATGATAGAGTGTTGCAAGACCAGTGACTTGTTCATTGCAAATACCCTTTCTAATCAACATAAAAGACAACTATACACATGGACTTCACCAGGTGGAGTACACAAATTGACTACATCTGTGTTAAGAGACAGTGGGAAAGCTCCATATCATTAGCCAAAACAAGGCCAAGGACAAATTGTAGAACAGACCATCTATTACTCAGATGCAAGTTCAGGCTGAAGCTGAAGAAAATTAAAGCAAGTCCAGGAGAGCCAAAATATAACCTTGGACATTTCCCTCCTTAATTTAGAGATCATCTCAAAACAAATTTGATGCATTAGACACTAACGACCAAAGACCAGAAGAGTTGTGGGATGACAACAAGAACATCATACAAGAAGAAAACAAAAGGTCATTAAGAAGACAAGTAAGAAGACCAAAACGGATGTCAGAAGAGATTCTGAAACTTTCTCTCCAGTGTAGAGATGCTAAAGCAAATGGAAGAAATGAGGAGGCAAAAGACTTTAATAGAAAATTTCAAAGTCAAATAATATAATGAAATGTTCAAAGCCCTGGGGTTAAAAAAAAGGAAGAACATGCTCAACATTTCTCAAGCTGAAAGAATTGAAGGAAAAAATTCAAGCTCCAACTTACAATATTGAAGCATTCTAAGGAGCTCTGGTAGCGTAGTGGTTACGAATCGGGCTGCGAACCTTAAGGTCAGCGGTTAGAAACTACCAGCTGCTCCGCGGGAGAAAGATGAGGCTTTCTACTCCTGTAAAGATTTACACCCTCGGAAACCCTATACAGGGTTGCTACGGGTCGGAACCGACTCTATGGTACATAACAACAACAACAATGGGCAAAATACTGAATGATGTAGAAAGCATCAAAAGAAGATGGAAGGAGTACCCAGAGACACTGTACCAAAAATAATTAAGTTAATATTCAACTGTTTGAAGAGGTGGCATATGATCAGGAGCCAATGATCCTGAAGGAAGAAGTCCAAGATGCACTGAAGGCATTGACAAAGAACAAGATGCCAGAATTGATGGAATACAAATTGAAATCTTTCAACAAACTGATGCAACACTGGAGGCACTCACTCATCTATGTCAAGAAATTTGGAAGACGAATACCTGGCTAACTGACAGGAAGACATTCATATATGTGCACATTCCAAAGAAAAAGGGCTGAAAGGAATGCAAAAATCATTGGACAATATCATTAATATTGCATGCAAGTAAATTTTTGCTAATTTAAAAATGGCTACAACTGTGCAGGAACAGAAAACTGCCAGAGGTTCAAGCTGGATTCAGAAGAGGACGTGGGATATCATTGCTGATGTCAAATGGATCTTGAATCAAAGCAGAAAATGCCAAAAAGATGGTAACCTGTGATTGACTACTCAAAGGCTTTCGATTGCATGGATCATGACAAGCTATGGGCAACAGTGAAGAGAATGAGTATTCTGGAACACTTAATTATACTCATGAAGAACCTGAATATAGACCAAGAGCTAGTATTCCAGTAACCCATGTTATTAATCTCCCAGCAATAGTAGTTGTCATATTTACACATCCAATTCTCATCTGCCAGTGTGCAGCACTGTGGTGGCTTGTGTGTTGCTGTGATGTTGGAAGCTATGCCACTAGTATTTTAAAATGCCAGCAGTGTCACCAACATTGAACAGGTTTTAGCTGAACTTTCAGACTAGGACAGACTAGGAAGAAGGAGAGGTGGACTCTTTCCAAATGTTTAGCTACTGAAAACCTTAAGATAGCAATGGAATGCTGTCAGCACTAAAATATTGAAATTGAAACATGATTAAAAGCACCAGAATTGTGTCAGATACAGTGTCAGAAGATGAGCCTCTCAGGTTGGACACTGAACTAAGGGAGGCTGTGGAAGAACTCATGTATTTGAGTTAAGGTGTTGGAGAAGGATATTCAAATACCATGAACTGCCAGAAAAACAAACAAATCTGTGTTGAAAGAAATACAGTCAGAATGTTCCTTAGAAACTAGGATGCTGAGACTTTGGTTCTCATACTTTGGACATATTATCAGGAGGGATCAATCCCTAGAGAAGGGCATCATGGTTAGTCATGTGAAGGGTCAGTGAAAAAGAGGAAGACCCCCCAACAAACTGGATGGCACCATGGCAATAGCAATGGGCTCAATCTTAACAATGATTGTGAGATTGGTGCATGACTGGGCAGTGCTTTGTTCTGTTGTGCATAAGCTCCCTATGAGTCAGAACTGATTCGACAGCACTTAACACAGCAACAAAGGCTATCTGAAAAGGAGCAATTTAGGGGGAGTGATACAAAGAGCAAGATTTATCCAATTTGAGGCGTATACGCCAGCCCAGCATCTTGGGAGGCACTGTAGAACTAGAGAGCAAGGCATTGCAGGAATGTCAGGGAAGAGTATCAAGGTTTTTGTAGGCCACCACAAGAACGTAAGTTTCTATCCCAGATGAAATGTGTCACCACTGGAAAGTTCTGAGGAAAGGAACAAGATCTGATTTATGTAAACAAGATCTTCTTGTCTTCTATGTTGACTGTGGACTATAGAGGGCTGATGGAGATGCAGAAAGACCAATGGAAAGCTATTGCAATAATTCAAGCAAGTACTGATGGTGACTTGGACCAGGATGGTAACAGTGAAGGTGGTGAGAAATGGTCATATCCTGGAATATCTTTCAGACAAAGTGGATGGAATTTGCCTATGGATTGCACCAGAGTGGGCAGGAAATGGAGAGTCAAGGAAATCTCCAAGGTTTTGACCTGCACTCTTGTATTGGGCATAATGGAGTATTTTGTGCTATGCATGGAATGTCAAAATCACACTAAAGTCTTACTTGAAACATTTGCAAATAGGGCTGCATACCCTCTAAGCAAATTCATCATATTAATATATTCTTTCCTAAAATAACCCCCAGTCTGACGATGTCCCAGCGAGGATGGAATATTTCATGAAGCTGACTCACTGAGGTATAGAAACAGGGATTGTAATCACTGTGTTTCTATTTTTATTTCCTAGGGATGACTATAGCTAAAGAAACAAGGGAGACCCATGCCAGACTATATCTGAGAGCAAAACTCCAGTTACCCCTTGGAGCTCCATCCCAGACACTGAATTCAAGGTTTTGAGCTTCTCCACTAGTATAGAATCTTCCTTGTGCAACCCAGAAGACCATCAGTTCTTTGACTGAAGGTGCCAAATACAGAGAAGCGTGATGAGGGTGATGAGGAGATGGAGACCAGGTCCCTAGAGAAATGGCCAAAGGAACTTTTTATTTAGTCTGAAAATGAGAAGTCTCAGAGAAAGTGTGAGACTTTTTTTCCCCTATGGTATGGTATCATGGAAGTTGTCAAGGATTTCATTCTTCTTGGATCAACCATCAACACTCATGGAAGCAGCAATCAAGAAATCAAATGACATATTGCATTAGGCAAATCTGCTGCACAAGATCTTTTTAAAGTGTTGACGAACAAAGATGTCAGCTTGAACACTAAGGTGTGCCTGACCCAAGACATGGTATTTTCAATAACCTCATATGCATGCAAAAGATGGACAGTGAATAAGGAAGACCATAGAAGAATTGATGCCTTTGAGTTATGATGTTGGAGGAGGATATTGAAAGTGCCATGGGCTGCCAAAAGAACCAACAGATCTGTGTTGCATTAAGTACAGCCAGAGTATTCTTTGGAAGCCAGGCTGGCCAGACTGCATCACTCAAACTTCAAACATATTGTCAAGAAGGACCAGTCACTAGAGAAGGATATGATGTTTGGTAAGGTGGAGGGTCAGAGAAAAAGAGGAAGATCCCCAACGAAATGGATTGGCAAAGTGAAAGCATCAATGGGCTGAAGTGTGGCAACACTTGTGAGGTTAGCCCAGGACCATGCAGTGTTTCATTCTGTTGTGTATAGATAGGTTTGCTATGAGTCGGTACCAACTCAATGGCACCTAACAACAACAACCACAATGGTATGATTGGGAGTCCTGGTGTGTTGCTGTAGGATAAGCACTGGGCCACAAGGTCACTTTTAACTGAAAGGTTGTTGGAGTGGGTTGCTATGAGTCGGAACCAACTCAGTGGCACTTAACAACCACAACAATGGTTTAACTTGACCAACAGAACCATGAATGATTGGTGGAAGATGCAGAGACTCCTACTTCACTTGAATTTCAAGAGTACTTTTCATTATTGTTGTTGTTAATTGCCACTGGGTCACTTCTGACTTATGACAAGCCCATACATTAGAATGAAACATACTCCGTAAGCTCTTAAAAAGAAACTTTTGGAAACGGATCTCTAGGCCCGTCTTTCAATGGTCCGCCGGGAGGATTCAAAACAATGAGTAGTTGAGCGCTTAACCATTTGAGCTAATGCGTCAGGCTGAAAAGTCATATGAACTGTAAGACTGGTAGTTCAAGCTCACCAGCTGCTCCTTGGAAACCCTATACAGGGTCGCTATGGGTCGGAATTGACTTGATGGCACTTAACAACAACAATAGGTATATATTTTATGGAGTCCTGGTGTGGCGCTGTGGATTAATGCGCCAGACTGCAAAGCTGTTTGAATGGCAAGGTCGGCAGTTCAAGCTCACCAGCTGCTCCTCAGAAACCTTATACAGGGTCGCTTTGGGTTGGAACTGACTCAACAGCATTTAACAACAATAACCTTTCATTAGAAGGAGGTCTAGTAGTGTAGTAGTTACGAGTCATACTGCTAACAACAGTTAGCAGTCAGTAGTTCGAAACCACCAATGGTTCCGCAAAAGAAAGATGAGACTTTCTGTTACTGTAAAGATTCACAGCCTCAGAAACCCTATACAGGGTTGCTATGAGTTGGACCCGACTCCACGGCACATAACTACTACCACCACCACCTTTCATTAGAAGTCTTGGTGTGGTGCTGTAGGATAAGCACTGGACTGTTAAACTCAAGATCTGTAGTTCAAACCCACTAGTCACTCCTCAGAAACACTCTACAGGGTCACCACGAGTCAGAACTGACTCAACAGCACTACACAACAACCTTTCATTAAGCTCTAGTGAAGTGGGCTATTGCTGTAGATACTAGATTTCTGCCACATGCCTTGCTTACAATTCTTTACCTTGACTAAACCTACCAGCGAAGACTGTACCATGTTTCCACAGTCACCTCCACATTCCCTTCCTTTCCTGCTTATCCAGCTTGGATTTTAGGATTCACCATTAGAACCATCCATACACATACACCCTCAACTTCTTGGCCCAACCCACTTCATTATATATGCCTGGCAAACCCCAATTCTGGTTAAATCTTTGCCTGCCTTGCATATGTATCCACAAATCTCACTTTGGCTAGAGAAAAACACACAACCTTGTTAACTGGTCTCACTTTAAATTCATGACCACCAGCCTCAAGTAGGCTTTGGGGCTATTGAATAGTCATTCTACAGTTCTCCGGTTTATTCAGTGTTGCTGTCCTAAAAGACTATTTCTTACCTCTTCTCATTCTCTACCTTCCCAATGTCTTTCTCCTTCCTCATCCTCATTCTGAACTGATGACTTTACTTTCTATTCCACTGAGAAAAGAGAAGCAACCCGCGGAGACCTATCATGTCTCCACCACTGTATCAAGCTCGCTGCATCTGTGAACATACACTCCCCTTCTCTCCTATTTCTATGTATGGACTGTCTATTCCTATTGAATATAGAAGGAATTCAAGCATCAAGAATTCTTCCATCCATCCATCCATCCATCCATCTATCCATTCATCCATCCATCCATCCATCCATCCATCCATCCATCCATCCATCCAACAAAAGTTTATTTCTTGACTTCTATTCTTAATACAGAAATAGCTACAATCATACATTGACAGAGAACTTCCAGAGGTTCAAGCTGGATTCAGAAGAGGACGTGAAATGCGGGATATCATTGCTGATGTCCGATGGATCTTGGCTGAAAGTAGAGACTACCAGAAAGATGTTTACCTGTGTTTTATTGACTACACAAAGGCCTTCAATTATGTGGATCATGACAAGCTATGGACAACATTGTGAAGTATGAGTATTCCAGAACACTTAATTGTGCTCCTGAGGAATCTATACCTGGACCAAGAGGCAGTTATTCAAACAGAACATGGGAACACTGAATGGTTTAAAATTAAGAAAGGTGTGTGACAGGGTTGTATTCTTTCATACTTATTCAACCTGCATGCTGAGTAAATAATCTTAGAAGCTGGGTTATATGAAGAAAAATGTGGCCTCAGGATTGGAGGAACACTCGTAACAACCTGCGATATGCAGATGATACAACCTTGCTTGCTGAAAGTGAAGAGAATTTAAAATGTTTACTGATGAAGATCAAAGAGCACAGCCTTCAGTATGGATTGCATCTCAATGTAAAGAAAACAAAAATACTCACCACTGGACCAATAAGCAACATTCTTATCAATAGAGAAACAATAGTAATTGTTAAGAACTTCATTCTTCTTTGATCAACCATCAACACTCATGGAAGCAGCAGTCAAGAAATCAAACAACATATCGCATTAGGCAAATCTGCTGCACAAGACCTTTTTAAAGTGTTGAAGAACAGACATGTCAGCTGGAGGACTAAGGCATGCCTGACCCAAGCCATGATATTTTCAATAACCTCATATGCATGTGAAAGCTGGACAGCGAATAAGGAAGACCATAGAAGACTTGACGCTTAAGAGTTATGATATTGGAGGAGAATATTGAAAGTACCATGGACCGCCAAAAGAACAAACAGATCTGTGTTGGAAGAAGGGCAGCCAGAGTGCTTCTTGGAGGCCAGGATGGCCAAACTTTGTCTCTAATACTTGGGACATATTGTCAGGAGGGACCAGTAGCTGGAGAAGAATATCATGTTTGGTAAGGTGGAGGGTCAGAGAGAAAGAGGAAGACCTCCAGAGAGATGGATTGGCAATATGGCAGCATCAATGGGCTCCAGCGTGGCAACAATTGTGATGTTGGCCCAGGACTGGGCAGTGTTTCATTCTGTTGTGCATAGGGTTGCTCTGAGTTGGTACTGACTCAATGGCACCTAACAACAAGACTCTCAAGTCACTGGGTTAGGTACTGGCCTCACATATAGATATGGTTTTCCAATCAAGGACTTTACTTCAGGGGAAAAGAAAAAAACATGTATTTTCATGATCAGAACACAAAACGTTAAGTGATGTAGCCAAGGGAAACAGGCATTTCTATGAGAGTCCGGAAGATCATGGTATCTAGTTCTGATGGATGGGTGGTAGGCACTGGGACATATGGAGTGAAGACTGAATCTGACTTCTAATAGTGCTTTGGCATCTCATAATCTATATGATTAAGCAGGTTTATTGTGCATTGAAAATGTCCCCCAAAATACATATATTGAAGCCCTAGTCCCTATAACTAATTATGATCCTATTTGGAAATAGAAGTTTCCTTTCATTATGTTAATGAGTCATACCAGAGTAGCATGACTCCTAAATCTAATCATTTTTGAGTGGTATCTTCTAAAAAGAGCAGAGTGGACACAGAGACACACATGGGGCTGTCAGAGCCAGAGGAGAGACACAAACACCAAAGAACATTAAAGACCATCAAGAACTCTGGGGCTCCTGACAAGGAAGGCTCTTCCTGTAGGTCAGTGCCCTGACTTTGGACTTTGAGCCTCCAGAACTGTTAGAAAACAGATTTCTGTTCTCCATTTACCAGTGGATAAGTTTATTGTGGCTGCTATAACAAAGTATCACAAATTGGGTAGATTCTAAGAACAGAAATTCATTCTCTCACAGTTCTGGAGGCTAGAAGACCAAAATCAAGGGATCATCAGGGCCATGCTCCTTCGAAAGTCTCTAGGAAAAGGTCCTTTTTTGCCTCTCCCTAACTTCTTGTGGTGCTGTAGAGTTAGCACTGGACTGCAAACCACAGGGTCAGTAGTTCAAGCCCACCAACTGCTCCTTTGAAACTGTACCTGGTTGCTGTGAGTCAGAACTGACTCATCGACACTTAACAACAACAACAACTTGTGGTGGGGGCTGACATTCCGTGGGGTTCCTCTGCAGGCTCTGTCTCCATCTTCACTTGGCCATCTTCCTTCTATGTGTAGACATCCTCCTCTATGTCTGAGACTCTTCTCCTTTCCTTTAAAGGATACCAGCCACTGGATTTAGGGCCCCCTCTAGTACTGGTGTGGTGCTGTGAGTTAATGTGCTGGACTGCAAAGTTGGTTTGAACTACAAGGTCGGCAGTTCAAGCTCACCAGCCTCTCCTCGGAAACCCTATACAAGGTCATTTTGAGTCGGAACTGACTCAATGGCACTTAACCACAACAACTAATTCTGTATATCATCATCTTAACTAGTTACATCTTCAAAAACTTATTTCCAGTAAGTTACCTTCTGAGGTTCTGGGTGGACATAAATTTGGAGGTTGGTACACTATTCAACAGTGAATGAGACAAAGCTCAGTGAGCGTTAGTGGCTTATAAATAGTCCCATTCACTGGAAGTAAGTGTCAGCGCTCAGATGGTAGCCAAGGTCCAGCATTGTCTATTGTGACCCATAAGCTTTTCATTGGGCGTAGGCTGCCCCTGGTCTTTCTTCCTAGTCTTAGTCATGAAACTCTGCTAAAACGTTGATCATGAGCATCATGTAGGACATTTAATTCTATTATACATGAGCATCATGTAGGACATTTAATTCTATTATACATGAGCATCATGTAGGACATTTAATTCTATTATACATAAGCATCATGTAGGACATTTTATTCTATTATACATGAGCATCATGT
>NW_006408810.1:3319561-3327430 GCF_000296735.1 Chrysochloris asiatica | reverse complement strand
ACATTTAATTCTATTATACATAAGCATCATGTAGGACATTTTATTCTATTATACATGAGCATCATGTAGGACATTTAATTCTATTATACATAAGCTCGCCATGATTCAGTCAGTCCTATTCAGTGTCAACTAACAACAATAAATATGTGTTTATAATAAACAATCTCTGAGACACTATGCCCACTGTTCTCCATTTGCCCTTAAACCCAGACTATTTTTTTGCCCTGTGTGTGGCCTAGAAGGTTGACCCTCCTGGGCTGCATGAACAAGGCTCTTCCACTTGGGTTTGACCAATGGCGGCACCAGCAGGAGACCAGAGGTTTTCCTCCCTGTCCCTGTTTGGATGCTTTGCTTCTGACATGGAACACTCCCTCCTCAACCTCAGCTCCTGCTTGTCCCCCATCATCCATGCCTTCAACTCGCCATGGTCTCTAGTGTTCCATCTCTTTCCTTTGTCTCTTCCAGATGGTAGCCTCTTCATCATAATCACTTCTGTAGAACTGTCTAGGTGGAATCTTGTTTCATGTTGGGACCTGACTATGGTACAGATAGATTTTGAGCATTACATCATAGGTGAGCCCCAAACAGCGACAGCCCCAACTGACCTCCCAAGAACCTTTCCAATCAGTTTCACCATCAATGTCCCCACGAGTCCACCGATGGCGAAGATGGACACCGTCACAGACCAGAGCAGCATCAGAGTGTCCGACTCTATGGGATGTCCATACCGTCTTTCCCAGGATTCATTGTAAAAGGCCTTGATGTACTGAAAACAAACAACAGAGCATGTCATTGCCTTTGGCTGTGTCTCACTGCTTGAAGCAAGACTGCGTATAAGACAACTCAATTCTGATGGGGCTCATCTCTCCTGTGAGGCACTGTGCTAAACTCTGCTTGGGTTTTATCTCAATGGATAAGAAGCGTTTGTGATGGGGCCTGCTTCTTTCTACCTTAGCTTGCAGATAGGCTTAGACAGACTGACTGACTTGCCCTGGAAGTCAAGCTCAGCTCTGACTCTGAGCCTCAGATAATCATCTCACCTGAGCTTCTCCAATTTGGGGACACAACAGAATCCCCAGGGAGCATGTTAGCAAAGCACATGCCCAACGTTAAAGAAAAAAATCATGCAATCACAAAAGAAGAAAAAAATGATCTGTTTCATCAAAATCCAAGCATTCTGCTCTTCAAAAGACATTTAACAAAGATGGAAAGACAAACCACACACAAGAGTGGCATATTTCCAGTACACTTCACTACAACAGGTTTGCACTCAGGATACATAAAGAACTGCAGCAAAACTATAAGAAGACAAGCAACCCAGTCAAAATGAGCAAAGGACTAAACCAGAGACCAAGAAAATACGAGTGACAGAATGATGCTCAACATCATTAGTCATGAGGGAAATGCAAAGTATAACCATAACTGGATACCGCTTCACACCCATTAAACCCAAATCCAAATGCCCTGCCATCAAGTCAGATTTGACTCATAGTGACTCCGTAAGACAATAGAACTGTCCCATAGAGTTCCCAAAGCTGTAATCTTTACAGTTTAAAGTGTTGAAGAGCAAAGACGTCAGTTTGAGGACTAAAGTGCACCTGACCCAAGCCATGGTATTTTCAATAACCTCATATGCATGCGAGAGCTGGACAGTGAATAAGGAAGACCGTAGAAGAATTGATGCACTTGAGTTATGGTGTTGGAGGAGAATATTGAAAGTGCCATGGGCTGCCAAAAGAACCAACAGATCTGTGTTGGAAGAAGTGCAGCCAGAGTGCTCCTTGGAGGCCAGGGTGGCCAAACTTCGTCTCTCATACTTCGGACATATTGTCAGGAGGGACCAGACGCTGGAGAAGGATATCGTGTTTGGTAAGGTGGAGGGTCAGAGAAAAAGAGGAAAACCCCCAGTGAGATGGATTGGCAAAATGGTAGCATCAATGGGCTCAAGTGTGGCAACAGTTGTGAGGTTGGCCCAGGACTGGGCAGTGTTTTGTTCTGTTGTGCATAGGGTCACTTTGAGTTGGTACTGACTCGATGGTACCTAACAACAACAACAATCTTTACAGAAGTACACTGACACATTTTCTTCTGAGTGGCTGGTGGGTTCAAACAAGTGGTTAGCAGTCAAGCACTTAACTAACAAGCCACCAGGTCTCCTCACATCCATTTGTTGTTGTTGTTAGGTGATGTCAAGTTGTTTCTGACTCATAGTGACCCTGCATAGGGTTTCTGAGGAGCAGCTGGTGGGTTTGAACTGTCAACCTTGTGGTTAGCAGTCCAGAGCTTATCCTACAGCATCACACCAGGACTTAAAATGAAAACTGTTGTTGTTGTTAAGTGGTATCAAGTCGGTTCTGACTCATAACGATGCTGTATAGGGTTTCCGAGGAGCAGCTGGTGAACTTGAACCACCGACCTTGTGGTCAACTGCTAATTATTTCCCCATCACTGTCAATTCTGGCTCAGTGGGTTTGGTATAGGGATGGGATGATTCTGATGTGCAATGTTATACATGGAATTGTTGTTGCTGTTGTTAAGTGCCATTGAGTCGGTTCCAATTCATAGCAACCCTGTATAGGGTTTCTGAGATGCTGCTGGTGAGCTTGAACCATTAACTTTAAAGTCCAGCCCATTAACCCGCAGTGCCACACCACAAATTGAATTATGTGCCCCCAAAATGTATGTTGTAAACCCTAACCCCTATATATGTGTGGTGCTAGAGGATAAGTGCTGGAATGCAAGGTTGGTTTGAACCACAAGGTCGGTGGTTCAAATTCAACAGTTGCTCCTGTACAGGGTCATTATGACTCAGAAACAAACAGTTTCACCATCAATGTCCCCATGATTCCATTGATGGTGAAGATGAACACCATGACAGATGGCACTTAACAACAACAACAACAACAAATACCTGTGGTTACGATCCCATTTGGGAATGGGTCTTGTTTTGTTATGTTAATGAGTATTCATGTGCGGTGAATCTTAAGTCCTTTTCTTTTGAGATATAAAAGAGATTAAACAAATGAGCAAACAGGGATAGGGAAAAAGGAATGTAACACCACAGGAAGATCATTGTGGTTACTGAACTACTTAATATATCTCTTTTACACTTTCTTTTTGTAACTCCCCCTAAACGACTCTGTTCTTGATGAGTTTGGGTGAGAGAAGGTGGGAGAAGATGCTTATAGAGTGACACAAGTCAGCTGTGGGTGTTAACAGACTTAATGATGATTGTAAAAACTTGAAACTCTACCATAGGTATAAAATGACTCATGTTGGTGATGTGAATGGGCTGTGTGCTCCTCAGCTTGGCTAACCAAACTCTCATCCATCTGACTTCCGGTTCTTGGTATTTGAGCCAGCAACCTGACCTTATTTTCCTGCGTCCACAGCCTTGTGAGTCAACAGCCTGATTCTGTTTAAGGAGAATCCCCCAGGCTGATGTCTGAATTGCAGATTTGGGACTTGCCACCCTCTACAACCATGTATGTCATTTCCTTGACAGCTGGGAATTCTGTGAGAGGTTGCAGTGAATTGGGGAGGATACACAGGGAAGAGTGGTTGATACCAGGAATTGTGGAGTGGTATTGCACTTGGCTGAAATCAGAGAATACCAGAAAGATGTTTACTTGTGCTTTGTTGACTATGCAAAGGCTTTCGATTGTGTGGATCATGGCAAGCTCTGGACAACATTGAGGAAAATGAGTATTCCGGAACACAGATGATACAACCTTGTTTGCTGAAATCGAAGAGGACTTAAGATACTTACTGATGAAGATCAAAGATCAGTCTTTGGTATGGTTTGCATCTCAATGTAAAGAAAACAAAAATCCTCACCACTGGTCCAATAAACAACCATACAAAGGGAGAAAAGATTTTGGTTTTCAAAGATTTCATTTTGCTCATATCAATTATCAACACTCAGGGAAGCAGCAGTCAAGAAATCAAACGATGTATTGCATTAGGCACATCTGCCTCTCAGGTTGGAAGGGACTCAAAATATGAATGGGGAAGAGCTGCCTCCTCAAAGTAGAGTTGACCATGATGACACAAATGGAATAAAGCTTTTAGGAGCTTTATTGGCTGATGGGGCTGAAATCAAAGTGAAGAGAAACAGCTGTAACCATCCATTAATAATTGGAACATGGAATGTTTAAAGTATGAATCTAGGAAAACTGGAACTTGTCAAAATGAAATGGAACGCATCAACATTGATATCCTAGGCATTGGTGGTGATGGTGGTTTTGTGCCATGGAGTTATTCCGATTCATCGTGACCCTGCACAGGTTTCCCGAGGCTGCAAATCTTACTGGAGCAGAAAGCTTTATCTTTCTCCCATGGAACTGCTGGTAGTTTCCAACCATTAGCATCCTAACTCATAACGACTATACTACCAGAGCTCCTTATCTTAGGCATTAGTGAGCTGAAATGGACTGGCATTGGCCATTTTGAATCTGACAATTACATGGGTTTATTATGTCAGGAATGACAAATTGAGGAATGATGTCGTATTTATCATCAAAAAGGACATATAACGCATGAGCAGGCATGTAAGTTTGCTTGCGACCATGTTGGTCTACTAGTGAGTGGAAGTGGGGGAAAGGCAGCAATGAAGATATGGGCTGAGTTTGACCATATAGACTCTATAGACTCCTGTTGACCTGGAGACGAGAGAAGAGGAAGGGCTGTTTGGTCCAAAGTGTGGTGAGACCTGGGAACTCCTAAACCCATGGATAAGGACCTAGCCATAGAGGGTTAGAGCTGAGAGTGAAGCATCCAGCTAATATGAAGTGAGGGGAGACGCACAAGAATGCCCAAACCTGTAGATAGTACCCATTTGAACTAGTTTTGATGGCTTGATGATAAGAACTAGAATAGAGGAAGATAAATTTGATAAAGGAAGCAAGTGTAAATTGCTATAATTGGATGAACTTGACCTATACATATGGATGTAGTAGCTCAAAATACCAACTGAGAGGGAAGGAGTCTTCACATCAAAGATTGAACCTATCCCCTCTGTACACAAAGTTGATAGGGATGGGCAACTTAGACATTGTATACCTAAAATGGGGAGGGGGTGGCTATAAAGGCATGAAGTGGCTGGTTTACAGGTTTTCAAGAGTGAGTTTAGTTTCAGAGTGTGCAGGGGAAGGTAGAATCCCCACTGAATAGTTTTCTGCTTGTCTAGATGGGTCTGGTGACAGGAGATAGGGATAAGATTAATTTGAATCAACAGTGAGTAATTATTACCATACCTTATTGTGATTGTCACAATTATAAAGGTAGAAGTTGTGTAACAAAAAGGGGGAGTAGTAAACCTTACATTTCAGGAACAGAGGACCCTATGACCATCAAGAGAGGAGCATGAGTGGACCGTGGGACCCTAACCAGAGAAGCAGTGACATCAGAGATGGAGACAGAGATGAGGACATGGAGAGATAGAGCAGCTGAGGACTCTAGACCCATGGAAAGAGAAAGGCTGTGTGCTGGTGGCCAGGAGGCAGGCTTGTAGAATGTGCCCTTTGGTTGTTTAAATGATTATATATTCCTGTGAGGTTTTTTGTTTTTATAAATAAAAAAAAAAAAGGAGGGTTTTTTTTCTTGATAAAAGAAACAACCTATGATGGTTTTGGGGGGAGGAGGAAATGATACATGTGCTACAGTGTGGACACGCATTGACATGAGTGAAAGGGCAGGCAATATACAACCGGAGAGAGGTTGGCAGAGGAAAGATGGGGTGGCAGAAGACACAGGGAGGAATGCTGTGGTTAAAGTGAATAGTGGTAAATCTGTTAACTGTTGGTGCATGGAGGGGATTGCAACCGTGTAACAAAGCGAAGTATATGATTTATTGAATGTAAAACTGATGATCTAAAACCTTCACTCAATTCACAATAAAAGAGTTTTAAAAAAAACATATCAAGTTCTGTCTTGAAATACAACATTGTCTGTGATAGAATAATATCCATCCACCTACAAGGAAGACCGGGGTCCTCGTGTGGTACCAGGACCAGTTAATACCACTACTATTCAAATTTACGCACCAATCACTAAAGCCAGTGGCGATGAAACTAAAGAATTCTACCAACTTCTTCAGTCTGAAATTGACCAAACATACAATCAAGATGTATTGCTCATTACTGGTGATTGGAATGCAAAGCTTGGAAGGATCAGTAGTTGGAATATATGGCCTTGGTGATAAAAACAATGCTGGAGATCGCATGATAGAATTCTGGAAGACCAATGAATTCTTCATTGCAAATACCTTGTTAAACAACATAAAAGACAGCTATACATATGGACCTCACCAGATGGAATACACAGAAGTCAAATTGACTACATCTGTAGAAAGAGAGGGTAGAAAAGCTTCAGATCATCAACTAAAACAAGGCCAGGGGCAGACCGTGGAGCAGACCATTAATTGTTCTATGCAAATTTGGGCTGAAGCTGAAGAAAATGAAAACAAGCCCATGAGAGCCAAAATATGACTTGAATATATCCCACCTAAATTTAGAGATCATCTGAAGAATGATTTGATGAATTAGACACTAAAGACCAAAGACCAGAGTTGTTATGGAATGACATCAAGAACATCACACAGAAAGAAAGCAAAAGGTCACTAAGAAGACAAGAAAGAAGATGACCAAAATGCATGTCAGAAGAGACTCTGAAATTTGCTCTCCAGTGCAGAGTTGCTAAAGCAAATGAAAGAAATGAGGAGGTAAAAGAGCTAAATAGAAAATTTCATAGAGCAGCTCTAGAAGACAAAGTCAAATATTATAATGAAATATGCAAAGACATGGAGTTAGAAACCAAAAGGGAAGAACACAATCAGTGTTCCTCAAGCTGTGGGAACTGAAAAAAAATTCAAGCCTTGATTTCCAATATTGAAGGATTCTACGTGCAAAATACTGAATGATGTAGAAAGCATCAAAACAAGATGAAAGGAATACACAGAGTCACTGTACCCGAAAGAAATCATCGATGCTCAGCCATTTCAAGAGGTAGCAGATGGAAGCTTTTTCCCGGAAAGCAACTCCTCTTTCGCCTTCTTGGACTCTGCTTGCCGCACGGCCCCCAAACATTCGTCTTTGCTCCTGCCTCAAATGAAGAAACCTAAGCTACAGGAGACTTCAGCCTCTCTGAATTTGCCAAAGGGAGAAAAAGAACAGCAGGAAGCAATTGAACATATTGATGAAGTACAAAATGAAATAGACAGACTTAATGAACAAGCCAGTGAGGAGATTTTGAAAGTAGAACAGAAATATAACAAACTCCACCAACCATTCTTTCAGAAGAGGTCAGAATTGATCTCCAAAATTCCAAACTTTTGGGTAACAACATTTGTCAACCATCCACAAGTGTCTGTGTTGCTTGGGGAGGAGGATGAAGCGGCACTGCATTATTCGACCAGAGTTGAAGTGACAGAATTTGAAGATATTAAATCAGGTTACAGAATAGATTTTTATTTTGATGAAAATCCTTACTTCGAAAATAAAGTTCTCGCCAAAGAATTTCATCTGAATGAGAGTGGTGATCCATCCTCAAAATCAACTGAAATCAAATGGAAATCTGGAAAGGATTTGACGAAACGCTCAAGTCAAACACAGGATAAAGCCAGCAGGAAGAGGCAGCATGAAGAACCAGAGAGCTTTTTTACTTGGTTTACTGATCATTCTGATGCAGGTGCAGATGAGTTGTTGTTGTTGTTGTCAGGTGCCATCGAGTCGGAACCGACTCATAGCGACCCCATGCACAGCAGAACGAAACAACGTTCGATCCTGGGCCAACCTCACTACCGCTGCCACACCTGAGTCCATCAATGATGCCACCTGGCTGATCCATCTCGTTGGGGGTCTTCCTCTTTTT
>NW_006408810.1:3316098-3316601 GCF_000296735.1 Chrysochloris asiatica | reverse complement strand
ACCGGTGGCATAGCCCTCAGAATCACAGCAACTCAGACCACCACAGCACGACAGACAGATGAGTGGTGGCCGTTTGGTTTTATGTCTATACATAAAACAGATGAGTTAGGAGAAGTTATCAAAGATGATATTTGACCAAATCCGTTACAGTACTATTTGGTTCCTGATATGGATGATGAAGAAGGGGAAGGAGAAGAAGAAGAAGGTTTGGAAGATATTGACGAAGAAGGAGAAGAAGATGAAGATGATGATGAGGGAGAGGAAGGAGAGGAGGATGAAGGAGAAGATGACTAACAAGGACACTGATGGATTCCAACCTTTTTTTTTTTTTCCTTCAGTCCCTGGGAGCAAGTTCCATCTTTTTTTCTTTTCTTTTCTTCTTTTCTTTCCCCCCTCTTGTGCTCAGTCACCCTGTTCTTGAGGTCTCTTTTTCTCTCCTTTACACCATGGTTCTCGATTTATTTTGGGGTGGGAGGAATATCTTGAGCAGATACAGTGGGAAA
>NW_006408810.1:3312083-3313758 GCF_000296735.1 Chrysochloris asiatica | reverse complement strand
CTTCTACAATCACCGAGGTGTTTATCTTCCTCCCAACTGCTTTCTCCTTCTGGCTTCACAACATTTTGTTCATTATTTACAGCGAGGCCAGCTGTATTTATCAACAGTTAAACCTATCCCTAGTAATGATGGCGTTTCCATGTCTAATACACAAGGGACTCCATCTTCCACCATCTGCTGATTAATCAAGAAATATGTCAGGAGAGCTGGGTCCTCTTATTCTGTCTGTCACCTGACCAGCTCCTACCCCTAGGCTTCCATGACAGCAGACTCTCTCAGCCCCCAACCAAGCATCACTGGGACTGGACATTCAGCAAACACTGAGTGCCAAGACGAGGTGAGAGCTGAAAAGGCTATGGAGGTCCACCCACAGATTCACTGAGCAAACTTTCTGTCATAGATCGAACTGTGTCCCCAAAATAGGTGTTGGAATCCTGACCACTGTACCTGTGGATGAAGTCCCACTGTGATGCTGTAGGATAAGCACTTGACTTCTTACCACACATTGGCAGTTCAAACCCATCAGCTGCTCCCCAGAAACCCTATGCAGGGTTGCTATGAGTCCAGACTAACTCAACAGTAGTAACAGCATGCCTGTGGATAGGAGCCCTGGTTGTGCAGTGGGTTAAACATTGGACTGCTAGTCATAACGTTGGCAGTTCAAGCCCACCAGCTGCTCCATGGAGAAAGATGAGGGTTTCTGCTCTTGTTAAGACTTACAGCCTCAGACACTCTACTGACCAGTCCTATTCTGCCCTATAGGGTTGAGATGGGGTCACTGGGAGTCACCATGAGCTCAGTGACAGTGGTGACTGTGATCACATTTGGGAACAGGAGTTTGTTACACTAATGAGACCATGTTATTGTAATTGTTGTTGTTAAGTACCATAGAGTCAGTTCTGACTCATAACAACACAGTATAGGGTTACTGAGGAGCAGTTAGTATGTTTGCAGCACTGACCTTGTGGTTCAAACCGACCTTGTAGTCCAGTGCTTATCCTATAGCACCACATTAGAACTCCATATGCCCGTACAGGGTGTGCCTGAAACCTTCTTGCTTTTGACATACAAAAGGAGCAGATTACGTAGAGAGACAAGCAAACACAAATAGAGGAAAAGTAGACACCAGGTGGAGACCAGTCATGACCCAAGGAACGCCGGGGCTACAAAAGCACAGACAAGTACCGTTCCTAGAACCAGAGCCAAAGGAGAGAGAGACTTCCCCCTAGAGCCTTCTACCCTCCAAACTGTGAAAAAATACATTTCTGTTCTTTAAAGTCACCCCTTGTGGTGTTTCTGTTACAACAGCACAGGGGAACAAAGAGATCTTCATTAGATTTGAGATTCCATCATCTAATATATGAGAACACGTGACTTATAAGCATAGTATAGAACAGGTAATCAAATAAATGCCTTTCAGTTGAATTTCTACTATGTGTTAGTTGTTGTTGTTAGTTGCTGTCAAGTCAGTAGTAAAGAACGAAACATTACCCGGTCCTGTACTACCCCCACAGCTATTGTTAAGCCTGAGCCCATCGCTGCTACCACTGTGCCAATCCATCTCGATGGGGGTCTTCATCTTCTTCACTGACTCTCCACACTAAGCATGATGTCCTTCTCCAAGACTGATCACTCTGTATCATAATAAACTCTGGTAGTCCATATAATAGCTACA
>NW_006408810.1:3296615-3309473 GCF_000296735.1 Chrysochloris asiatica | reverse complement strand
GAAGAAGTACAGTCAGAATGCTCCTTAGTAGCCAGAGTGGCCAGACTTTATCACTCATACTTTGGACATGTGGTCAGGAAGAATCTGTCCCTGGAGAAGGATATCATGCTTAATAAAGTAAAAAAGAGAAAGACTCTGAACGAGCTGGATTGACACAATGGCAGTATCAATGGACTCAATCATAATAATTGTGAGGATGGCACAGGACTCGGCAATATTTCCTTCTGTTATGTGTCGGGTTACTATGAGTTGGAACCAACTCCATGGCACCTAACAACAACAACCTCCTATATTGTAATGGAATAAATTCCTGTTTGTTAAAGCCATTCCTGGTGATAGTTCTGTGATAGACAACCCCTCAACATCCTTTGTGATGTGGGCCCAACTGCCCCTGGGTTCAATTATAAGGAAGAAGTTTCATTTTCTCTTTGACTCTCAGCAAAGTCTTAGAACTGTGCATTCCCAACATTCTTCTGGTTCACAGAAAATGAATCCAGGGTCTTGTTCCTGCCTGGAACATTCTTTCTAGAGATTGCATAGCTGTGTTTACAGAGGACAGTGA
The DNA here is from genome assembly GCF_000296735.1 of Chrysochloris asiatica. NCBI lineage: Eukaryota > Metazoa > Chordata > Mammalia > Afrosoricida > Chrysochloridae > Chrysochloris > Chrysochloris asiatica. Next base: position 3,308,911 of record NW_006408810.1, on the reverse strand, counting down.
ATTCAGGCAGACCCGTCATTAGCTCTGAGACCACAGTCCCCTCTCCTTTAAGCATGTTAGTAAGCATTGTCATTATGGCTTAAATTGCTCACAGCTGCTGAAGCCCAGCCTGGAGGAGGCAGGGCCTTTAAATGACATTGGATCAAGTACTGTTCCAGGAGCTGGTTCTGAGCCCCAGTTCTAGAATCATTTGTGGAACAAAGACCTCGAGCTTACAGATAAGGATCCCTGGTGGCACTGTGGTTTGGGTGTTGGGATGTTAACTGCAAGGTTGGCAGTTCAAATCCACCAGCTGCTCTGAGGGAGAAAGATGAGGCTGTCAGCTCCTGTAAAGATTTATGATTTTGGAAACCCTAGATAGAATCACTATGAGTTGAACTGACTTGATGGCCGTGGCTTTTGGTTTAGTTTGTAGATGGAGTTTCAGGTGGTGAAACCATTCACATGCTCATCTGTCCACTGAAACGCTGGAGGTTTGAGTCCGGCTACTGGCACCTTGGTATAAAAACTTAGCAATCTAGTTCCAAAATATCAACCATCCAAAACTCGAGGGAGCACAGTTGTATGCTAACACATGGGTCACCATGAGTTGGGAAGAACTCCCTGTCAGTAAAAGAATGATTTTGGGTTTGCTTGTTAGTGCAATCTGTCATCTATTGGGAGTCTCCTCCCAACACCCCAAGTTTTCCTTGTGCCCCTCAGGCTGTAGCAGTCTCTGTATCCACCCTCTAGCTAAGCTCCCCAAGACTTGGTGGGGCTGGGGTCCTTTCCCATAGGAGTATACAACGGCAGTTTCCCCCAGAAGAACCTTACAAACTGAGAAAAATCTGAACCAAAGATACAGGCTCCCCAGTTCTAATAAACAAAGGTCCCCAGGGGCTAGGGCAGGGTGGGGTGATCCCCAGAGCCTGGAATACTCAGACCCCAGGCCTGGAAAGTTACCACCCCCTCTCCTGACAGTGAGCAGTTCAGCTCCACCAGCTCTGATTAAAACAAAACAAACCAAACAATGACTCATGGATCCCAATTTAGACAATGCAGAAGCAGCTTATAAAAGACAGCAACATCAGAGGCCAATAAGAAATTGGGACTCTGAAATAAACAACATCACTTTAAGGTGTCCCTGAAACAATGAACTAAAGGAAAACATTGTAATCAACATTTACCAAAAAGCTATGATGAGAAGGCAAGGTGGGACAGGGAAGTTAGATCAATTGAAACAAAGGAAACAAAAAGGAAACATGAGAATGCTGACCCACTGTGAACATTGTAACCAATAGCATAAAACAACTTGTATAAAGATCGTTAAATCTATTGAGTCTGCTAACTACAAGGTTGGTGGTTCAAACACACAAGCTGCTCCTTGGAAACCCTATGGTGGTGGTAATGTGCCGCGGAGTCGATTCCAACTCATAGTGACCCTGTACAGGGTTTCCGAGGTTGTAACTCTTTACGGGAGCAAAAGCCTCATCTTTCTCCTGCGGAACAGCTAGTAGTTTCTAACTGCTGACCCTGAGGTTTGCAGCCCAATTGGTAACCACTACGCTACCAGAGCTCCTTATACGGGGGTAGTAGGAGTCAGAACCAACTGTTTGAGGCTTTAACAACAACAATTCACAGTATAAACTTTCACCTAAAAGACAATTTAATGTTAAAAAAAAAAATGGTGGTGGTGAAGAAGAATTGCTAATCTCACGAGACCATGCTGACAATATAAATAGTAATTCAAAACACACAAAGAGGCAAGGGAATAGCCTATATAAAAGAGCATCCATGAGGGTCTGTAAAATGGTCATGGAATAATGGGATGAAAAGATAATGGAATTTTTCCACAAACTTTTTGAAGCCCCTGGATTAATGATAATACATTTTAAAAAATATTGCTACAAAATCATAGAAGCCTTTATTAATGAAAAATAACAAAATGGGAAGCTACTGTTTCTCAATATATCCTACATCTAGATTGTTGTTGTTATGTGCCGTGGAGTAGATTCCAACTCATAGCGACAGGCTGTAAATCTTGATGGGAGCAGAAAGCCTCATCTTTCTCCTGTGGAACCGCTGGTAGTTTCGAACTGCTGACCTTAAGGTTCGCAGCCCAATTTGTAACCACTACGCTACCAGAACTCCTTCGCTCCTCACTTTACCCCATGTCAAAATGGCAGTTTTGGTATCCTCGGGGGATAAAAAGATGTCTACAGGGGCAAGATGGGTAGCGTAAGGTTTCCCAATTTAGTTCCTGTAGGAGAGCCCTTGCTCTCCTCGACAAAGAAGCAAGTGCACTCAGTGAAACTTCCCTGGCCTTTTCCTTACCAATGCAGTTTCCTGTTTTCTTAAAGCATCCTTTGAGAAAATCTGTCTAGATGACCCACTGGGAATTCCCAGAATGAGTCACCATAACCTTCTGAGTTAACTTCTGCCTTGAATTTACCTGATCTTTCGGCTCCCCTGAGACACCATTGTTTTAATTGGATCTATTATTTGAAGACAGCCTAGCACAGATGTATCACGGAGAGAAATTGTCTTTAGCCATTCACTGATGGCAGATACATGTCTAAACACTTTTTGTTTTCTTGTGATAAACCCATGCATCTAGGAACTAGAACCCTTGCAGCAATACTTTATTTTTGAAGTTTTTATTGTGAATTGAGTGAAGTTTACAGAGCAGATCAGTTTTACATTCAGCAAATCATATATTTTGTTTCATTACAATGATTAGAACCCCCTCCATGTACCACTGGTTGACAGTATTTCTCTCTATTCATTTTATCTCTCTCTCTTTTATTTTATTTTATTTTATTTTTAACACTCAGGCATATATAATCATTTACACTACCAAAGGGCACATTCTGCAAGCCTGCCTCCTGGCCGCCAGCTCTCAGTCCCTCTTTTTTCATGAATCTAGAGTCCCCAGCTGCTCCCTCTCTCCATGTCCCCATCTCTGCCTCCATCTCTGGTGTCGCTGCTTCTCTGGATAAGGTCCCACATTCCTCTTGTGCTCTTCTCCCAGCAGCAATACTTTTGAACATATCTTTGTAAATTATATTGGTGATATAAAACATTACATGGAAAAATGGAGTGACTTTTGATAAATCATTCACAGTAGCTTCTGAGTGGGGTACAGGTTTTCAGTGTCTACATACAGACCCCCCAGCACTGTATCCACCAGGCAGGTACCTCAATCTCTCCCTCTCAGTTCCCTTATTTGTAAAATGGGTTGTTACCACCATAGCTGGTGTGCAACTTTAATGTATAACCACTGACTCAGAGAAGGTGATTGATTCATAGTAACAGCTCTATTTTCAAATGTGCCTGCACTGTTCCTTCTGCTCATAGAAATAGGCCTGAATTGTTTTTATAACTAATGAGATCAGTTCACTGCCATCAAGTCAATCCCCACTCACAGCATCCCCACAGGGCCGACTAGGGCGATCCCACAAGTCATTGTTACAGAAGCAGATTGTCTCATCTTTCCTCCGCGGGGTGGCCCGTGGGTGAGAATTACTAGCCTTTTGGTTAGCAGCCAAGCGCTTTCAATCACTGTGCCACCAGGACTCCTCTGAGGCAAGAAGAGAGCAAGGCAGAAAAAAGATTGTGAATCTCAAAGATCAAAGGCCACCCCATTCCATGCTTAAATTACCCAGAGATCCTGCTGCCTCCAGTCAATTGCTGGTTGTTGCTGTAATGATAAGATACAATGGACCTTCCTGGTATCCCTGCCCTTTTGCCAAGACCCCAAGACCTGCCCTGCCTCCCACCAATCTAATCCGAAAGGACACCTCTCCACAGCTGTTCCATCTTCTCCTCCCACTTGGTGTGAGAACATGCCTTGGGTGACACCAATCATTGTCACATGTACAAATGCAGCTTGTGGAGCATCTGAGCTTCCTGGACAGTCTGTAGGACTCCAGCTCAGGGTGAGACGAATGAAAAGGACCAGACTCCCACGGGGCTCTCTGTGGGTCCATGCGAAGCTATCCTTTGGTATCTTGTCAAAGCTTGTCAATGCTGTGGCTAATTGGGGCAGCTCCACTTTACTGAGAGAGAAGTTGATTTTACTCCTTAACCACTGTTTGTTTTTCTGCCCTGGGGAGAGGGTGGGAGTGGAAGGGGGAAGAATGAAGAAGAAAGTGTCGGGATCCACATTTCTGCTGGGAAATTTATGGGAAGTCAAAATAATTGTGCTACTCTGGGTTTAAAGAAGAACGCCAAAGAGATCTGTCTTCCTCTCCAGGGAAAAGAAAAAGCTTGTCAACTCAGAAGAAATTCATGATAAAAACCAAACCATTCATAGTTGTTTTTGTACATATTGGTTGTTGTTGGATCTAGGGAATTCCTAACCCCTGACCCCTCTAGGAGTCCTGGTGGTGCACTGGATAGACACTAACTGCTAACACAAAAGTCAGGGGTTTGAACCCAACAGCAGGTTGGCAGGAGAAAGATGAAGCGGTCTGTCTGCCTCCATAAAGTTACAGCTCTGGAAACGTTCTGGGGATGTTCGACTCTGTCTTTTAGGGTCTCTGGGAGTAGAAACAGACTTGACAATACTAGCTTTGTTTAACTTAGATTGGTTATTTTGCTTTGTTTGCTTTTGTCCTTGGGAATATGACCTAATTTAGAAACTGCGTTTATGCAGATGTAATCAACATAAATTGAGGTCATATTAGATCAAGGCTTTCCATAATCTGTTATGATTCACATAGTCGAATGTCTTTGCATAGTCAATACAACACGGGTAAACATCTCTCTGTATTCTCTGCTTTCAGCCAGGGTCCTTCTGATGTCAGCAGAGATATCTTTCATCTTTCCACGTCCTCATCTGAATCGACCTTGAAATTTTGTCAGCTCCCTGTAGATGTATGGTCACAAGCACGTTTGAATTATCTTTAGCATGATTTTACTTGCATGTGATATTAATGATTGTTGTTGTTGTTAGGTGCTGTTGAGTGGATTCCAACTCATAGCAACCGAATGTACAACAGAACAAAACACTACCCAATTGTTGTTACGTTTGAGCCCATTGCTGCTGCCACTGTGTCAATCCATCTTGTTGGGAGTCTTCGTCATGTTTGCTGATGCTCCACTGTCCCAAGCATGATGCTCTCCATGGACTGGTCCCTCCTGACAACATATCCAAGATAGGAGATACAAGCCTCCCCATCAGCCTCACTTCTAAGGAACATTTGAACCGTACTTCTTCCAAGACAGATTTGTTTGTCCTTCTGCCAGGACCTGGTACTTTCATTATTCTTTGCCAAAACCAAATTCAAATGATGCATATAGATTCTTCTACAGTCTTCTTTATTCATTGTACAACTTTTGCATGCATATAAGGCAATTGAAAATAACATGACTTGTGTGAGGTGCACCTTAGTCCTCACACTAACATCTTTATTCTTTGACACTTTAAAGAGGTTTTTTTTGTTGTTGTTATTTTTGCAGATTTACCTAATGCAATATATTTTTTTATTTCATGGCTGCTGCTTCACTGAGCACTGATTGCAGATTTGAGCAAATTGATGTCTTTGCCAACTACAATCTTTTCTCTATTTATCATGATGTTACTTATTGTTCCATTTGTGAGGATTTTTTGTTTTCTTTACATTGAGATACAAGACAGTGACTTTAGTGGTTGGTGCATAAATGTGAATTATAATGGTAGTATCTGGTCTTCCTTGTAGGTGTATGGATATTATCCTATAATAGACAGCATCGTACTTCAAGATAGATCTTGAAGTGTTCTTTTTGATGATGAATGCAATGCCATTTCTCTTCAATTTCTCGTTTCCAGCATAGTAAATTGAATTCAGAAGAGGATGTGAAATGAGGGATATCATTGCTGATGTCAGATGGGTCTTGGATAAAGGCAAAAGATATCAGAAAGATGTTTATTTGTGCTTTATTGACTATGCAAAAGCTTTCAACAGTGTGGATCATGGCAAGCTATGGGCAACATTGTCAAGAATGGGTACTTGACTGTGCTCATGAAGAATCTGCACATAGACCATGAGGCAGCTGTTCACACAGAACAAGGGAATACTGAATGGTTTAAAATCGGGGAAAATGTGTGCCAGGGTTGTATCCTTTTTCCATACTTATTCAGTCTGTAGCTGAGCAAATAATCTGAGAAGCTAGATTATATGTAGAAGAACACAGCATCAAAATTGGAGGGAGACTCATTACCAACTTCAATATGCAGATGATACAACCTCACTTGCTGGAAGTGAAGAAAAAGGACTTAAAATACTTATTGATGGAAATCAAGGACCACAAGATTGTCAGCTACAAAATGGCCAATAAAATTCAATTTCAGTTCAATAATGCCTAGGAAATCTATATGAGTCCCATTTTATTTTGACAATTTTCCCTGCTTTGTACTTCACACATTTCATGTTTGAATTAGTAATGGATATTTGCAGCTGTTCCTCCTCGTTTTGAGTTGTATCCCATTATTAAATGAAGGTCCTGAAAGTTTTGCTTAATTCATGGCCTTGTGGTCAGTTTGAGAAGGCAGCTTTTCCCCAATCGTATTTTGAGTCCCTTCCAGCCTGAAGGGTTGATCTTCTGGCGCTACATCTGACAGTATTCTGCTACTATCCATAAGGTTTTCAGAAACGGTCCACCTCTCCATATTCCTAGTCTGTCAGCTGAGTCTGGGAGCTCATCTGAAACCTGTCCACCATGGGTGACCCTGCTAGTATTTAAAATACTGGTGCCATAACTTCCAGAATCCCAGAAACACGTGAGCCACCACAGTACGACAAACCATCAAACGAGTGGTAGAATCAATTACTATCCCATAGGAAATTTCCTTTTCAGAGATTAATCTTTTCTTCTTTTTAATTCATAGCTAAATCAGAACCAATTTAATGACACCTAAGAGTCCTGGTGTGATGCTGTGGGCTAATGCGTCAGACTGCAAAGTCGTTTGAACTGTAAGGTCGGTGGTTCAAGCTCACCAGTTGCTCCTTGGAAACCCTATACAGGGTCGGTATGGGTCAGAATTGACTTGACGGCACTTAACAACAACAATAACAAGAATCCCCACTCCAAAGAGTATCCTAGGAAATGAGAAAAACAGCTACACATTTCTTGTGAAGGCTACTGATAACCAGGCTGGGAAAGTTTAATGGTACCTGTTAGAGACAATGTGTCCACAACAGTCAGCGTGCAATAAACAAAGCCACAGCTTCTGAGATTCCCCAGACTCCTACGCATGACCAAGATCCCTGTAAATTCTCCCTCCCCTTTTCCCTCAGGAAGACAGATCTGGGAGATTTCCGTTCCCTTGTCCTCATAAATATTGACACTCTAGGAACACTTTGTTCTTTGCTCTGAGTCCTGTCTCGAAGATTGGCTACATCAGCAGTCAGTAATAAGGAACCATTTCCCCAGGTACAGTACTAAAAAAGTAGAGGACCTGTGTTGTTATTGTTGTTGTTAAGTGCCATTGAGTTGATTCCGACCCATAGTGACCCTGTATAGGGTTTCCGAGGAGTGGCTTATAAGCTTGAACTCCCAACTTTGTGGTTCAAGCTGATTTTTCAGCCCAGCACATCAACCCACACCAGATCTGTCTAAGTCTTCAGAAATCCTTCCTCTCCCAAAATGAAAGGATGTTATGCTAAGCTCTCTACACTCACCTCCTCATGGTCTCTGCCATTCACAATCTTCCTTCTTCCAAGCTCCAACCCTTCCTGTCTTTCCCACTGACACCAAAATTGCCTTTGTAACAGGCAGTGAGTTTACCACTCACCCCTCATGAACCTTCACTGGCTCCCCAGTGCCTACAGACTAGAATTCCCTTGCTCAGTCCAAGAGTTGAACCCTCTTCTTCTCAATCTACTCTGTTTCCGCACCTCTTCCTCCATTCCATTTCCCTGTGTCCCCTGATCACCACCTGTCTGTCAGTGTGTTGTACCCTGGCAGCCTTCGTGTTTCTGTGATGCTGGAAGCCAGGCTATCGGTATTTCAAATACCAGCAAGAGCACCCAAGTTCGACAGGTTTCCAGACTAAGAAAGACCAGGAAGAAAGGCCTGGTGATTGACTTCCAAAAAAGCAGCCAATGAGAACCCTATGGCTGATTGTCCAATATAGTGCTGGGAGATGTGCCGCCATGTTGGAAGGCATTTGACATATACAGAAGTCACAACAATGGAATCCAAGATACTAATGATTGTGAAGCTGGTGTGAGACAAGGCATTGCTTCTTTCTATTGTACATGGGGTTGCCATGAATCAGAACTGAATCCATGGCAACAAACAATAACATGTCTCCTGTGTACCAGCACAACACACTTCTAGTAACCATTTCCAACAAACCACCATTTTGACATCACCAGAAAATTGGATGTGTGGACACTCCCTGCCTCTTCCTATTTCACCTGTGGAAACCCTGCCCATCCTCTTCCATAGCTCAGCCCAAATGCCACCTCCTCCAGGTTCATATCCCTGAGTCTCAGTGCTGGACACATGGTAGGCATTCGGTAGATACTCACTGAATAAAAGAATGTGTTCAATGAACAACAGACGGGTACCTTCCTCATCTTTCTACAATTGGTTGGTTGAACATGTATGACTCTACCCATCATTATTTTGTTCCAAGTTCAAGTTATCCACAAGATATCAGTGCACATGCTCTCTAGCTTCTCTTCTGGGTGCTCAACTCCTAGGAGGGAGCAAGATTCCCAATTCCTGGTCTTCTTATAAAGTCCAATATGGACCAGGCAAAGAGCCCTGGCAGCAGAATGGGTTACAAGATGGGCTGCTAAATGCAAGATCAGCTATTTGAATCTACCAGCAACTCCATGGGAAAAGATGAGGCTTTCTGCTCCCATAAGATTTATAACCTCAGATACCCTATACAGGGTTGCTGTGAGGTGGAACCAACTCAACAGCACACCACCACCACCACCACCACCACCATCATCATCATGAACCAGAGAGATGCTCATCATGTCAAAATCAGAGTACTGATGCTTCAAGAGGTTGTCAAAGTCATCCAGGCCCCTGGTGTTCAAACCATTTGGAGTATCAGAACTAGTTTTTTGAATGAACTTACATAGAAACTCCAAAATGCCAAAAAGTCCAAAGAAGAACATTTGGGTTACCCTGGCATAGATAGAGTCCAGATGCTAAAACACATCTGCAAGTTTCCAAGGTTCCTTGTCCCAGCCTTCCCCTGCATTTTGCTCACAGGGATGCTGGACCCCTAGCAAGGAAAAGTCTGAGCAGCAGCCAGTACTAGTCACACTATGATTCCCGTCTGGTGTGTTAGCTCCCTGCCCGCAAACACACCCTGTGTCCCAGCCATGTGGACACATTTCCCAACCTCCTTGCACATGGGACATAGTGAGCTACCAACTGTCTGTTCAACCTTCAATGTTCAGCCCAGGAAGTCTTTTTTTCAAAGCAGAAGCTGCCACTCACTGAACCAGTGTCCTGCTGTTGTGGTTAGGTGCCATGGAGTCAGTTTTTACCACAGTAACCCAAGTACAATAGAATGAAACACTGTCCAGTCCTGCACCATGCTCACAACCATTGCTGTGTTTGAACCTGTTGTTGCTGTCATTGCATCAATCCATCTTGAGGGTCTGCCTCTTTTCTGCTGCCCCTCTAAACCAGGGGTGGGGAATGTCAGGCCCTTGGACCATATGGTATTTGGTGGTTATATGTCATGGAGTTGGTTCTGACTCAGCAACACTGCATAGAGTTTCTGAGGCTGTAAATCTTTATGGGAACAGAAGGCCTCATCTTTGTCCTGCAGAGCGGCTGGTAGTTTCAAGCTGCTGACCTTGAGGTTAGCAGCCCGACTTGTAACCATTACGCAGTATAGTGGTTACGAATTGGGCTGTGAACCACAAGGTCAGCAGTTCGAAACTACCAGTTGTTCCGCGGGAGAAAGATGAGGCTTTCTGCTCCCGTAAAGATTTACAGCCTCAGAAACCCTGTACAGGGTCGCTATGGGTCGGAACCGACTCGATGGCACTTAACAACAACTAACCTAAGGGTTGGTGGTTTGAATCCACCCAGCAGTAACAAAAATTTCCAAGCCATTGCCAACAAATAAATTCCGATGCATGGTGACCCTGCGTAGAACTGCTCCACAGAGTTTTCTTGGCTATGTCGGAATCGACTCGACAGCAAACGACAACAACAACAATATGGCACAGGCGGCCGGGCAGGAATCCGAAGTCGTGCGCGTGACCGCAGCGCCCTCTGCTGGACGGATCCCGCAGTGCGGGGCACTCACCGGCATAGGGGCGTTCACCACTGACAGGTTGTAGCCATAGAGGAAGGATGAACCGAAGGCGCCCACCAGCGAGGCCACGATGAGCGACCAGGACCAGTCCTGGGGGAAGAGAGCAAATATGTCAGACCTGGAGTTTGGGAACAAAGAGGACCCGCGAGGCTACCACCTGGATGAGAGAGAGGTAGGGATTGCATCTGGAGCTCACCGGCCAGTCTCACATCCCAGGCCCTAAGCGTACAGGCTGATGGTGTTTAAGAACTATCACCCAGGCCCTAGTGACCCAACGAGCAAACTACACACCAGCTCAATTGTGTCTTCCCACCAATCTGCACTTGTCGCCACCACATCAACCAAAAGCCCCAAACCAAACCTACGGCTGTCTGGTCTATGCCAACTTACAGTGACCCTATAGAACAGAATAGGGTTTCCAAGGCAGCCATCTTTACAGACATCGTTCACCGGATGAGAGGCTGGTGGGTTCGAACCGCTGACCTATCCGTTAGCAGCTGAGCGCTTAATCATTGTACCACTAGGACTCCTTGTCACATCAAAGACGTAAACCTAATGACGTTGGTGTGTACGTGCTGACTGGTGAATCTAACCCCACTGCCTATGTGAGGATGATGAGTCACTCACCTAGCGTCCTCACCTAGTGGAGCCCAAGGTGGTGCAAACAGTTAATACGCTTGGCTACTAACTGAAAGTTTAGAAGCTCAAGTCTATACTGAGGTGCCGTGAAAGCAAGGCCTGGTAATCTACTGCTGAAAAATCAGACATTGAAAATCTACAGCTCTACTCTGACACACATGGGCTGAGGGGTCTATTCCCCTCAGAGTACTTCAGGATGAGGAGCTACAATCCAACAGGTACACTGGTTGACTTACACCTGCCTTGATGTCATCCTGCCCCCCACAGGTCAGACAAGGATGGGCACAGCCACTGTAGAGATGGGGGCAGGAACATCTGTTTCTTGATAGAGGCTGTCAGCTGGAAGGAGCTAGAAGCAGGAGCAGGGGATATGGCCCATTCCCTGGGCACTCTTGGAACTGCCATCAGCTTATGTGAGTCTATGGGGTGTGAGTGTGTGTGTGTCCACTAGGAGCCACACCCTGACAAAACTCTGGGCACCCACAATGAACAAGACAGGGAAGGTCCACAGCTCAATTCAAACAGAATTGATCAAATGCTGTCTAGAAAGGAAAGTGGGACTCCAATTCCCCGCTCTGCTCACTTCCTTAGCCTCCCCTGGCCTGGGCTCCACCACTCAGCTGTGGAAGCTCAGTGACTCGACCTTTCTGGACCTCAGCTTGCCCACCTGTAAAATGGGACTTGAACAACAGTGGTCTCCAGATAAGGCTGTTGAGGAGTTGATGTGTCACTGCAGGGGGAGACTTAGAGGCACGTGTGCTCACAGCATGAATTCATAAAGGCGCTTACCCACCCTTAGTGTTTTCTCTCTGCTTCCTTCTGGGCCCGAAAGAACAGCCAGTGCACAAATAGACATGCTAAGCTCACTCTTGACCTTGCCCCTGCTGCCAAACCCACCCTTACTTAAGACTCATTACAAATGTTTCCTCCACTGAAAAGCCTCCTTATTTGTCTGCTTAGCTTTTCAATACACCTTCCTCTGGCTCTTAACTCCCTGGCTTACAACCTGGAATTTGGAGCCAATGACTAAGTCCACTTTGCAAGTCAGTTTCCTCATCTGTAAAAATGAGAATGAGAGTAACATCCAGCCCATAGGTTGTACCTCAAAGAATATTAAATATACACCATTGACGGCCAGAAGAGTGAGTAAGTCTGTCTTGGAAGAAGGACAGCCAGAATGCTCCTTAGAAGCCAGGGTACTGAGTGTGGCAAGACCTGGGGACTCTTGGGCCCAGAGTCAGTGACATAGCCACAGAGGACTAAAGTGGAGAGTGAAGCGTCCAGCTAATAAGAAGAGAGGGCATATGCATAAGAACACCCACATTTGCAGATAATACCCACTTATCCTGGCTTCAGTGACTGGATGATCAGAGCTCAACCAGAAGTAAAAAGAAGA
>NW_006408810.1:3284624-3295260 GCF_000296735.1 Chrysochloris asiatica | reverse complement strand
CGTAACCCCTATGCTACCAGAGGTGTGGGACCAGAATATTGTTCTGCAGTGGAAGGGACTTGAACAGAACACAATTTACTGACAAAGACAATATTTTACACAGAACTTCCATCTTCTGTCACCTTTTTACTTTAAATTTGTCCTTTAGGTCTCGGCTCAAATGCTGCACCTCTGAACATCCAGGCTGTGTTGAGCACCTTTTCTGGGCTCCCAATACGTTTGAAAGGAGCTCTGGTAGCATAGTAGTTACGAATCGGGCTGCAAACCTTGAGGTCAGCAGTTCTGACCTATGCCACTTCCTCTTCACCACCAGAGCCCATGGGCAGAAAATGGTGCTGTGCAGGGAAGAAGACAGAGACACTCTCAAGCTTGTACCAAGAAGGTCCCCCAAGATTGCATCCAATCTGCATAGCCCCACCCACCTCCTGCAAGAAGGCACAACTTTTCCAATAAAAGGAGAGGTGCAGAGTTGGACCAGTCGGCCCAACAAGTGAGGAGGCCAGGGTTCTAACTTGGGCCTCCTGAGTCTACCCTCAGGGCCTCTCAGTTGGGATCGCTGCCAGCTGGCTGTGGTGGTGTCATGTGACTGCCACCCACCCTGGCACTGCCCACAAACTGCAAAGAAGCTGGCTTTCTGCTTTACCTTTCTTCTCCTCCCACCTGGCGTGCTGCTCCTCCCTGGGGCCTGGGAGCTGCTGACATTGGGAGCAAGGGCAACGAGACTCAGTTCTTGGGGATCCATGCTGCTGTTCCCATGAGCTCTGCCCTCCGTGACTCCGGGATCCCCACTCCCAGCTCTGCCAGAGCATTTGGACATGTGAGGAGGCAGAGTCCAAGGGCAGGAGGGCGGGACTGCCTGGACGGGAAATGAGGCAATTTCTTCAAGTCTCAACAGACACTGGAGCAACATTTTCCTTCCTGCTCCCAACTCATGCCAACCACAGTCAGCTCCCAGAAGGGAAGTCTGTGCTCTCCAGAATCATCACCAGGGTCTAGAGTTCTTCAGCCACCTTGTATTCTTGTTTCACGGGCCAGCATGCATGGAGGGGGGCGATGGGCAGAAACCCAGGAGTGTCCCTTTAATGACTGGACACAAGAAAAGGTCCCAACCCTAACTCCACCCCTTCTTAACCGAGTGACCTCAGGCAAGTTGCTCGCTGTCTGAACTGCCTGTTCCACACACGGGAGGCTATTGGGCCTGCCCTGATTGTTCTGACTTGTTACTCTGAGGCTTGGATATACAAGCAGCCAGTGTGGCATGGAACTGATCTGCCCCTCAGCTCCAGAACACACAGGGAGGTTGTGGGTTTACAAGGAAAAGAATTAGCCACCTGACCTGTCCCTCTCTCCTGCCCACTCAGCATGTGCTGAGCAAACGCCTAAAAACCCACCAACTACATAGAGTTTTCGTTCCATAGGGCTGATTTTTCACAAATAGATTACTAGGCGTTTCCTCCTAAATGCTTCTGGCAAACTCAAACCTCCAACCTTCCAGTTGGCAGCCATATGGAATCACCATTTGTTTGTACCACCCAGGGACTCCTGAGCAAACACCTGCTGTGTGCTCAGTGGGAGAGCCTTGAGACAAGACCCTTCAACTCACACTAGGTCATCCCCAGAACGGCCTACAGGTCCCCACTGTCAGAGAAGCGCCTCGGCCGTGTGCGCCCAGGAGCAGAAGACCCATGAGGAGGCTGAGCCAGCAGCAAAGGTGTGCTTGCAAGACTCGCCACAGCAAGGGCAGGTTCAAGTCCACCAGAAACAGGTGGAGAAGCAACATGCCAGCTTGGATGGGGAACATGCGCATTGAGATTCAAGATGCAGCACGTTGCAGATGTGCTGGGAGCATGCAAGGCAGACACACATGAACAGGGTATGCCACCAAACACACATGAACACAGGTACATCACCAAACACACATGAACGTGGGTACATCACCAAACACACATGAATGTGGGTACACTGCCAAACACACATGAATGTGGATACACTGCCAAACACATGAATGTGGGTATACCACCAAACACACATAAACATGGATACACCACCAAACATACAGGTACAGGGGTACAGTTACACTGCCAAACACCAGTGAACATGAGTATACTACCAAAAAACATGAATGCACATATGTTGTTAAACACACCATCAATTACTCATAAACATGGGTATACATGTTGACAACCACACATGAACATGCTTACACTGCTAAACACATGTGAACATGCATACATCACCAAACACAGGTAGACATGAGTACGATGCCAAACACACATGAACACAAGTATGTCATCAAACACATGGGTACACTGCCAAGCACACATGGACATGGGTATGCCACCAAATACACATGGACACCATCAAACACACATGAACACAGATAGACACACACCAACAAACACATGTGAACATGGGTACACCTATAAACATACATGAATACAAGTATGTCATCAAACACATAGGTACACTGCCAAACACATGTGAACATGGGTACACCATCAAACACACATGAACTGAGGAGCATCACCACATGCAAACACGTGTATGCCATCAACCACACACGTACACCACCAAACAAATAATAACATGGGTACACACCATCAAACACACATGCACTACCCACATGAACCCAGTACACCGTCAAATACATGTGAACACAGGCACATCACTAAGCACACGTGAACATGGGTACACATCAGAACCATGTGACTACATCTGGCCCACCTCACATAGCTGTGGCAAAATGATGACTAGGAGCCAATACGGAACCAAGATTTCCTCTCTTCCCTCCCCTCCAGAAAACCCTTAATAGTTAGGCTCAGTATCTACTCAGCTAGGACCCCTGGTGGCACACAGGTTGGACACTCAGCTGCCAGCAGGACGGCCAACAGTTCAAATCCCCTGCACACACAAAAAAGGCAGTGTTCTCCTATAAAGACTCACAGTCTTAAGAACCTTGTGGGGCAGTTCTCCTCTTTCCTACGGGGTCAGAACTGACAAAACAGCAGTGTTGGTTTGGGGGTTTATGAACAAGGAGCCCTGATGGTGCAGATGCTTAAGCTCTGAGTGCTAACTGAAAGATTCGTAGTTTGAACCTACCCAGAAGCTCCAGGGAAAACAACCTAGTGACCTGTTTCCATAAAGATGAGCCAGTTGTACTCTGTAACGCATGGAACCGCAATGAGTCAAAACAACACGTACTGAGCACAAGAATTGTTCTGTAACAAGCATTCTGTGTATCACCCCCTCGAGGATCCCTCTTGGAGCATCGTCCATCTCTGGAATTGATTTTCAAAACCTTGGGCTGCTTCACATGCTGAACTGTGAGTCCTGAGCAGGGATCATGCACGGAAATACGTAATGACAGGATCATGCTCAATGACTTATGCCATTCCCTGGACGCTCTGGGAACTTTCTGGAAGAGGGGATCCCTGAAGAGACTCTTAAAGGATAAGTTCTTGCTGTTGTTGTTACGTGCCATGGAGCTAGTTCCAATTCATAGCAACTCTATGCACAACAAAACAAAACACTGCCCAGTCCTGTGGCATCCTCACAGTTGCCATATTTGAGCTCATTGATGCTGCCACTTTGTCAATCCATCTTGTTGGGGCTCTTCCTCTTTTTTGGTGACCCTCTACTTTTCCTTCTCTGTGAACTGGTCCCTCCTGATAACATGTCCCAAGTACATGAAACAATGTCTCACCTCCCTTGTTCTAAGGACCATCCTGGCTATATTTCTTCCAAGACAGATTTATTGGTTCTCCTGGCAGTCCGTGATATTTTCAATATTAGTCACCAACACCATAATTCCAATGCATCAATTTTTCAATGGTCTTCCTTATTCCTTGTCTCACTTTTCACATGCATATGTGGTTGCTGTTGTTGTTAAATACCGTTGAGTCGGGTTTGACTCGTAGCAAACCTGTATAGGGATTTGTTGTTGTTATTGTTAGGTGCCATTGAGTTGGTACTGACTCATAGTGACCTTATGCACAGCAGAATGAAACACTGGGCCAACCTCACTACTGTTACCACACTTGAGTCCATCGATGCTGCCACTTGGCCAATCCATCTCATTGGGACTCTTCCTCTTTTTCTCTGACCCTCCACTTTGTTGTTGTTGTCAAGTGCCGTCGAGTCAATTCCGATCCATAGTGACCCTGTATAGGGTTTCCAAGGAGCAGCTGGTGAGCTTGAACCACCAACCTTGCAGTTCAAACAGCTTTGCAGTCCCTTCACCTTAGGAGACTGTAAATGTATGAGCAGAAAGCCTCATCTTCCTCTTATGGGCTTAAACTGTGGACCGTGAAGCTTGTAGAGGCAATTGAAAATATCATGACTTGCTTGGGTGAGGTACACGTAAGTCCTCAAAGTGACATAATTGCTCTTTAGAGGATGAGTGAGCTTACAGAAAGGAAACCTGGTAAAGTGCTCAGCTGCTAACTGAAAGGTTGGTGGTTCCAACCTACTCAGTGGCTCCACAGGAGAAAGATCTGGCAGTCTGTTCCCTTCAAGACCACAGCTCTACAGTCACTTGGGGTCTCTGTGAGTGGGAGTTGACCTGACGGCACTCAACAGCAACAACAAAGCTCACAGAGATTGGCGTGGGAGGGTGTTGGGCATGATCTGTGTGGTTGGGGTCTAAAGTTTAGAAGCACCCAACATGGGGAAGAGACAATGACATCCCCATGCATTCAGTACCTCCCCTGTGTGTCCTTACTGGGTTCCATGCACAGCACTGGTGAATTTCTTCCTAGTCTGTCTTAGTTTGGAAGCTCTGTCCACCATGGGTGACCTTGTTGGCATAGTTCCTAGCATCAAAACAACACACAAGCCACCCCAGTATGACACACCATCAGACGTGTGGTGGTACTCTTGGGGAGATCCTAGATAGATCCAAGATCATGCTAGAATCTTTCTCGGGTGATCTGGGTCCGGGAGCATCCAGTCTGCTCCTTCACTCCCTTATTTATTCACCAATACATCCGCTGTCAAACATTTATTGAAGAAACCCTGGTGGTACCGTGGGTTGAGCACTGGGCTGCTAACTACAAAGCCAGTGGTACAAACCCACCAGTTGCTCCACAGGAGGAAGATGTGACTGTCTGATCCCATAAAAACTTAAAACCTTAGAAAGCCCACAAAGCAGTTCTACTCTGTCCTATAAAGTTGCTATGAGTTGGGGTCGATTTGAGAACAGTGGATTTGGTTTAGTTTTGGTGTCATGCCAGATTCTTCAGCATCCAAGACATCATTACAACTCCTGATCTTGCTCCACTTCTATCTATGCTGACTCCATACCCTTAACTTCAATCAACCTTCAACAGGTAGCTCCATCCCCATCTCCTCTCTCTGTCCTGCCTCTGAGCTCCAGGGGCTGTTCCCATCTAAGTCAGCTACTCCCATGCATGTGCACCTTCCCCTCTGGATGGGCACCCCCTGAGAGCAGGGTCAGCATGTGTCTGACCTGTCACTGAGGAGTTGACTCCAACTGCTGGCAATCCCAAATTGCCAGGGTAGAACTGTGCTGCACAGGGTTTTCAATAACTGATTTTTCAGATGTAGGTCGCCTGGCCTCTCTTCTGAGGCTCTGAGGCAACTCAGGGTGGACTGCTTGAACCTCCCACCTCCAGTTACCAGCTGAGCACAACCACCATTTGTATCACCCCGGGATTCTGTGCGTGCCCTGAAAGTCTGTCTTCTCAACGCCTCCGTCCTGCCCTTGATGGAAGAGCCCCAGTAGATACTCCTAGAAGTGAACTCACACTTCACCAGAAAGAAAATGTGGGCAAGGGAAATGCTTTTCTAACAGGGAGACAATAGCGAAAGGGGTGAGCTTTCATTTGGATATCATTTAATGAGAACTTTTAAGGTGACTACACCCCTTCCTCCATCACACGGAAAGCCTGGATAATGAAACCTGATCCAGGCATCGAGAGATAGATAGCTCCCACTTAGATCCTGCTGTGACCCTGTGTGACCTGAGCAGGTGGCGTCTCCCTTGCACCTCACTGCACACTTGTGTGTTGACAATGGGGACATTCAGCTCAGTCTGTCCATTTCACAGTCACATGGTAATTTGGCAAGTAGACTTGTCTGGATATAAATGTATTCGAAATATGGACATATTTCTTCTGGGTCATGGTTGCCTTCCCATCACAAGAGGCGAGGCATAGGGGATGAGGCATAACCATCAAAGCATGAGCTCTGCTTGCAAGTT
This sequence comes from Chrysochloris asiatica, assembly GCF_000296735.1. NCBI lineage: Eukaryota > Metazoa > Chordata > Mammalia > Afrosoricida > Chrysochloridae > Chrysochloris > Chrysochloris asiatica. The sequence continues at coordinate 3,289,040 of NW_006408810.1, read as the reverse complement.
GTCATCCAAGATACAACAACTAGTCTTCATTCACCTGGAGCTGCAGAGGAAACAGGAGCATCAGGAACAAGAGGAGGAGATGCAATGTGTGGCTAATTGCCTCCATAGACACCTGCCTCATTTGTCATGAGACCAGAAGAACTAGATGATCTCTGGCTACCATTTTGATAAAAGTTTCTATAGAATAATGCTGATCAAAAGGTGTGTGTGTGTGTATAAAGCATGCTTTTAACTCCTCATGGAATCTACACTTTCTGGAACCAAGGGGGCTGGATGAACTCTAACACGATTGCTCTGAGATTATCTTTTAACTTTGAACCAAAAAAATCCCCTGGAATCTTAAAGCCAAGCAATAGTTCAGGATAGAGTGCAATGTCTCCAGCAAATCAACCCAGAATGTCTCCAGCAAATCAACTTATCAAGAACATCAGTCACCTGAGTTTCTCATGGCAAAAACTTCCCAATTCACAAGATTCCTCCCCGTATCATTTTACTTTCAGCCATTGTTTTCTTCTCTCTGCCTGACTCCACCTTGCCCACTACTTCCCCTGGGAGGAGGAAGAGAGGATTTGGGAGGGGGAAGGCAAGGAGGGATTGCCTCAAGGTTACCGGAATGCTCCTACAAGAGAGAGAGAAGGAAATCAGACTGACCAATTTCTTCTTCACCAAGTCATTTTCTTTGTCATCTGCTGGTTCTTTTTCACTGACTTTCATGATTTGTTTTTCAGATTTGAGACCTGTTTGTCTTTTCTCTCTCCCTGAGAAATAAGAAAAAAAGAAAGAAGTTTTAGATTCTAGCAAGCATATATGTGTAACTTAGGCAGGTGGCCTCGAATGGCCTTTGAAAGATTTGCTGCAAGGGGTCCTGGTGGCTTAGGGAGCAAAGAGACTCTTCACTCTGTCCCCAGTTTCCTGGAGACCTAGGTGAATTCCAGTCCCTCTCTGATGTCCGTTTCTTCATCTGAAACTATAAGTTTCAACTCATCTGTGTTACTCACACTTGCTGCATGACTTATTAAAAATCCAGTCCTTTCCCCAGAAAATTCTCATTTAGTAGGGAATTCTTAGGATTGGAGCTCGTTTTGGAAATAATTTGCTCCCAAAGATGTAGAGAGAAAAGCAGTGAAATTAAAACTCAACTGATCAAACACATCAAAAATGACCAAAGTTTTGATGATGCATGGAAGGGATTGTAACCATGGCAATGCAAAGATACACAATAGGATACATGTAAAGCCAATGTTCTCCTATGTAAACTTTCACATAATTCACAATAAAACATTGGAGAAAAAAAGACTATTGCTGAATGTCCAGCACATAGGCTCATCAACACAGCCAAGGGTTCGTCCAGCTCCCACACCATGAAGAGGAAGGATGAGCTTGAACGTGTGGCCAAGTCCAACCACTGATCTAGCTGTGGCCCAAAAAACTTGTCAGCTCCTTGGGCAGCCCTGCAAAAAACAACAACAACAACAAAAACACTGGGCAAATTATTTAGCCTAAAACTCATCTATGAAATGTGGACTCACAGTGGTTATGAGTGGTGGTAAAAGTTAAATGAAATATTTCATGTAAAACTTTAAACCTGGCACATAGGCAAGGTTTAGTCAAGTTTGCTAGTATTATTTTTCAATGGGGAAAATATAACATTTGCCCTCTCTGAAACAGCCTCATTTAATTACAAATATATTTAAAATACCTTTTAACTATTCTTGGAAACCTTTGTGAATTTATCATCAATGAATATGACTAAAGATTCCTTGAATCAGTTTATATCTTCATCTTGAACAGTTTCTAGGTGCTACTAATAAATTTAATTTTTTTCACCAAAAAAAAATAATAATAATAAATAACCAAAGTTGTACTCTAACCACCGGCAAAACAAATGAAGACAATTGTACAGCTTTCTGAGGTCTGTTTGGAAATATGTTTTGAAATTCATAAAAATATTTATGCTCAACTATTTCATTTCTGAAAGTTATCCTAAAGCAGTTAAAAGAATATATAAAAAGACTTAAGACCAGAGTTTTCATTATGTTGTTAGGTGCTGTTGAATCAGTTACGACTCACAGTGATGCCATCCACGTATAACAGAACAAAACACTGACTGGTCCTGTACCATCTTCAGAAACATTGCTATGTGTGAGCCCATTGGAGCAGCCACCCTGTTAATTCACCTCATTGAGGATCTTCCTCTCTTTTGCTGACCTTCCCCTTTACAAATCATAGCGTCCTTCTCCAGGGACTGGTCCCTCCTGATAACACGTCCAAAGTACATGAGACAAAGTCTCACCATCCTCGCTTCTCAGGAGCTTTCCAGCTGTACTTCTTCCAAGACAGATTTGTTTGTTCTTCTGGCCGTCCGTGGTGATATTTACTATTCTTCTCCAACACCATCATTCAAAGGCATACGTTCTTCACTGTTTCTTAGTCATTGACTATATTCATTTCAGATTTTATCAAATTGGAAATAATATTCCCAATAGGAAAACCCTTACAAGAAAGTATGGGTTATGGTACAACCATATGATAGAAACTTATACAGTCCTTAAAATTTTATGTTAGAATATTTAATGTCATAGGAAAATACTTGTGTTTTACTTGAGAAAAAGAAAAAGATATATAAAAGAATATACTTCATTCAACATCAAACAATTATTAAGTGTCTTTGAGTCGGTTCCAATACATAAAGACCCTGTACAGGCTTGCCAAGGAGCAGCTGGTGAGTTTGAACCACCAATCTTGCAGTTCAAACAGACTTTGCAGTCCAGTGCATTAACCCACAGCACTAAATGCACTTATTAATAATCCAAACCAAATTCTGACTCATAGTGACCCGTATAGACGGAAACTATACATCTGTATTGCTGTGATTGTTTTTAAGTGTCATAACGTCGGTTCCAAACTCATATCAGGATTTCCTGATAGGATTTCCAAGGAGCGTCTGGTGGGCTTGAACCAACGAGCTTTTAGTTAGTAGTCCAGTACCTTATTCTGCAACACCATACCAAGTCTCCCAAAACCTCATCTTTCTCCAAAAGAGCAGCTGGTGGGTTTGAACTGCCAACCTTGTGGCTAGCACTCCAATGATCATCCTACGGGGCCCCTGGGCTCCGTACTAAGTAATGGCTGTGCTATTAGGTGACCCTTGTGGACAACAGAGTGAAACACTGCCAGGTCCTGTGCCAGCCTCAAGATTGTTGTTACATTTGAGCCCATTGCTGCTGCCACTGTGCCAATCCATGTTATTGGGGGGGGGGGGGTATCTCCCTCTTTTTCACTAACCCTCCAGTTTAACAAGTATGATGACCTTCTCCAGGGATTGGTCCCTCCTGACAGATTGGTTTGTTCTTCTGGCAATTCATGGAACTTTTACTATTTTTCTCCAAGACCATCATTCAAATGCATCAATTCTTCTACAGTCTGCCTTACTCATTGCCCAGCTTTCTCATACGTATGAGGAAATTGAAAATACCATGTTTGGGTCAGGTGAACCTTAGTCCCCAGATCCAAGGGAAGATTGATGCCAATATGTATAGAGATCTCCAAGGAATGCTAGGACTGCACATGTTGGAAGGAGACATGGACCCTTCCAGTGCCCTGAGTTTGGACTTCTAGCCTCTGGAATCTGTGATGGAATAGATTTTGGTAGAAGGCATCCACTTGTGGTATATCCTTTATAGCAGCATGAGAGGACTTGGAAAAGGGTCAACTTGACAGCAGCTAAAACAGTAACATCTCAATCAGGGAGAGGCAATCTTGACCTTGCCCTGCTCGATGGAGCTTACATTTGACAAGGAGAGATGATTAAGTCAGAGTGTTTGGATTGCATAGGGATCATTTTGAAAGGGACTGGGTGGGCCCAGCATTCAATGTGAGAACAACTGGAGGTTGACCAGTTTGCAGAAATGGTGAGAGGACAGATCACATATTTATGTACATAGAAAGTACACTGGAAGAAACAGGGCACAAAACCAACAACAGTTACTACATGGCAGTGGTACTTTGTTGTTGTTGTTGTTGTCAGGTGCCATTGAGTTGGAACCGACTCAGTGACACCATGCACAGCAGAACGAAACAATGTCAGATCCTAGGCCAACCTCTCTACCGCCGCCACACTCGATGCCATCAATGATGCCATCTGACTGATCTAGCTCATTGTGAGTCTTCCTCTTTTTCTCTGACCCTCCATCTTACCCAGCATGACATCCTTCTCCAGCAACTGTTGCCTCCTTACAATATGTCCAAAGTATGAGAGAAGAGCTTAGCCATCCTGGCCTCCAAGGAGCACTCTGGCTGCACTTCTTCCAAAACAGATCTAGCTATTAGTTCTTTTGGCAGTCCATGGCACTTTTAGTATTCTCCTCCAACACCACAACTCAAAGGCATCAATTCTTCTACGATCTTCCTTATTCA
>NW_006408810.1:3277008-3282429 GCF_000296735.1 Chrysochloris asiatica | reverse complement strand
TGCATAGGGTCGCTATGAGTCCGTACTGACTCGATGGCATATAACAACAACAACAAATGGAAAAAAAAAACACCTTATTACTAGAAAAATAAGTTAGTCAATTTTATTAATATATACTCAAAGAATGAAGCCCTAAGAGTCTTGAGCAGCCCAAGGGAAAAGTAAAGTCATGTTTGAGTGCTTTGCTTTTGAAAGCAAAAAATATAATTCCAGAACACAGAATTCTTTTAGGATGATGGGAGAAATGCAACTTCGAAATGGTCCTTAGAAGTAAGAATAGCAAGACTGACTTCTTTCCCTTATTTAGATATGTCATCAGGAAAGACCAACTGCTATAAAAAGACATCATCTTTGGTAAAGTAGAGGATCAGCAATAGTGAGGAAAATTGTGAACAAGATGGATCAGCACAGCAAAGGACTCAAACACACCAAGGAGCATGAAGATGTCTTAGGACTGCACAATACTTCCTTCAGTTGTGCATCAAGTCGCCATGAGCCAAATCAACAACAACCAATAGGAACAACGTAGGGTAATTGGCTGAGTTAGTAATTCAGGCCCTGAAGTCATTTTAGCTGGTCTGCAAGAATATTGATTGAAGAGTTGTTCTCAGCACCTTTGTGCAACTTTCAAGTTTCTTGTGAAAAAAACAACAACAAAAAAACATGGTACCAACCATTCCTACCACAGCCCCATCTTCTCAACTGGGTTCGATAATTCATTGCAATGACCAAGCAGAACTCAGAGACAAGACACACTGTTATGGGGTTTATTAAACAGGTTTCAATACAGGATCAGAAAATGCTCAGGGCACAGTTGTACCAGTCAACTGCTAATAAATGCCTACAGGACACACCACACCACCATAACCTCAGCCTGAAAGTACTCGGTTCTAGCTGTGTAGGCCTAGCCTCCTCCATTTAAGTGCCTGGAGTCACTGCACTCTGCAAGCAAGCCTCCTACTCCAAATCACTCTGTTTTACTTGCTCCCTGGCCCGGGAAGCCCAACGCCCTGTCTCGTGCTCTGTGTCTTGGTTCTGCTGATGCTTCTCCTCTGTCACTTCTCTGATGTCACAGCTTTCTGTCCCTTGGTGGAGGAGATTCAATGCACAAGGATCTGGGGGTCCAAAGGACATGCTCCCCTCCTAATTGTTTTCTATGATGGTAGTGAGATCTCCCATTCCTGCTTCTGAGATGGCTCCTTTTATATACATTAGTGTCAGGATTTTTTTTTTAAATACTGAGTTTATTTCTCATGCATCTGTTTGTCTCCCCACCATTTCCATGTGTCTGACCACTGCTCCTACTATGTCCTATCATCACATTCCATACATACTTAGAACCAAGCAAAGGGGGCAGTTCAAGCTTTAAAAACTAAACAGGCATTTTGGACAACACATTCTTGGCAAAGGAACCTAGACAACATTTATCAGACATGGTAGAGAAAGTTCTCGCTCTGCATTATAAACAAGGACAGCCAGATATCAACTGTTACAGAAGAAGCAATTCTTCACATAATTGATGAATTTGGCTTCCACCTTGGGAAGGGAAGCACCATTTTTCTATACTTGCTTACAGTTTTGCTTTAATATATTCTGCAGAACTAGGTTCTTTCGATGTTTTAGGTGCTTTTTTCCTGTTTTTTTTTAAGGATTCATAACCTTTTGATCTTGGTGTTGATGGTTTTGAGTCTTTTCCATCCTGGTTTGATTTTTGTACATTTTTAGCTGTAGTATCCCATATAGATTTCTTCACTGGAACTTTGTCTTCAGTTTCATCATCATCTTCTTCTTCATCATCATCGTCATCTGCAGCAAGCTTTACTTTCTTTGATGGAACCTTGTTACCACTTGCAGGGGCAGACCGCTTTCCTGACCTACTTAGGACTTTCACATCTTCCTCCTCTTTATCATCTGATTCTGCATCTTCCTCCACAACTACTTAGTGCTGTCCACTAATATGCACAGGCCCTGAGCTACACTTCAACTGGTGGCATTATTTCAAAGGCCCCAAGGGAGACCGTTAGCTGTACAGACATTTTCAAAGCAGCCAGTGTGACTTTAATTGGGCTACCTTCATAATCCATTGCCTCTACTTCAACAACGTGCAATTCATCCTTTACACCAGCCTCTAAACTGACCGTTCTTAATGATAACTGGTGCTCATTTTCATCATTATCCACCTTAAAGTGATCATCTTTATCGACTTTTAGTTCACAACCCGAGACAGTTTTGGGGCCTCAGAGGGCTCATGTCCATATCCCTTGAATCCTCCAGGGGGCGATGGTGCGCACTTAAGGGATAGAGACGTGGTGTAGAGAGAACTAGGTTGCTGCTACTGAAAACAGGCATACAGGAAGGAATCACGCCCTAGCTTCAGGATTTTACAAGCACAGATAACCCTATGAACATCCGCAACTGAATCCTGTCATTCTGTATTTTCTCCCATCTTCTCTTATCCACACCCAACAGGGCAAAAATGTTATCTGATGGGAGTTGCAAACTGTGGCTTGAAGAGACATTATATATTCACTGCACCAAAGAAACACAACTGTTTCATCCTAGCACATACCCCAGTACATGCAGCCCACTGAACCTGCACTTTCCTAAATGTTCTCAGCATTCTCTGCCATGGTGTAGGAGGCCCACCCTTACTTAGCTGACCGTTCCACTTCTCTCTGTCTCACCATCAAGGCTTACCTCTGGTCGCCTGTTTGTTCCCTATGGAAAAACTCCTTGCTGTGCATCCCATAATGGATACCATTACCCTAGCAAGAATTGAATTACACAGGCTGTTTGCTCTCATGTCTGTCTATTCATCTTTGACTGTGACCTCCTCAATCCTGACAGCTACAGTGTATTCAACCTTGTGCCCACAGTCCAGAATGTTGCCTGGCCAGAGGAGGTGGATTGCAAAGCCATTTGAACTGCAAGGTTGGAGGTTCAAGCTCACCAGTGTCTCCTTGGAAACCCTGTACAGGTTCTCTATGGGTCAGAACAGACTCGATGGCATTTATCAACAACAACAGAGGAGGTGGACAATAATCAAAGTGGAAATAGATGGGGAAACGAAGAGGCAAAGGAAGTAAGAAAGGTGTTGCCCATGGCCACCACACTGCTACCACACCTCCAAGGGTTGCATTGCCATTTTTAGCTTATGTGAATGGCTTCCACTACATAATTAATGAGAGTAGTATTCACAGGCAATTAGGAATAACAAGACAAGAACATGAGATGTGAGTGGTTAGGTATGTTCAATGTCAATCAGGTTAGAAAATTGCCCAACAAAAGATGGATACTTGGAAGTCATTGTTAACTATAATGAACAATTATAACTATAATGAACAGCAATTACAGTGGAGTGATGAATCATCTGGAAAAGGAGCTTGTGTAAACAAATCTTCATAGAACACCACTGTGAGAGGAGCAGAGAAAGGGGCAGGCAGTTGACTGTGGGTCAAAGGAAGAAACATGGCTAGGGTCACAGATTTAATAGCATCTGTATGAGGTCTACAGGCAAAGTAATCAACTCAAAGGGAAAGGTGACAGAGACAGCCGGCAGGGCTGAGAGCTGTGAAACAGTCTGTGGGGAGCTCTCTCTGTACAACAGCCTTGAGAATCAACCTGACTGGATTGTAGGGTGATGCTAAGGGTCCATTGTTGACTCACTAGAGGAGAAAGAAGATGGTGGAACTCACTGGGGTTGGTTGAGCATTCATGAAGATGGAAGTGAAGATGAGTGCCAAGACTGACAAAGGAGTTCAAGATCGATGTCAGAGCTTCCACAGGGAACTTAGATTGGAGAACATCTGAGAGATATACATTGTCCATCTAAAGATGGAACCACCTGAAAACCAAGGTCAGTCACAGAAGATGAACAATTGTGAACATGAAGATGTGTGGTTAGAAATGTATGGAATGGAGCAGATAGAATGAGTGTGAATAAAAGGCTCTTAATGTTAATGGTCAATGAGTCTGGGTGGCACCAACAGTTAAGCATTCAAATATTAGCCAAAAGATTGGCAGTTTGATCCCACTCAGAGGCATCTCAGAAGACAGACCTGGCAATCTCATTTTAAAAGTTCTGATTGAGTATCCTATTGAGTAGTCTGCACTCGAGAGGACCACCACGAGTAGGAATCTACTCAACGGTAACTAACAACAACAGGGCTTGAAAAAAAGGCTGTTGGGTTTGAGTAGTGTGGATATGCCACTACAAACAGGGTGCAAAATCATGGTACCAAACCATCTCTCCCATGGCACACTATAATTCATTGCAATGGTCACACAGAACTCAGGTACCATACTCACAGTTACGGGGTTTCGTAAGGAAGTTAACAGGTTACAATTCAGAGTCAGAATGCTCAGGGCACAATTCTTACAACTAGAACAGCCTCTTTTCCTTAGTGCCTGGGCAATGGTACTGAGGTTCTGCCATGTAAACTATTACTCATTCCAAATAAAAGCTTTAAAAAATAATAATGAATAAATAAAGTTAATATCCAAATGAAACCCAGGGTGTTCTATTATGTGTTAGATATTTTGGTGTGATATAATTAAGGCCAAGAAACCTGGGTATGGGGCAGGCAAACAGTGTGCTTAGCAGACCAAGATTGACAGACTGACCACAACCTCTACACAGAGAGAGGTGTGTGCACAAGGCCAAGGTCAGAACCGAACCATGTGTGCATCCTCCTCAGAAACATGTTGCAAACAAATAACAATGCTGGCATCTCAATGGTGTGTGTGGAAGCTTATGATTCCTTGGGGATCAAGGCCAATTCCAATCTCTGAAAACCCCAACCAACAAGGAGAGGAAGACTCCAGAGCCAGCTGTTCAAATCCCAGCTCTCTTTCTTATCCTATTGAGCACTCTGCACTCAAGAAGACCACCACATTTAGCCATGTGACTTGACGAAAGTTACTAAATCTCTCTGATCCTCCGTTTCTTACGCACTTCCTTATGAGGCTGTTGTGAGGAGAAAATGTGATCATGCACATGAAGCTCACAGTAAATGGCAAGTGGACATTTGAGTTTTCAACATCATCACCAGACCCACAACAAACAGCCTTTGCCAAGTACACATGAGATGCTCCTGGTTTGTAAGGACCCCATGGGGCAGATGATGACTTAGAATTGTTTAAGAGAAAAAAAGAGTAGGACCCATTTTGTGGTTGACTAGAGAATTCCAAACTGCCTCAAAGTGACTCTTTAAGATTTAACAAATTAGTAAGTAACTGTAGTCTGTGACTTAAAAAATAGATGGTTGAAAGATGATAGCAATAGATAGATGATAAATAAATAAGTAGATAAGTATAAAGGTAGTGGCTTAGCTGTGTTCTCTTGAAGAGCAAAATCAGTGAAACGTATATGTATAAACATATATGTTGTTGTTGTTGTTGTCAGGTGCCATCGAGTCGGAA
>NW_006408810.1:3276067-3276908 GCF_000296735.1 Chrysochloris asiatica | reverse complement strand
CATTGAAGGAATTGGCAAAGAACAAGGCACCAGGAATTGATGGAATAAAAATTGAAATCTTTCAAGAAAGTGAGGCGGCACAGGAGGCACTCACTCATTTCTGCCAAGAAATTTGGAAGACAACTATCTGGCCAACTGATTGTAAGAGATCCGTATTTGTGCCCATTCCAAAGAGAGGTGACCCAACGGAATGTGGAAATCATCGGACAATATCTTTGATATCTCAAGCAAGTAAAGTTTTACTAAAATTAATACAGAAATGGCTACAATTATACATTGACAGAGAACTTCCATGGATTCAGAAGAGGCCATGGAACGAGAGATATCATTGCTGATGTCCGATGGATCTTGGCTGAAAGCAGAGAATATTAAAAAGATGCTTACCTGTGCTTTATTGACTAAGTAAAGTCTTTCAGTTGTGTGGATCATGACAAGCTATGGACAACATTACAAAGTATGAGTATTCATGAACACTTAATTATGTTCGTGAGGAAACGAAACACATGAACCAAGAGGCAGTTGTTGGAACAGAACATGTGAACACTGAATGGTTTAAAATTAAGAAAGATGGTTACTGGGTTGTATTTTTTCACCATACTTATTCAACCTGTATGCTGAGCAAATAATACGAGAAACTGGGTTCTATGAAGAAAAACGTGGCATCCGGATTGGAAGAAGACTTGTTAACAACCTGCGATATGCAGATGATACAACCTTGCTTGCTGAAAGCGAAGAGGGCTTAAAATATTTACTGATGAAGATCAAAGAGCACAGCCTTTGGTATGGATTGCATCTCAATGTCAAGAAAACAAAAATCCTCACCACTGGACCAGTAAACAAC
>NW_006408810.1:3269467-3270557 GCF_000296735.1 Chrysochloris asiatica | reverse complement strand
GGATACCTTCAAGGTCATATTTTGGCTCTCATAGACTTGTTTTCATGTTCTTCAGCTTCAAAACATATATGTAGGGAGAGAGATTTAATTCCAGGAAGTAACTCAACACTTGTACAGGATGGAAAACCCCAGATCTGTGAGTCAGGTGTCAGGTTAGAGGTTTTTCTTGACTTACAGGGTTGCAGAGGTTAATGAAAGCAAAATCGACAGGTCAGACAACAGGCTGCTGGCTCACGTCCTGTAAACCAGAGGTCAGAGGATGAGGAAACAGATGCAGGATTGAGAGACAGAGCTTTGCTAGAATGTTTACATATGTTGGATGCAGGCCACACCCCAAGGTCATTCCCCTTACAAAACGGGGGAAAACTCCTTAATGCTGAGAATCATGGTGGGACCAAGTTGACACATAATATTAACCATTGCAGATAGTCTGTGAGCATCAATTAATCGATTAGATTAAATACATAAACAAAAGCTCCATTTCTGGTGAGGGCTTCAAGGCCAGTGGCTGCCTGCCTTTTCACTCTGAACTAATGATCCTAATTTGCCCTCTATTCAGGACCAATTTTTAGTGCATGCCACCACTGCTGTGCCAGTTATTAAAATAGCAGCATACCACTGTCCAAGGCCCGAGTATCTCCCGCTGCCCTGGTGCCCTTTCCCATGGGGTTTCCACACAACACAGCAGCACACACAACATAAGGAGCACCAGGACTCTGCGCCCAACAGTCTCACTGGTCCTGCCTACACGGTTCCTGATGTTGTTGTTGTTGTTATTGTTATTAGGTACTGTCCATAGGTCATAGCTACCCTATGCACAACAGAATGAAACACTGCCCGATCCTACACCATCCTTACAATGCTTGTTACACTTGAGCCCATTGCTGATGCAACTGTGCCAACCTATCTTTTGGGGTGGGTCTTCCTCTTTTTCACTGACCCTCCATTTTACCAAGCATGATGTACTTCTCCAGAGACTGAGCCTTCCTGGTAATTTGGCAGATATATGAGGTGTATTATAAGTGTTGTTGTTGTTAAGTACCGTGGAGTCAGTTCAAACTCATAGTGACCCTGTGCAGGGTTTCTGAGG
>NW_006408810.1:3265205-3268921 GCF_000296735.1 Chrysochloris asiatica | reverse complement strand
TATGAGAGACAAATTTTTGCCATCCTGGCCTCCAAGGAGCACTCTGGCTGCACTTCTTCCAACACAGATGTGTTTGTTCTTTTGGCAGCCCATGGCATTTTCAATATTCTCCATCAACACCATAACTCAAAAGCATCAATTCTTCTACGGTCTGCCTTATTCACTTTCCAGCTTTTGTGTGCATATGAGGTTATTGAAAATACCATGGCTTGCATCAGGCACACCTTAATCCTCAAGCTGACATCTTTGCTCATCAACACATTAAAAAGGTCTTGTGCAGCAGATTTTCCTAATGCAATACGCTGTTTGATTTCTTGACTGCTGCTTCCATGAGTGTTGATAGGTTATTGAAAATACCATGGAGCTGGATGTGCCTCACTGAGCATAGGGTGAGTGCTGGCACCTGCAGTGTCTGCAGAGGTGGCCGATCAGCTCCAGCCTTGCAAGCACAGCCCCCAGCCCAATGTGCTCTGGGTCCCTAGTGGGAGGGAGAACAGAAAATTCCCAACTTCCTGGGTTCTAAACTTCCTGTTGCTTAACAGAATGAATGAGCAATCACAAGAAATGCAAGGGCCACCTGTTCCTCAGTTCCAACCAGGCCTTATGACTGGATATGGGTTATGATACTTTAGTCAACTTTCGGATAAAAAGAATATTGATCGTGGACAATTTAGTAAAGTTTATAGAGCAGCTTGTCTCTTGAATGGAGTACCAGTAGTTTTTTTAAAAGTACAGACATTTGATTTAATGGATGCCAAAGCACATGCTGATTGCATCAAAGAAATAGATCTTCTTAAGCAACTCAATCATCCAAATGTAATCAAATATTATGTATCATTCATTGAAGACAATGGAATTAGCAGATGCTGGTGATCTATCCAGAATGATAAAGCATTTTAAGAAACAAAAGAGGTTAATTCCTGAAAGAACTGTTTGGAAGTACCTTGTTCAGCTCTACAGTGCATTGGAACACATGTATTGTCGATGAGTTATGCATAGAGATATAAAATCAGCCAATGTGTTCATTATAACCACTAGAGTAGTGAAACTTGGAGATCTGGGGTTTAGCCGGTTTTTCAGCTCCAAAACCACAGCTGCACATTCTTTAGTGGGTATACCTTACTACATGTCTCCAGAGAGAATACATGAGAATGGATACAACTTCAGAGCTGACATCTGGTCTCTTGGTTATCTATTATATGAGATGGCTGCACTCCAGAGTCCTTTCTATGGTGACAAAATGAATTTGTACTCACTGTGTAAGAAGCTAGAACAGTGTGACTATTCATCCTTTCCTTCAGATCATTATTCAGAGGAATGACAACAGCTAATTAATATGTGCATCAACTCGGATCCTGAGAAGCGACCAGATATCACCTATGTTTATGACGTAGCAATGAGGATACATGAATGCACCACAAGCGGCTAAACACATGGATGATCATGAAGAACATAACCAAAATAATTTAAAGTACTTTTGTGTAAATCATATCTTCCCATTTTTGTCTGGGTGTTAAGATGAACATTTCAGTGCTTTGGATCCTTAACCAGGTTTTCATATAAGCTTCGTATTGTACCAATTTAAGTCACCTTCTTGCTCACCACAAATGACATTGGAATAATCAGATTGTATGTTAGGAGAGTAAATGAAACATGATCATTTTTAATGGCTAAAGGTTTTTTTAGAATAACTTGGCTTTTCTGCTGATAGAATTGTGTTCAAATAGATTCTCAGTGCCAGATACTGATGGCACAGCCTAGATTCACAACCTGAGGAAAAGTGTTTGGACATGTGATTTGTTTGTGGTTTTTTTTTCATTTGTGGATATTTGAAATGAGCACAATTGTGAACTCTTGTGATTATTTTATTTTTTAAAGCTTGAAGTATGTGTTTTAGTTCTTAGCATTTTAGTTCTGAGTTGTCAAATACAATTCTTAAGTTAAATGCAGACAAACTATTTGAGCTTACAATGTAAAATTGTGAGCTTACACGTTCAAAATGAAACTGTTAAATGTGAAAAAGGTTGGGGACAAAATGTGAGTCAGATGCTGAAGAGTTGTTTTTTTTTGTCTTGATGTCTTTGATACCCTTTCTGCAGTAAAATGGTATAAATGAATCCATTTAAAAAGTGATTACGGATTTGTTTGGCTGGTGTGATTGTAATTTTAAAGTTGCACATTGCTCAAGACTTTCTTTGTGTATTTTTATTACTGTTTGTACATTTGAAAAATACCTTTTAATAATCTTGCAGTACGAGATTTTTATTTCTTTATAAGTTTAAATACATTTAAATTCTTAAATGTACACTCTAGTGTAAGCATATGTTTTTATTCATCGATTTTATTGAAGTTCTGATTGGTCCCCTTCAGAAAATGTTTTATATTCTTCAAGTTACTTTCTTATTTATATTGTGTGTACATTCTATCCATTAATGTTTCAGATTTTCTGAGAACATAATACTGTTTTAAAAGATATTTGGTGTACCAATACTTTTTCTGAATCGAAAACATTTTTTAACTTTATAAAATTTGGGCCACCCTGTCTGTATGCATTTCATCTTTAGAGGAAGAAAAGGATGTTGAGCTGTACCCATGAATGCTGGTTGACAGAGCTTCAGTTCATTTGACAAGGTTGTAATGTTAGAATATGTTTAAAGAAACAGAAACAGGCCATTCCTACAACCAGATTTTTATGGAATTAACATTTCTGTTGAGAAGCTTTTAAGTGAAGTACTGTATTCACGTATGAAGATGACAAAGCCAGTAATGCTTCTTTTAGCTTGAGGAAATAGTCAGAATGTAGTAAATACTATTGTGGCTGTATATTATCCCTGAATGAGTTCATGTTCGTGGTGACCAGTTCCTCTCAGAATCTTGAAGCCTAAGGGCTGTGTGGCAATAACTGTTAAAGGGACACCATGCCACCATAAAACCTGGGGAATCCATTATCCCAGCAACATGAAAAACTCATGTTCGAGAACATGAGAACGGCTGAAATAACTGCTGGTTTTGTTTTTTTCAGAGAAGTTTTTCTTAACAATCATTTGAATACCTTCCAGTCATTTGTAATCTTTAAAAATGTGCAAATGGGAAAAAGTATAAACTCACCTTTTTATCAAAGTTTCATCATTATGTATTGCTTCTGAAGGGTTATTTTATCCTGGGATGCACAAACCTGGTTGTCCTTTATCTAACGGCTTATTGCATTATTTTCCCTTACTCTGGTAACTTGTAACCTTTACATTGGACATCCATGTATTTATCTCCATAAGTATGAGTAGAGTTGTTTAGGGTTTTGTTGACCATCCATGCTATGTTCATTTTATTGTAATAAAACTGATTGGGATGAAATGCCCTCCTATTTCTTTAGAAGTACATGGGTCTAAAATTCATTTGCTTACCTATTCACAATGACTTTTCGACTTTTATTTGTAGTGAATCTGCCTTCTAGAAGGAAATAGCTGGGAAGAATTTAATGATCAAGGAAATCCTTTATCGTTTTCCATGCGCGGAAATGTTTTGTTTTGGATTTTTAATGTAAGTGTTCCTATATGTGTTTTTGTGAAGAAACCACGATGTACAAATCCAGTTAAGCACCAACAATGGATAAATTCTTTGAAAGAATAATAATCTTCATAAATCTTTCAAAGAATTATAAAGATTATTAGAAGTTCTGAGTATTATAATCACCCGTAAAATAATCTCTTTATAATTTT
>NW_006408810.1:3239035-3262005 GCF_000296735.1 Chrysochloris asiatica | reverse complement strand
ACCAACAGAGGGAAACTACACTCACCAAAAGAAAAGAAATAATAAAGATAAGAGCAGAAATAAATGATATGCAAAACAGAAAAACTATAGAAAGAATCAATAGGACAAGAAGCTGGTTCTTTGAAAGGATTAATAAAATTGACAAAACATTGGCAAACCTAACAAAAGAAAAGAGGGAGAAGACACAAATAACTCACATTAGAAACAACACAACACGGGTGATGTCACAACAAAACGAAACTAAATCAAAATGATAATAACAGAATACTATGAAGAGTTGTACTCCAACATATTCGAAAACTTAGAAGAGATGGATACATTTTTGGAAAAACACGACCTACCTAAACTTACACAGAATGAAGTAGAAAACTTGAACATACCCATAACAAAAGAAAAAATTGATCAGGTCATCAAAAGACTCCCAACCAAAAAAAGTCCAGGTCCAGATGGCTTCACTGGTGAGTTCTACCAAACATTCAGTGAAGAGCTGTCACCAGTTCTACTCAAATTATTCCAGAATATACAAGAAGATGGAAAAATTCCTAATAATTTTTATGAAGCCAGCATAACCCTCATACCAAAACCAGGGAAACATCACTAAGAAAGAAAATTATAGACCAATATCCTTCACGAACATGTTGTTGTTGTTGTCAGGTGTCATCAAGTCGGAACTGACTCATGGCGACTCCATGCACAGCGGAACGAAACAGTGTCTGATCCTGGGTCAACCTCACTACCGCTGCCACACTTGACAACATCAATGATGCATAGACACAAAAATTCTCAACAAAATTCTAGCCAAAAGAATCCAGTACAGCAGTCACAAAATAATAAAAATATATCATGACCAAGTGGGTTTCATAAAAGGGATGTAAGGATGGTTCAACATTAGAAAAACAATCAATGTAATCCGCCATATAAATAAGAAACAGGAAAAGAACCACATGATCATATTGATTGATGCAGAAAAGGCACTTGACAAAATCCTACATCCATTCCTGATAAAAACACTCAACAAAGTAGAAATTGAAGTGAAATTCCTCAACACAATCAAGAGCATATATACAAAGCCAACAGCCTACATTACTCTCAATGGAGAGAAAATGAAAGCCTTCCCTCTGTGAGTGGGAAGCAGACAAGGATGCCCTTTGTCACTAGTTCTATTCAATCTTGTTTTTGAAGTCTTATCCAGAGCTATATGGCAAGATAGGGAAACTAAAGTCATCCAAATTGACAAAGAGCAAATAAAACTCTCTATTTGCAGACAACATGATCCTATACATAGAAAACCCCAAAGACTCAGTAAAAAAGCTTCTAGACATCATTGGAAGACTCAGCAAAGTGTCAGGGTATACGATCAACATACAAAAATCAGTTGGATTCCTCTATAGTAACAATGACAGGGCTGAAAAAGATATTATGAAAGCAATACCATCTACAACAGCTGCCCAAAGGATGAAATATTTAGGAGTAAACATAACCAGAGAAACAAAGGACTTATACAAAGAAAATTACAAAACACTTCTACAAGAAACCAAAAGAGACTTACAAAAGTGGAAGAACATACCATGTTCCTGGATAGAAAGACTCAACATCTTGAAAACGTCAATACTGCCCAAAGCAATTTACACATATAATGCAATCCCAATCCAGATTCCAAGAACATTCTTCAAAGAGATGGAAAAGACATTTACAAAGTTTATATGGGAAGGAAAGAGACCCAGAGTAAGCAAAGCACTGCTCAAGAAGAAGAACAAAGTTGGAAGCCTCTCACTCTCCAATTTCAAGTTTTACTACATGGCTACAGTGGTCAAAACAGCCTGGTACTGGTAAAATGAAAGATACATTGATCAATGGAACAGAATCGAGAATCCAGAAATTAACCTATCCACATACAGCCAACTGATTTTCAACAAAGAACCTAAATATATTGTATGGGGAGGGGATAGTCACTTTAACAGATGGTGCTGGCAGAACTGGAAAGCGATATGCAAAAGATTCAAACAATACCTGTACCTCATGCCCTATACCAAAACCAACTCAGCATGGATTAAAGACCTAAATGTAAATCCCAGAATTATGAAGGTCATCAATGAAAAAATAGGGACAAATGTGAGCGCTTTAATTTAGGGCATATACAGAGTATCAAACATTTTGAAAATTACACAAACAAAACATTTTGAAAATTACACAAATTAAATATATGATTGGGATATACCAAAAATTAAAACTTATGTGCATCAAAAGACTTCACCAAAAGAGTAAAAAGGGAACCCACAGAATGGGAAAAAAATCTTTTTCAACAACACATCAGATAAAGGACTCATTTCTAAAATATATAGGAAACTATACACCCTCGGAAACCCTGTACAGGGTCGCTATGGGTCGGACCGACTCGATGGCACTTAACAACAACAACAACACAACACCTCTACAAGAGAAAGACAAATAATCCAATTTAAAAAATGGCACAGGACATAAACAGACACTTCAACAAGGAGGAGATATTGGCAGCCAACAAATATGAAGAAATGTTCACGATCACTAGCCATTGTTGTTGTTGTTGTTAAGTGCCGTTGAGCAAATTCCAACCCATAGCGACTCTGTATAGGGTTTCCGAGGAGCAGCTGGTGAGCTTAAAACACCAACCTTGCAGTTCAAACGGCTTTGCAGTTTGGCGCATTAACCCACAGTGCCACACCAAAACTCCTCTGAGATGCAAATCAAAATAACAACGAGATATCATCTCACACCAGCAAAATAGCAAAGATTAAAAAGTAGAAGACAATAAATACTGGGGAGGATGCAGAGAGACTATGACCCTCCTACATTGTTGGTGGGATCGCAAAATGGTCCAGCCTCTCTGGAAAGCAATATGGTGCTTCCTTAGAAGGTAGGAAATAGAAATTCCTTATGGCCCAGCAATTCCTCTACTTGGTATTTATCCACAAGAAATATGAGTCATAACACGAGTAGATATATGCATGCCAATGTTCATACGATTTATAATAGCAAAAAGATGGGGACAGCCTAAGTGCCCATCAGTTGAAGAATGAAGAAGCAAACTATGGTACATACATACACACAATTATGGTGTTGGTGAAGAATATTGACTTTAACATGGACCACCAGAACAACATACAGCTCTGTCTTAGAAGAAATACAGCCAGAATGTTTTTTAGAAGTGAAGATGGTAAGATTTCGTCTGATGGGACCAGTTCCTGGAGAAGAACCTCATGTTTGGTAAAAGGCATTATGTTTGGTCAACTAAGAAGAGGAAGACACTCAATGAGATCGATTGACACAATCGCTCTAGTAATAGGCTTAAACATAGCAACAATAGGGAAGCATGGTGTTGTTGATAGGGTCACTATGAGTCAGAACTGATTCAAAGGCACCTAACACTAACAAGACATACTAAGCCTGCTGCTTCTGATCATAAACCCTTCACCAAGCATGTGTAAGGTGCTATGTTGAGACCATCTTCGAAATAAAGCAAGCAAGACTCAAAGACACAAATTTGTCCACACCACATATCACACAGCTTGAAGTCAGACCCTTGATCAGAAGCCCCATGTTGGAGGGAAGAATGAAAACAAAGACAAGGTGCTGTTGAGCATCAATACAACCACAGGAAGGTGGGTGAAGAGCAAGTAGAAGCCTATCACTGGACCTTGATTCATGCAAGGTGGAAGGTTACTCTGCTTTGTTAACCAGAGTCACGGTCATGTACGTGCCACCCAAAGATCCATCCCATTTGAACACAGCCCAGGACAGCCACGGGTCCCATCAATCTGCTGGCTGGCAGCTCTGAACAGGAAACACTCTGATCCATGAATTCTCCCACTGATCAACACTCAATAGTGGCTTTGCTCATCGTTCTCTGCCAATGTAGGCATTGAGCTAAAGCAATTCACAAAACACAACATTGAAAATGGAGATGAATATAGAACACTTGATATATATTAAAAAATAATAATAATAACAGGAAAGAAAGGAGAGACTCTTGGAATAATAATCATAGTCATAATCACTGATAATCAATGTCATTGTTCATGAACATTTGTCAGATACAATGCTGAGCACTTCACATGCATAAACTCACTTAGTAATCACCAGAATCGTGTAGTTAATAAAGTAGCCTCATTTCCCAAACTACATATTCCAATTGCTTTGTATGACCCCAGCAATTCTTAAAAAATCCTCCATAGAGCAGATTGAAATCTGTGAGTGTAACTTACCTGCTTCCTGTAGCTCCCCTCACCTAGTTCAGTCTAAAGAGCAAACGGATAAAACACCCCATAGATAGAGATTGACTCC
Organism: Chrysochloris asiatica; assembly: GCF_000296735.1. NCBI lineage: Eukaryota > Metazoa > Chordata > Mammalia > Afrosoricida > Chrysochloridae > Chrysochloris > Chrysochloris asiatica. The sequence goes on along the minus strand of NW_006408810.1, from coordinate 3,257,685 downwards.
AGTATAATCAGATGTAAACTCAGGAAATTGTGAAAGGAAATACCATTAATGATTAAGCCACATCCAGCTGTTACTGTAAACAGCCCCTGAGGCAGCTCTCGATAAGTGATAAATGATTAACAAATGACCAGTAGTGACTGGCTATAGATGGATAATTATTGGTGATTGAAATGTGAAAGTTGGAAGCAAAGAAGTAGGATCAGTAGTTGGAAAATATGACCTTGGTGATCGAAATGATGCTGGAGATTGAACGATAAAATTTTGCAAGATCAGCAAACTAGGCATTAGAAATATCTATTCCAACAACATAAATGATGACTATGTACATGAACCTCACCAGATAGAATACACAGGAATCAAACTGACTACATTTGTGGGAACAGATGATGGAGAAGCTCAATATCATCAGTCAGAACAAGGTCAGGGACTGACTGTGGAACAGATCAACAGTTGTTCATACGCAAGTTCAAGTTGAAGCTGAAGAAAATTAAAGCAAATCCAAGAGAGCCAAAATATAACCTTTGAGTATATAAATTCAGAGTATATCCCACCTGAATTTAGACACCATCTCAAGAGCACAGGCAGAATGCAAGATCTTACCCAAAAAAGCACTGACACCAGAGATGGAGGCAGAGATGGGAACATGGAGAGAGGGAGCGGCTGAGGACTCTAGATTCATGGAAAGAGAGGGACTGAGAGCTGGTGACCAGGAGGCAGATTTGCAGAATGTGCCCTTTGGTGGTGTAAATTATTATATATGCCTGAGTGTTTAAAAAAAAAAAGAGAGAGAGAGCTAAAGTGAATAGAGAGAAATACTGTTAAATTATGGTACATGGAGGGGATTATAATCATTGTAATGAAACAAGGTGTATGATTTGTTCAATGTAAAACTGATGATCTGCCCTGTAAACTTTCACTCAATCCACAATAAAAACCTTAAAAGAAAAAGAACAGATTTGACACATTCAACACTGATAACCAAAGACCAAAATTGCTTTGAGATGATATCAAGAATATCATACATGAAGAAAGCAAAAGGTCATACAAAAGACAGAAAAGAAAGAAAAGACCAAAACGTATGTCAAAAGAGACTCTGAAACTTGTTCTTGAGCTTAGAGTAGCTAAAGCGACAGAAAGAAATGAAGTAAAAGAGCTGAACGGAAGATTTCAAAGGGCACCTGAAGAGTAAAGTATTATTCTGAAATGTGCAAATAACTGGAATTAGGAAACCAAAAGGGAAGAACATGCCTGGCATTTCTCAAGTTGAAAGAACCGAATAAAGAAATTTCAGACTCAAGTTGCAATCATTAAATATTCTATGGGCAAAATATGGAATGATGCTAGAAATATCAAAACAAGATGAAAGAAATTTACAGAGTCACTATAACAAAAACAACTGATCAATATTTAGCACTGTAGGATCAGCACTGGATGGGGAACTACAAGGTGGGCAGTTCAAACCCACCAGTTGCTCCTTGAAAATCTTATACAGGGTCGCTGTTTCAGAACCGACTTGAAGGCACTTAACAACATATAATCAAACATTGATGGTATTGAAGGAAGAAGTTCAAGGCTGACAGCACTGGCAACAAGCAAGGCTTCAGGAATTAACAGAATACCAATTGAGATGTTTCAACAAATGGATACAATGCTTGAAGGACTCTCTTGTTTACACCAAGAAATTTGGAAGATTTTGGCTAGCTGGTCAATACATTATAAGAGATCCTTATTTGTAGCCATTCCAAAGAAAGGTGATCCAACAGAATGAAGACATTACTAAACAATATCATTAATATCACATGCAAGTACAATTTTGCTGAAGATAATTTTTAAAAACAATCGCAGCAGTATAGTACATCAACAAGGAACTGCCAAAAATTTAAGCCAGAATCAGAAGAGGATATGGAAGAAGGGATATCACTGCTGATGTCAGATGGATCTTGACTGAAAGTAGAGAATATCAGAAAAAATGTTTACTTGTGTTTTATTGACTATGGAAAGGCATTCAGCTGTGACAATCATACCAAATTATGGATAACCTTGCAAAGAATGGAAAGTCCAGAACACCAAAGAGTGTTTATGAAGAACCTGTATGTAGAACAAGAGGTAATCATTCAAACAGAATAAAGGGATACAGAAGTATTTAACATAAGAAAATGTGTGTGTCAGGGTTGTATCCATCCACCATTCTTGTTCAATCTGTATGATGAGCAAATAATCCAAGAACCTGGATTCTATGAAGAAGAATGTGGCATAAGGATTGGAGGAAGATTTATTGATGACCAGCAGTTGACATAGCATTGCTTACTGAGAGTGAAGAGGACTCACAGAACTTAACTGATGAAGAATAAAGAAGACATACAACCTTCAGTATGGATTGCACCTCAACAAAAAGAAAACAAAAATCCTCACAACAGGAGAAATAAGCAAAATCATGATAAATGGAGAAAATATTGAAGTTATGAATGACTTCATTTTACCTGGACTCACAAGCAAGAAATCAAGTGACATAGTTTGTTGTTGTTAGGTGCTGTCAAGTTGGTTCTAACAACCCTATGCACCACAGAACCAAATACTGCCCAATCCTGCGTCATTCTCTCATTGATGTTATATTTGAGCCCATTATTGCTGCCACTGTGTCAATCCATTCTGTCTGGGATCGTTCCCTTTTTTTGCTGACCCTCCACTTTACCAAACCTAATGTCCTTCTTTAGGGACTGGTCCCTCCTGAGAACATGTTGAAAGTATGAGAGACAAAGTTTGGCCATCCTGGCTTTTAAGGAGCATTCTGGTTGTACTTCTTCCAACACAGATTTGTTTGTTCTTCTGGCAGATCTTGGTACTTTTAATATTCTTCTCCAGCACAATAATTCAAATGCATCGATTCTTCTATGGTCTTCCTTATTCATTGTCCAACTTTCACATGCATATGAGACAATTGAAAATACCATGGCTTGGGTCAGGCTCATCTTAGTCCTCAAACTGACATCTTTACACTTTAAAGGGGTCCTGTGCAGCAGATGTGCCCAAAGCAATCTGTCATTTGATTTCTTGACTACTTCTTCCATGAATGTTGACTGTGGATCCAAGTGAAATGAAGTCTTTGACTACTTCAATCTTTTCTCTATTTATCATGATGTTATTCATTGGAACAGTTGTGAGGATTTTCATTGTCTTTACACTGAGGTGAAATCATACTGAAAACTGTAGTTTTGATCTTCTTGAGACAATTGAAAATACCTTGGTTTGGTTCAGGTGCACGTTAGTCCTCAAAGTGATATCTTTGTTCTTTAACACTTTAGAGAAGTCTTGTGCCCCAAGTTTGTCCAATGCAATATGTTGTTCAATATCTTGACTGTGGCCTACATGAACATTCATGTACCTTTCTTTGGAATAGGCACAAATATGGATCTCTTCCAGTCAGTTGGGCAGTATATATAGAGAGATAAGTATGGCTCTGTGGGTTAATGCACTGGACTGCAAAGTCAGTTTGAATAGTAAGGTTGGCAGTTCAATCTCACCAACCACTCCATGGACACCCTCTACAGAGTTGTTATGGGTCAGAACTGACTCAATGGCACATAACAAAGACAACAAACATAGATAGATAGATAGATAGATAGATAGATAGATAGATAGATAGATAGATAGATAGACCTTGTGTGGCACTGTAGAATCACCACCGGACAGAAAACCACAAGGCTGGCAATTCAAACCCACCAGCTGTACCTCAGAAACCCTATACGGGGTCACTATGAGTCATAACTGACTTGACAGCACTTAACAGCAGGAATGTATGTATATATAGAGTACTGGTGTTTGGTATAGCTGTAGGGCAATGCACTGAGGCCCATGGTTCAAACTCACTGCCCACACTCTTTGGAAATCCTATACAGGGTCGCTATAAGTCGGACCAAGTCAATAGCTCTTAACAACATACATATATATCCATATACATATATATACATATATATATGGATATTGTTGCTATTATATATATGTGTGTGTGTGTTACTGTTATTATGGTTAAGTGCTGGTAAGTCAGTTCTGACTCATAGCACCCTAAAAGGGTTTCCAAGGAGCAACTGGTGGGTTTGAATTAAGCTTACCTTGGTGCTGTGGGATAATGCACTGGACAGCAAGGTCAGTTTGAACTGAAAGGTTGGAGGTTCAAATTCATCAGCCGCTCCTCAGAAACTCCACTCAGGGTCGTTATGAGTTAGAATTGATTCAACAACAATAACAAAAGTTAAAACACCATCTGAAGAGAATTGTACAAATCCCAAAGCAGGGACCCCTGTCTGGGTGGGAGCTTTGAAAAGCTCCCTGAGCAAGTGTGTTGTTGTTTGGTGCCATCAAATCAGTTCTGACTCACTCATAATGACCCTATACACAATATTATGAAATACTGCCTGGTCCTGTGCCATCCTCACAATTGTTGCCATGTTTGAGCCCATAGTTGCTGCCACTGTGTCAGTTCATCTTGTTGGGGGTCTTCCTCTTTTTCACTGACCCTCCACTTTATCAAGCATGATGTCCTTCTCCAGAGACTGGCCCCTCCTGATGACAAGTGTAAGATGTCATTAAGGCTGAGGATCACCACCTTAAATGACATGTATAGTATCTAAGAGCCATTAAAATATAGACATGTTAGCCTTTGGCCATGAAGAGAAATTAAGTTCTGATACATGCTTGGACATAAATGAATCTTGGAAACATTGTATGAAATAAGTCATTCACAAAAGGTCAAATATTATATAAATATGAAATGTGCAAAACAGACATATAGAGAGAGACCAAAGTTCATTAGTGGTTTTCAGGGGTGGATGATATGGGGAAAAGGGAGGTATTGCGTACCAGGAACAATTTTTGTTAAGGGCAATGAAAACCCCTGAAAACGGTGGTAATGGCTGTACATTATGGTGAATGTAGTTAATGCCACTTAATTGTACAGGTAAAAATGGTTGATGTGCTCTGTTACATATATGTGATCCAACCCATAGTATTTCCAATCACCTCATATGCTTGTGAAAGCTGGGCAATGAATAAGTAAGACTGAAGGAAAACTGATGCTTTTGGATTATGACATTGAAGATTGTTGAAAGTACTATGGACTGTCAGAAGAACAAACAAATGTCTTCGAAAAAGTACAGGCAGATTTGCTGTGTATAGGACCTTAGGTGGAATCCTGAGCCCTATTCAGAACCTTCTGAGGTGTGACATTTCCATTAGAAAGGACAAGAAGACCAGTCTGGAACAGCTAGAGCCACAGAAGATAACATCTTCAAAGAAAGATCATCAGGAAAAACCCAAAACAAAAATGGCTGTATGACTGGCTACTGCAAGAATAAGCAAGTTGTTTATCAGGATGCCATCAAGGCAAACAATCAAGTTCCTTCAAGAAAAACCCCCATCTAAGATTGAAACTCAAAGGAAACACATGAGCAGGCATGTAAACTTGCTGATGACCACATTGGTCTGCTGGTGAGTGCAAAGGGGGGAAAGGCAGAAATGAAGAAATGGGCTGAGTTCAACCACGTTCCACAGACTCCCGTTGACCTGGAGATGAAAGAGAGAAGAGGAAGGGCTGGTTGGTCCAAAATATGGTGAGACCTGGGGACACCTAAGCCTATGGACAAGGACATAGCCACAGAGGGCTAGAGCTGATAGTGAAGCATACAGCTGGTATGGATAGGAATGGGCAACTTAGACATTGGCTACCTAAAATGAGGGGCGATAAAGGCATGAAGTGACTGGCTTACAAGGTTTCAAGGGAGAGCTCAGTTTAATAGTGTGTGGGGAAAGAAAGAGTCCCCACTGAATAGTTTTCATCTTGTCTAGATGGGTCTGGTTAAAAGAGATGGAGATAAGATTCTTATGATTCAATAATGAGTAATTGTTATCATGACTAATTGTGACTCTCACAATTGTAAAGGTAGAAGTTTTGTACCAAAAACAGGGGAGTGGTTAACCTTACAGTCCAGAAACAAAGGATTCTAGGATCATCAAGGGAGAAGAGTACAAGGAGAATGAGAGACTGTATCCAGAGAAGCAGCGACACCAGAGATGGAGGCAGAGATGGGGACAAGGAGAGAGGGAGCAGTTGAGGACTCTAGATTCCTGGGAAGTGAAGGACTAAGAGCTGGTGGCCAGGAGGCAGACTTGTGGAATGTGCCCTTTGGTGGTGTAAATTATTATATATGACTGAGTGTTTAAAAAAAAAAAAGCTAAAGTGAATAGAGAGAAACACTGTTAACTTATGGTACATGGAAGGGATTATAATCATTGTAATGAAACAAGGTGTATATTTGTTGAATGTACAACTGATGATCTGATTGATGCATTTGAGTTATGGTGTTGGAGGAGAATATTGAAAGTGCCATGGGCTGCCAAAAGAACCACTAGATCCATTTTGGAAGAAGTGCAGCCAGAGTGCTCCTTGAAGGCCAGGATGGTCAAACTTTGTCTCTCATACTTCAGACCTATTGTCAGGAGGGACCAGTTTCTGGATAAGGATATCATATTTGGTAAGTTGGAGAGTCAGAGAAAAAAGAGGAAGACTCCCAACGAGGTTGGCCCAGCATCGGGCAATGTTTCATTCTGCTGTGCATAAGATTTCTATGAGTCAGTACAGACTCAATGGCACCTAACAACAACAAGAAGAGATGTCTCTAGTTACCACCATATAAGAAGAAAGCCAAAGGTTGTTTAGAAGACAAGAAAGAAGGAAAAGACTAAAATGGATGTCAGAAGAGATTCTGAAACTTGCTCTCCAGCATAGAGATGCTAGAGCAAGTGGAAAAAATGAGGAGGTAAAAAGAATTGGATAGAAAATTTCAAAAGACTGCTTGAGAAGACAAAGCCAAATAGTATAAGGAAATATGCAAAGACCTGGAGTTCAACAAACTGATGCAGCACTGGAGGCACTCTCCTCTCTGCCAAGAAATTTAGAAGATAACTACCTGGCCAGCTGGCTGGAAGAGATCCGTATTTGTACCCATTCCATAGTGTGTTCTGCCTCCAAGAAAAATAATCCAAAAACGAGTTGCCCTTTAGTCACCTCCAAATCATGGCAATCCCATGTTTATCAGAGTAGAACTATATTCCATGGCATTTGCAGTGGCTGGAGGTTTTTTTGGGAGGCAGACCACCAGGATTGTTTTTTAAAAAACAAAGTGTGTGAAGGTGGTGCCTGAGCGCCTCCACCTTCACCAAAGGGAAAGAGAATCAAACTCAAAATCACCATCCGCTCCCCAAGGCCCATTTCTTGGAGGCAAGAGTCAGAAATGCCTCCAAACTCCAACCTTATTACCAATTCTGACATCAACTGTCCCTCCCACACAACTGTCAATTTCTCAGCTGAGTTTGATTATGTACTGCAGTGGTCACACAGAACTCACAGACAATACTCTGGGATTTATTAGGGAAATTAACAGGCTACATACAGTTCAGGACCAGAAATACAGTTCTTTTGGTCAGGGCAGTATGTCCTATGCTGTACCTGCAGGCTGTCTTCTGTCTAGCCATTGGCTCCTTGTCCTGGCCTCCCCCTCCTTGAGCAATGTTACAAAGCTCTTTTATCACTGCTGATAAATGCCCAAAGAGCAATCCATTTTGCTATAAGTCTCAGCCCAAATGTGCTCAGCTCTAGCTTGGTGGGTCTGCAAACCCAGCTCCCTCATTAAGAGCTCAGAGGCACTCCACTCTGCAAGGGAGCTTTCTGCCCAAAAGCACACAACTTTACTTTCTCCATGGACAGTAAAGACAGGAAGCCCACCACTCTGTTCTGTGATCTGACTCCTGGTTCTGTTGCTCTGCTACTTCTCTGCTGTGTCTCTGGTGTCACAGCTTTCTGTCCCTGGGTCAAGAAGATTTCATGTGCAGGGATCTTAGGGTCCAAAGGACATGCTGCACTCCTGGATCTTCTTTTTTTGGATGGTAGTGAACTCTCTCTCTCTTGCTTCTGAGATGGCTAGTTTTATACCCAGAAGGATGGCAAAATTGACTAATCCTCAAATTACAGTCCCAAGTTTTCACAACCACAATTAACCATGTTAACAACCACTCAACTGAATTATATCATTCTATCAGCATTTTCTTCCACTTTCTCTTATTCAGATCCACCAGGAAAAAATTGTTTGGTGGGAGCTATAAAGGCTATATAGCTAAAAGAGACATATTAAATAATTCACCACACCACATCTTGAATCACTTCTGAGTTGACATGAACCTCCAGCCTTTTGATTAGAAGTTGAATGCATTAACCATTTGTACCACCTGGGGACTCCTAGAACTGAGCCTTATTCGTCTACGTATAATCAGTGCATGGAACTGAGAATGAAGCCAACAACGGGGCACTATTACCTAGCCACCGTTATCCTGAGTCTCTTATTTCCAGATTTCTAAAATGAATGAACTCTAAAACATGATTCCTCTGGTCCCTTCATTGCTCGAACTCACCCTATGATTTCTTAACTGGAAGCGTGCTTTTTCTTTTTGCTACTAAAAGATCGCATAAATTTTGGAGATCCCTTCTAGTATCCTACTGTGCCCATCTAGAATAGGCTTGGGAGTCCCTTCCAATAGTCAGCCTGTAATTCAAAGTTGTTTTGGGATACTGGGAACAGGGAAGCCTCTTGAATATGATGTGGACGACATCACATATCTCATTGTTCCTCTGTTGGTTTGAAAATGTGAACTAAGTAGACTAGACCAGTAAATAACATGCCTGTTTTCAAAATGTGCAGTTTTCATGTAATGAGACTCCTCTAGGAATTAAAGGTCAGTAGCCTCAAAAACTTTTGAATAATGAAAAAGCTGATCTTTATACTGCCAACTAAAAGTTGCATGGTGGCTTCTCTGATGATGTTATGTTGTTGTTAGATGCTGTCAAGCCAATCCCAACTTATAGAAACCCCATCTGACAGCAGAATGCCCTATAGGGTTTTCTAGGCTGTCATCTTTACAAGACAAGATGGCCAGGTCTTTGCTCCATGGAGTCTCTGGGTGGGTTTAAACCACCACATTTGGTTAACAGCTGAGTGCTTGATTGTTGTGCTACCAGAACTCTTCCTCCTCTGATGTCATTGTGGCTGTTGTATGCCATCTAGTCTTCTTCTCTTTCACTGATCCTCTACTTTGCCAAGTATGATGTCCTTTCCAGGGACTGGTCACTCCTGATAACATGTCCAAAGTACATGAGATGAAGTCTTACCATCCTTGATTCTCACCGTTGAGAATGATGTTGACTATTGATTTTGTATATATGCCCTTAATTATGTGAGTAATTTCTCTTCTATTTCTATTTTGTTGAGTGTGTTTTTATCAGGACTGAGCATTAGATTTTATCAAATGCCTTTTCTGCATCAATTGATTTGATCATGTGATTTTTTTTCTCTTTGTTTTATTTATGTGGTGGATTATGTTGATTGTTTTTCTAATACTGACCCATCCTTGCATCCCTGATATAAATCCTATTTGGTCAAAATGTATTATTTTTTAAAATATATTGTTGGATTCTATTCTAAGACTTTATTGAAAATTTTTTGTGTCTTTGTTCATAAGGGATATTGGTCTATAATTTTCTTATTTGTAATGTCTTTACCAGATTTTCATATCAGAATTATACTTGCTTCATAAAATGAATTCACGAGTCTTCCCGCCTTCTATATATTATGGGATAGTTTGAGTAGAATTAGTGTCAGCTCTTTTATGATTATGTGGTAGAATTTACCAGTAAAACCATCTGCGTCTGGCTGTTTTTTAGTTGGGAGTTTCTTTAAATGACTTGATCAATTTATTCTCTTGTTATAGGTCTGTTCAAATTTTCTACTTCAATATGTGTTAGTTTAGGTAGGTGGAGTGTTTCTAGAAATTTGTCCATTTCTTTAAAGGCTTTCACATTCGTTGGAGTACAAGTCTTCATAGTATTCTATTATTATCCATTTCACTTCTGCTGGTTCTATTGTGACGTATTATTTCATAATCATGTGATTTGTATCTTCTTCTTATCTTTTGTTAGGTTTGCCAGTGGTTTGTGAGTTTTATCAATCCTTGTAAAGAACCAACTTCTTGTCTTGCTGATTCTTATTGTTTTCCTATTTCATTGATTTCTGTTCCAACCTTTATTCTTTCTTTTCTTCTGGTGGCTGTTGGCTTACTTTGCTGCTCCTTCTCTATTTGTTGAAGATGCTGGATTAAGGTGCTGATTTTGGTTCTTTCTGCTTTTGGGATTTGTGCATTTATTGCTATAAAATTACCCTTTGAGCACTGCTTTTACTGTGTCTCAAAGGTTTTAGTAAGTTGTGTTTTCATTCTTGTTTACTCAAGGGATTTTTCCATTTCTTTTCTTATTTGATCTATTACCCACTCACTTTTAAGCAGGGTGTTGTTCAATGTCCATGTATTTGACTTTTTTCCTTGGTCTTTCTGTTGTTGATTTCTAATATTAGAGCATGGTGACCTGAGAAGACACTTTGTAGTATTTTGAAGTTTTAAAACTTATTGAGGTTTGTTTTGTGGCCTAACATATGACCTATCTGAAGAATGTTCCATGTGCACTGGAAAAGAATGTATATTGTACTATTGTTGGGTTGAGTTCTCTGTATATATGAGGTCAAGTTGGTTGATTGGAAAAACAAAAACAAAGATGTTGTTGTTGTTGTTAGGTGCCATTGAGTTAGTTCTAGCCCATAGTGACCCTATGTACAACAGAACAAAACACTGCCTGGGCCTGCACCATTCTCATAATCGCTGCTACAGTTAAGCTCCTTGCTGTTGTCACTGTCCCAATCCATCTCACTGGGAATCTTCCTTTCCTTCACTGACCCTCCACTTTATCAAGAATGATGTCCTTCCCCAGGGGCTGGTCCTTGCTGATAACATGTACAAAGTATGAGAGATAAGGTCTCACCTCGATGTTTAGGGCCCTTAATTGGAAGCAGTTTGTGGAGGCCCTTGATCGAGCTGGTTTCTGTGTATGTTAGGACCACAGGGAAGCTGGGGACAGGATTAAATGCTGGTTAAATGTGGTTCTAGTGGCCTTGCTGGTTCTGTTGGTTTGGAGCTGTGCCTTCCTGAATCCAGGCACCAAAGTGGCATGGCACCTTGCCATGCAGCTCCAACATCATAGAAGCTAGGGTCTGTGCTGGGGGTGGACAAAGGTGGGAGATGACAGGGGAGTGTGTGGGAAAAGAAGGAATCACACCTTTCCCATCACCTGTGTGAATCTGCTCTGCCAGGCCACCTTCTGTTGATAAAGCTGCTCACAAAAGTTCAAAATGGTTGTGCCACATCTGGCTGGCGGTTCAGCCTCCCTCTCTCATCGTCTCTGCTCAGCTTCTCCTCCCAGCAAGCACTCCATCCACTTCTCTAGCCTTTCCTCTGAAGCTCAGGGAGCCAGGATTTTCATTTTTGTGTTTCATTGGTTTCTTGTATCTTTCTTGTAGAGCAGGGGTAGAAACCTTTTTTCTACCAAAATTTATAACATCATTTGTGGGCCATCCAAAATTATCAACTTAAAAAATAATTTAATTAACTCAGCACTGCTCTGGTATGGCACTGTGGGTTAATGCGCTGGACTGAAAAGTCATTTGAACAGCAAGGTCCCTGGTTCAAGCTCACCAGTCACTCCTTGGAAACCCTATACAGGGTTGCTGTGGATCGGAACTGACTCGACGGCACTTCAACAACAACAATGTGATGTTTCTAGGACAAGCACTGTACCATAAGGTCGGTTTTAACCAAAAGATCGGTGGTTCAAACTCACCAGCCACTCTTTAGAAACCCTATACAGGGTTGCTATGAGTCCGAACTGACTCAACAACACTTACCAACAACGACAACAACTGTGATGGCTGGAACTGCGGTTGCCTTAGCAGGGCCAGACCAAATGATTTTGAGGGTCTTATCTAGCCTGTGGGCCAGTCATTCCCCACCACTGTTGTAGATGGTCCATGTAATGCATCTGCCTAGTCCACCATCTTGCTGGAAATCTATCTCTCACCATTCTGACTGTATTTCTTCTAACATACATTTGTTCGTTCATCTGACAGTCCACAGTATACTCAATATTCTTCACCAAGTGGAATGTTATTTCTTTTTCTCTAATCTTGGGAGAAACCAGAGAGAGCTCAGGTTGGGGTGGGCAGGGTAAATGCCGATTGTTCTCAGAGACTGAGTTCATCTGCACATTATAGGTCCCTGACGCCAGTGCTTTGGAAAGCCTCTGTTTAGCTGATGCTACAAAGAGAGTCCCGTTGGCAAACACATCGATTCCACTCTACTGGAGAACTGTGTCTGACATAGTAGGACATGTGCATTTTAGGGCTCAGCACCTCTGAGTTTGAGTTCTCTGTAATTTCTCAGCCCTAGAAGATTCAGCATAAAGAGCCTCAGAGCCTTGTACTCTAAATCTGTAAAATGGGCATGGCAATGCCTTCCTAGAGAGGTTATTGTGGGGGATCATGAAAGGATACTGGTGAAGGACCCTGGGTAAGTGTAGTATACAGTAGGAGCTCAGTAAGAATTCTGGTTTTGGCTAACGTTGGACAATGAAGACTGAAAGGCTGTTCACATCTAATGTGGAACCCAAAGTGATTTATGGTATGTTGGTGTTATCGTTAGCAGCTGTTAAGTTGGTTCTGACTCATGGTGACCCCATGTGTGCAGAGTAGAACTCCTCCATAGGGTTTTCAAGGCTGTGCCCTTTTAGAAGCAGATTACCAGGCATGACTCCTCTGTGTGTATGCAGGCACAGATATAGATTGAACATCCTAATATTCATGCTCTAACAAAGACTGTGTTATCTGATACTCACTCATTCATGCATTCATTTATTTGTTCATTCAACAGTGTGCATGGGGTGTCCTATCTGTTCTAGCTATTATGAACCTAGGCCTAAGAGTCTCAGCTCTCCTGGCCCTTACACTAGAGTGGGGAGTCAGACATGAAACATCCCAGGACACACAGTTTTAGTAGAGCCTAAAAGTAATGTCTCGTGGCAGTGGCAGGAGAATCTGACCTCAGCGGAAGAGTGACAATTCACTGGTAGATATGGATGTGGACCAGAAGGGAGGGAGGGTCAATCCAAGTAGAAGAATCAGAAAGGCTTGGGGACTTGTAGAGACTGGTGCTTGAGGGTGTGAGAGACCAGTGTGCCTAGAGCACAGAGTCTGGGAAATGTGGCTGTGTGCCTTGTAGACATGGTTAGGGATAGGGATCTTACCCTAGGAGCACTGGAAAGCACCAAAGTTTTCTGAATTTGGTAGGTGGAGGGGGATTGATGGGGTGGGATCTCTATTGGGTTGTTAGTGTTGCGGGGGGTGTGGGGGTGGATGGTGTCAGAGAACAATCAGGAAGACCATACACGAGATGATAAAGGCTAGCTAACTGCTGCTCAGTCAACTCCAACTCAAGGTGATCTCATGTGTGTCACAGTAAAGCCAAGTTCCATAAAACTTGCTTGCTTATTTCCTTGCTTTCTTTTTGTTTTGTTTTGGTTGTTGTTATTATGTGGTGCCAACTCTTAGCAACCCTGTATAGGGTTTCTGAGGAGAGGCTGGTGGTTTGAAGTGCCAACCTTGCAGGTTAGCAGTTCAGTGCTTATCCTACAATGTCACACCAGAATTCCAAAAGTATTCTCTCACAGTTGAGGTTAGCAGTACAAATTCAGAGTGCCAGCTCTAGGAGAAGTCTTGGGGAAAGGTTCTTGTTTCCTTTCAGCATCGGTATGCCCACCATTCCTTGGAGATCGCCAAACACTTTGGCATCAATCTTCCCCTGAAAGTAGGAACTTCACAGTGCAGGGAGCCAAGGTCCAAATGACATATTTCACTCCCGGCTCTTCTTTATTGCTGATGGTAGATCCCTCTGATCTCTGTTCACTTCTCCCTGGGGTTTTCAAATATTGGTCTTTCAGAAGCAGATTACTAGACTTTTCCTCCGAGATTTCTCTGAGTACACTCAACCCTACAGCATTTCAATTAGTAGCTGAAACTGTTAACCATTTGTACCACCAAGGGACTCAAGGGTGGAGCTCGTGACTATAAACTGCTCCTAGGGTAGTTTCAAGGAGATAACATGGGCCAAGCCTGTGGAAAACAGGAGAGGCGTGTCAGCTACTGTCCATATCCAACCTGTCCTGCCCTGCCCTCAGGCACTACTGCAGAGTCTCGCTTTCAAACTCTACTGGAAATCTCTCGGTAATGAGGACACTGCACATGAACTTTGAATTCAGAGACACACTGGCTTCCAATTCTAATGACTTCACCATGTGACCTTGGGTCAGTTATGTAACCATAGTGAGCCGTGATTTTCTTTTTTCTTACAGGGAAATTTGAATCTGTTTTTGCAGGCCAAATCCCACAATTAAAGAAAGTGCAAGTCAAACTGGTCACAGTGTAGCTGTCTGCTAAGCCTTCTTGTTGCTGGCTGTCCTAGAGATAGCCCCCAACTCATCGCTACCCCATGCACAATGAGATGACACCATTGTGATTCATAGGGTTCATTGGCTGATCTTTCAGAAGTAGATCGCCAGGCCTCTCTTCCTAGTCTTAATCTGGAACCACTGCCATCAATTCCATTCTGACTCTAAGCAACTGTTTGTATGTAGGGTTTCTGGGGCTGTTGATCTTTATGGGAGCAGAAAGTCTCTTGTTCAGCATCCTAGCAGCACACAAGCCTCCACTGACAAGATGGGTAATGGTTCTGTATGAGGAGCATTGGCCAGGAATCCAACCCAGATCTCCTCCATGGAAAGTGAGAATTGAGAATAGCCATCCCTCCCCATCCTCATGCCTACCCCACACTAAACCTTCTTGTTTTTAGTTTATGTCTCATTTATCTAGTGTTCTTATAAAACAAATGCACACGCACATAGTTTTAACAAACATAAATTTATTCTTTCACAGTTTGTTGTTAAGTGCTATCAAGTCCCTTGTGGTTCAAACAGAACTTGCAGTCGAGTGCTTTATCCTACAGTGTCACACCAGGACTTCCTCTTACAGTTTAGGAGGCTAGGAGTCTGAATTCAGGGCTTCAGCTCTAGGAGAAGGCTTTCTCTCCATCTGCTCTTGGGACAGGTCCTTGTCTCCTTGCAACATCCATGGGCCCAGCATTTCTTGGAGATCTGCATGTATCTTAGCATCAATCTTGCCCTGGGTCTAGGAGGTTCTCAGCACAGGGACCCTGGGGCCAAAGGATGGGCTCCCTTCCCAGTTGTTTCTTGGTGATAGTCACACCCCTCCTTCTCTACTTGATTTGCTCTGTTTTTATTTCTTGTAAGAAAAAATATGATGCAGACCACACCCCAGGGGGAAACTCCCCTTTTATCATATCAGCACTATGACCTGAGTAAGGGCATTGCATCCCATTCTAATCCCCTTAAAAATGATTGGTTAATAGACTTCTGTCAACTTGGAGATGAGAGAGAGAAGAGAAAGGACTGGATGGTCCGAAATGTGGTGAGACCTGGGGACTCCTGAGCCCATGGACAAGGACCTAGCCACAGAGGGCTAGAGCTGAGAGTGAAGTATCCAGATGATATGAAGTGAGGGGAGATGCATAAGAACACCCAAGCTTTCAGATAGCACCCATTTGACCTAGCCTTGATGACCTGATAATCAGAATTCAACTAGAGGATGATTAAAAAACAATTATAAAGAAAACAAGTGTAAATTGCTACAATTTGATGAACTTGACCTATACTTATAGATGTAGTAGCTCAAAATACCAACTGAGAGGGAAGGAGTTTTCACATCAAGTATCAATCTTACCCTTTCTGTACATAGAGTAGATAGAGATGGGCAATTTAGACATTGGCTCCCTAAAATGGGAGGGGCTATAAAGGTATGAAATGACTGGTTTACAAGTTTTCAAGAGGAAATTTAGTTTCAGAGTGTGCGGGGGAATCCACACTGAATAGTTTCCATCTTGTCTAGAAGAATCTGGTAAAAGGAGATGGGGATAAGATTATGACTCAATAGTAATTGTTGTCATTACTAATTGCGACTGTCCTAACTGTAAAGGTAGAAGTTTTGTAACAAAGAGCAGGGAGTACTTAATCTTACAGTCCAGGAATAGAGGACCCTAGAATCATCAAGGAAGAAGAGAATGAGTGGAATGCGGGACCCTATCCAGAAAAGCAGCAACACCAGAGATGGAGGCAGAGATGAGGACATGGCGGGAGGAAGCAGCTGAGGACTCTAGACTCATGGAAAGAGAAAGACTGTGTGCTGGTGGCCAGGAGGCTGGTTTGCAGAATGTGCCCTTTGGCTATTTAAATGATTAGATCTTCCTAAGTGCACATCCCACCTCCACAAAAAACAAACAAACAAACCCAGAGGGAATAGAAACAAACTCTGTTGAATGATGATGCACAGAGTAGATTGTAATCATTGCAATTAAACAATGAGTGTAAAAACTGAGAATGAGGGTCCAGCCAAGTGGATATCTATTTTAGAGGGACACAATTCAATCTATGACATGTACCATCTTCATGTACCAACTTCAACAACTCATGGTGGTTTTATCTGCACATAACAGAGAGACACTGCCCAGTCCTGCCTCATCCTCACAGTGCATACTGTTTGAGCTCATTGTTATAGCCTTCTTATCCATGTATAACATGGAAGGTCTCCCTCACTTAGGCTGCTTTCCTAAACATGATTTTCTTTCCCAGTGATTCGTCTTTCCTGATGATGGGTCCATATTAAGAAAGATGAAGTCTCACCATCTCAGTTTCTACAACACTCTGACTGTACTTTCCCTAAGACAGATTTTTTTCTCCCGTTCTTCTAGAAGTCCATGGTATATTCCATACTCACTGCCAACACCACAATTTTAATGTGTCGATGCTTTTGTCATCCTTTTTCGTTGTCCATCTTTCACATGTAAATAAGGCCATTGAAAAGAACACACATTATCACTAAATATTAAAACTTAGTAACTAACCCCCCACCCCTCGTTTATTTTTTTTTTAGAGAGTGTGCTGGCTCCGTATGATAAGCACTGGACTGCTAACCACAAAGTCGGTGGCTCAAGTCCACCAGCAGCCCTGAGGGAGCAAGATGAGGCTTTCTGCTTCCACAAAGATGTACAATCAGAGAACACCTATACAGGGTGGCTATGAGTCAGCGCTTAACAATAACACCACCAACAGCCCCTTTTGGGTAGCTTATACCCCTTCAAGTGCTGAAGACTCTGAATGTCTAACTCAATTTCTACCTTGTATCTTGTTGTTGTTAGGTGCCATCGAGTTGGTGCCGACTTATAGCGACCTTATGCACAGCAGAACAAAATACTGCCCAATCCTGGGCCAACCTCACTACTGTTGCCACACTTGAGTCCATTGATGCTGCCCTTGGCCAATCCATCTTGTTGGAGGTCTTCCTCATTTTCTCTGACCCTCCAGCTTACCAAACATGATATCCTTCTCCAGCAACTGGTCCCTCCTGACAATATGTCCAAAGTGTAAGAGACGAAGTTTGGCCATCTTGGCCTTCAAGGAGCACTCTGGCTGTACTTCTTCCAACATAGATCTGTTGGTTCTATGGGCAGAAAAAGAACTAAAATTGTTTTTCTTGCAGCAGATGGGACAAGGAAATTAGATTCTTTGTTCTGTGGTCCCACCCTGTCCACCAGCCCTAGAGTTCCACACTTCAGTGTCTATTTAGTTTGCTTCCTTCCCCAGCAGATACCAGGTGTATCCAAAACACCCTGTCTCCCTCCCCTTGGCTTATCTGGTTCATACACACCTCATGTTGTCGTTAGGTGCTGTAGCATTGGTACTGACCCATAGCAACTTACAACAGAACAAAGCACTGACTTCACAATATGATTGAGTTCAGTGCTGCTCTCACTGTGACAAACCATCTCATTGGAGGTCTTCCTCTTTTTTGTTGACCCTCCACTTTATCAAGCATGATGTCCTTCTCCAGGGACTGGTCCTTCCTGAAAGCATGTCCAAAGTATAAGAAATAAGTTTCACCATCCTGGCTTTTAAGAAGCATTCTGACTGCCCTTCTTCCAACACAGATTTGTTTGTTCTTCTGGCAGTCCATGATACTTCTAATATTCTTCTCCAAGACCATAACTCCAATGCATCAATTCTTCGTCTCTTATACTTTGGACATATTGTCAGGAGGGACCAGTTGCTGGAGACAGGTATCATGTTTGGTAAGCTGGAGGGTCAGAGAAAATGAGGAAGACCTCCAACAAGATGGATTGGCCAAGGGCAGCATCAATGGACTCAAGTGTGGCAACAATGGACGTCCTTATTCACTGTCCAATTTCACATATGAGTCCTGGTGTGGTGCTGTAGGTTAATGCACTGTACTGCAAAGTCAGTTTGAACCACAAGATCAGCTGTTCGAGCTCACTAGCCGCTCCTTGGAAACCCTAAACAGAGTTACTATGGGTCACAACCAACTCGACAGCACTTACAACAACAACAATAAATCGAATGAAGACACTATAGCTTAGGTGGTTGTTGTTAAGTGCCATCAAGTTGGTTCCGACCCACAGCAACCCTTATAGGGTTTTCCAAGGGAAGGCTGGTGAGTTTGAACCACTGACCTTTTGGTTCAAACCGCGTCCTACAGAGCCACATCAGGACTCCATTAGGTATACCTTAGTCCTGAAACTGACATCTT
>NW_006408810.1:3227559-3237240 GCF_000296735.1 Chrysochloris asiatica | reverse complement strand
CTCTCCGCTCTTCTCTGTTGATGGTCCCAGGGGCCTCCGTGTAGCAGCACTTTTGACAGACCCTCTTAGCACTTGCTCCAGGTGAGACCAGATACAGTCTCAGGATCTTCAGTGCCACCAAGGGATCTGAGTTGCCAGATAAGGTGCAACCTGCATGTGCTTGCCACTGTCCCCTTTCTATCAGATGAGCTCAGCCCTGTTCCTTTACCCACACTTTTTCCTTTGTCCCCCAAACCCTTCCACTCTCCTGCCTTCTCCACCTGCTACACGGACACCCATGTCAAATGTGCCTCCATTCTAAGCTCACTCATTGCAACCTGGAGAGTTTATGAGTTCTTCATCTCACCCTTGAGCTCTGCCCTTTGGGCTGCTGACACTGGTCTTCCAGATAGCCAGTGACCCCGGGAAGAACTTCAAGAGGCAGGTCTTATACTTCACTGACTTGCATTTTCAGTCATAAAAGAAGCAGTGGCAATAGCAGAAGAAAGAAAAACAGAAAAGGATAGATTTTGTCTCAGGCAAGTTTCTAAACCAAGTCCAGTAACCTAGCTCATCTAAGGCTTTGCTCATCTGAAAGCTTTGCGTTCTCAAAAGTACACATGTAAGGATGTTCCTGGAGGCTAAATCCTTTCTCCATCTCTGAGGGGCTGGTTCATTCCTTGTTGGTTATCCAGATATGGCCATTTCCTATTCTACACTTAACTGTGCCACAAATATATGCTGGGCTGGAGGTGGTGGCACAGCCGTGGATAAGCCAGTCGGATACGTGCCCTCATGGGGTGACACTTTTGTGGTACTGCTCTCTGAAATCTGGTGTGATGGCCACTGTGGTATGATGCCCACTCATGGTATCTATAGCATGATATCCGTCCTTAAAGTGATGTCTCCACTGGTGTGAGTTCGTCCCTGGTGTGATGACCCCCTATAGTGTGATGTCTGTCCATAACATGAAGTGCATCCATGATGTGATGTCCACTCATAGTGTGAGGTCCAGCCATGGTGTGATGTCCCCCTGTACAATGATGTTCACCCATGGTGAGATGTCTACCTGTGGTACAATGTCCATCTGTAGTTTGATATCCTCCCATAGTGTGATGTCTGCCCATGGTGTGATGTCTCCCCTACAGGGTGATGTCCTTCCCTCCCATGATATGATGTCCCCCTATAGTATAATGTCCACCCATGGTGTGATGTCCCCCTATAGTGTGATATCTGCTCATGGGGGGATGGCTGTCCCTGGTGTGATGTCTGCCCATGATGTGATGTCTCCCTATAGTGTGATATCCTCCCATGGTGTGATGTATCCCTATAGTGTGATGTCCTTCCATGATGTGATGTCCCCCCTAGTGTAATGTTCTCCCATGGTGTGATGTTCCCCCATAGTGTGATGTCTGCCCATGGGGGGGGGATGTCCATCCCTGGTGTGATGTCTGCCCATGGTGTGATGTCCACCCATAGTGTGATATCCTCCCATGGTGTGATGTCCCCCCATAGTGTGATGTCCTCCCATGGTGTGATGTCTCCCTATAGTGTGATGTCCTTCCATGGTGTGATGTCCCCCTACAATGTGATGTCTCCCCATAGTGTGATGTCTGCCCATGGGGAGGATGTCTGCCCATGGTGTGATGTTCCCCCTACAGGGTGATGTCCTTCCCTCCCATGGTATGAGGTCCCCCTATAGTATGATGTCCACCCATGGTGTGATGTCCCCCTATAGTGTGATATCTGCTCATGGGGAGATGTCTGTCCCTGGTGTGATGTCCTCCCATGATGTGATGTCTCACTATAGTGTGATGTCCTCCCATGGTGTGATGTATCCCTATAGTGTGATGTCCTTCCATGGTGTGATGTCCCCCCATAGTGTGATGTCTGCCCATGGGGGGGATGTCTGTCCATGGTGTGATGTCCACCCATAGTGTGATATCCTCCCATGGTGTGATGTTCCCCCATAGTGTGATGTCCTCCCATGGTGTGATGTCTCCCTATAGTGTGATGTCCTTCCATGGTGTGATGTCCCCCTACAGTGTGATGTCCCCCCATAGTGTGATGTCTGCCCATGGTGTGAGGTCTGTCCACTGGGTTTTGTTCACCATATTCTTTACCTGAAAGGCCACACACACTTCCTATCCTTGTGTCCTAGGGCTCATTTTACCCAGAATCCTACTTTCCTCAGGAGCTTTCTCCTATTTGCCAATATTTTTCCTCACCACGCTCTCCTACTCTTTCCCTAGTGAATTTTCTCCTGCATAATCCCTTCCCCTCAACAGTTTTCCATGGCCTACCCTTCCAGTCTGACACATATCCTTGACTCTCTTGACCTACATCACAAAGCCTTCCCCTAATGAGACTTCTCTTTCAGTCCCCATGGGAAGACAACAAAATCAGGGGGCTCATAGACTCAAGGGAAACAGTAAAACCACAGGAGTCCATTGAGATAGGTGTTCACGAGGCACTGATCCCACAGAGATGAGCCTCTTAATTAAGGCTTTCCTTAATTCTCACCATTCCCTTCAGAACATCCCGACATATCAGGAACTTCAGTGTCTCCTGTTGGGGTGGGAGCAGCACAGATTCAGAATTTCTGCTGATGCCAGAGAAACTGCCATGTTTTTGTTTTAGTGGGCCATGCAGGCCACAGCCAGAGCTGGCTTTTCCCGAAATCCATGGGCCTTGATTGTCCTAACCGTCCACAGACAGGTGTAGGGAGTTGTGAGGTGCACAGGACCCTGGGTCAGACTGCCTGAGCTGGAATCTGTCAGAATACCCAGTAAACAAAGTAAGCACAAGCCTACTTGTGTTTACATACTAATCTGTAGTGAACAATTTCACTTGTTTTCACCACATTAAGGATTCTGCTTCTATGTATGGCTGGCATCTGTCTCTCTCCCAACCCCACAGAATCAAAACTTCTCTTCAAATTTACAATCCCTGACAGATGGAGGCCCCAGTAAGCAAGGTAAGCACAGGCTCAGAGTCCTGGTATGTTGCTGCAGGTTAATGCGCTGGACTACAAAGTTGGTCTAAACTGCAAGATTGGCAATTCAAGCTCACCTGCCGCTCTTCAGAAACCCTAAACAGGGTTGCTATGGATCGGAACTGACTCAGTGGCACTTAACAACAACTAATCTGTAGTAGACACTTTCATATGTTTGTCACCATATCAAAGATATGAAACCCATGTGAAATTTTTTCTGATAGATTGGTAACTAAGCACAAGTAAGCCCATGCTTACCTGGCTTCTTGGGTAATCCACTCCTGGCTGGAATGCTGGTTTCTCTTTTGTATACAATAATCCTTCACCTCAAGGGGCCCTCATCTCCTGTCCATAAATAGGGTGTTGTGAGGATCAAGACCATCTGTGCGCAGCCCTGAGAACAGCAGTTGGCACTAGAAATGCTCAGTAACAAGTTGGGGAAGAGAGGTTCAGAGAGGTGAAGCCACTAGTCCAAGGTCACACAGCAAGAAGGAGATTGACTCCTTCTGCCTCCCTTCTTCTTCAGGGGCTACCACATGTTCTCAGGTGAAAAGTTTTCTGAGTATTTGGGTATGGGGCCAGAACATAGAGCATTGCCAACGACCTCTGATCCAAAGAGACTTGAGATCACTTAATGAACGCTCCACTGAGTGCTAACAATCAATCAGTAAAATCAGGAGACCTGAGAGTCTGGAGCCTGGCTGCCTGCCCAGCACGGCTTGCCCCATCTGCATCCCATGAAGATATGGCTGGCACGTGGTTTGAAGCTTGGCATCCAGGCTCAGCTCTTCTGCTATGCCATCTCTGGTTCCTGTGTCCTGCGTCCTGACCTCCCTTCACTGACTCAGCAGAGAGCAGGACCAAGTCCACCTCCCTGGCCCATTGCCCTGAGCTTCCCTTGCTCTGCCCAGCCAGCAGTGACACCTCAGACCCTGCCCCAGGCCCTTTGCACACTCTCAGCCCAGAACACTGCCACCCTCCTGAGGAAACATAAGGTAGCCAGGAGCTCAGCACTGGGTCAGCCTGCAGGTGTCCCCAGCTGGCCCCTCTCACTCCTGGACACTTGACCCTTCCTTGTGCACCTGAGAAATGGGCACAACAGCAATAAACCATGCCTTGTGGTCTGTCAAAGAGTCCTGTGACTTTTTGAGTGACTATTCATAAGGTTGGCGTACCCCTCCTCACGCGCCTGGACCCCTTTTCCCTTGTCTGCCTTTGCATGTCCTGTTTCACTGCTCCCCTTGACTCCAGTGTCCTTTGCTCTTCTCTTCAGTGTTTCCTGTGCAGCCTTGGGTGTAGCTCCAGGCAGAGTTCATGTCCCTCTGGAGTCCAGAATGCTTTGTTCCTGCCCCTGGTGCCAGCCGGCTTGAATGAATAAATGACATTCTGCTTCTATTTAGGAGAGCTGGTGTTTGTCAGCATTTGATTGTAATTACTTGTTTGTTTGCATGATTCTTCAAGATTAATCATCTAGGGAGCTCACAAGTATCAAATACCAAGTCAGGAAGCTGGAGGGAAGGAAGTACGTGGGAGTCAGGTTGGGACAGAACTTGTTTTCAAGTTACTGCCGACTCCTCGTGGCAGAAAACCCATCTCTAACGACCTCCATAAGGAGTCTGGTGGAGCACTGGTTTACATATTGGGCTGCTAACTGAAAGGTTGGTGGTTTGAAGCCGCAAGCTGCTCCCTCCGCAGGAGAAAGATGAGGCAGTCTGCTTCCCTAAGATTGACAGCCTCGGAAAAAACAGGGAGTGATTCTACTTTGTCCTAAAAGTAACTATGAGTCAGAATCTACTGGGTGGCAGTGGGCTTGGTTTTACTTTCAAATTCCTCCCCGTGCCAGCACTTCCTACATGTTGTCCCTTTTATTCCTGTGCCCACAGCACAACTGCCATTCTCATCACAAGGATGAACAGCCAGGATCAGAGAGGCGAAGTAACTTGCCTGAGGTCACACAGGAAATGGCCAAGCTAGGGTTAGAACCAAGGGTTGGCAATCCCCAAACCCTCAATCTTTTCACACACAAAGCTGCCCTCAGAGACAGTTTGTGTGTACATTTCAAACAGTTGTGGTTGTTAGTACATGATGTAGAGTTGGTTCTGACTCATAGCAACCCTGTATAGCAGGGGTGGTAGTGGTGGTAGTGTGCCGTGGAGTCGGTTCCAATTTGTAGCGACCTTGTATAGGGTTTCCGAGGCTGTAAATCTTTATGGGAGCAGAATGCCTGATTTTTCTCCCATGGAGCAGCTGATAGTTTCGAACTGCTGACCTTGAGGTTAGCAGCCCGACTCATAACCACTATGCTACCAGAGCTCCTTATAGCAGGGGTGGGGAACCTTTTTTCTGTCAAAATTTATAACATCATTAATGGGTCATATAAAATTATCAACTTAAAAATTAGCCTGCTGTATTTGGCCAGACATTGAATTAACTCACCACTAATGTGATGGCTGAAGTCTTGGTGTGGCGCAGTGGATTAATGCACCAGACTGCAAAGTCGGTTTGAACTACAAGGTTAGTGGTTCAAGCTCACCAGTCGCTTCTCGGAAACCCTATAGAAGGTTGCTATGGGTCAGAACCAACTTGACAGCACTTAACAACAACAACAACTTGATGGCTGAAGTCTTGGTGTTGCACTGTGGGTTAATGTTCCAGACTGCTAAGTCAATTAGAACTGCAAGATTGGGGGTTCAAGCTCACCAGTTGCTCCTTGGAAACCCTTTATAGGCCACTATGGGTTGGAAGCCACTTGACAGCACTTAACAACAACAACAATGTGATGGCTGGAACTGCAGTTGCCTTGGCAGACCCAGCCCAAATAATTTCGTGGGCCTTATATTGCCCACAGGTCAGACATTCCCCACTGATTCTAAATAGGGTTTCCGAGGAGTTGCTAGGGGGTTTGAACCACCAATCTCGTGTTTAGTAGTCCAGTGCTTATCCTACAGTACCACCAGGGCTTCTTATAGAGTGTCGCTGTTGTTGTTGTTAAGTGCTGGCAAGTTAGTTCTGACTCATAGCAACCCTGCAGACAGTTTCCAAGGAGCGGCTGATGGGTTTGGATCACCAGCCTTGTGGTTAGCAGTGCCACACAGGAGCCCAGCAAAACGTCATATAACCATGAGTCAGAATTGTCCCGACAGCAATGGATTTGTATTTTAGTATCAGAAACCCTGGGTTAGGAGATTTCTGAAAGCAACGTAAGCAGTACACTTCTTACACTATATACAGTACGCAGAGGCTGCTGTTCCAGCCAGGGGGAAACAAAATCTCAGCTTAACTTCTCCCTTCCAGAAGTAAAATCGATTTCAAGTTATTCTACCTTGGTGGCTTGAATGGGAGAGAGCTGCCGACCTTTCTAAAAAGAACAAAATCTTAACTTTGTGACAATGGTGGCCCCAGATTTTCAAGTCAGATGCTGTCCTCTGTGTGCTGGAGACTCAAAGCGTTGCCAGTGATTTCTTCCTTTATGGGTGTCAGCCCTGAGATCTGAGGCTCTTCTTTGAGAGTACTGGGAGCCGACTCTCCTGGTTCTTTCCAAACACCTGTTCAGCTTTTTCACTAGAACTGAAACCAGACGAACTATTCTAAACACAGGAGCTGCCCTTCCATTGTCTTGACTCTCAAGGAAGGACAGAATAAAGGAGACAGAAGGGCAGGATGGGAGATGTAAGATAGCCCAGAGAACTGTCCAATGTGCTTGAATAATTTGAATCAAAACCATTAGAGACACGCCATTTTCTTTCTGCCAAACACAGAGTTCTTCCTTTGTAAATAGCTGCAGAGACATGGCTATGATAAATAGGCACTATGTTTGCAAAAGGCGTATCCATTTTATTTGGTCGGGCAGCCAAAGTGCTTGGAAGTAATCCCAAGATTTAAAAACACACACTCGAACCACATACATAATCAGAACAAAGATAAAGGGAAATGCAAATTCTAAAGACTTTACACAACTGTCTCTCACTCTGGAACACTCTTCCCTCCACCTCCTCCTAGCTGGTTCTTTCTTGTGAAGTCCCTCTTACTTAAAAGTCCCCTCCTCACAGTGACATTCATGAGACCCCAGTTTCTCGACAGTTGTCACACAGTCTCTTTGTGCCATCTGACCCTACTTTAATTCCCTTCCTTGTATCTATATAGATACCTAGTGGTGCTGTAGGATAAGCAATGACTACTAGTTGGGGAGACCCCCAACAAAATGGATTGGCCAGGTGGCAGCATCGATGGACTCAAGTGTGGCAACAGTAGTGAGGTTGGCCCAGGATCAGACATTGTTTCGTTCTGCTGTGCATAAGGTCGCTATGAGTTGGTGCCAACTCAATGGCACCTAACAACAACAACAACTAGTCACAAGGTCCGTGATTCAAATATGCCAGCCACTCCTTGGGAGGAAGATGAGTCTGTCTGGTCCTGTAAAGATTTGCCGACTCAGAAACCTTATGTCAAGTCCCTAAGAATTGGTGGTGACCTAAAGACAGTGGGTTTGTAATTAGCAAGTAATTTTTACCTTTCATGTGTTAATATAATTGTTTCCTCTCCTGTCAGGACAGTGCCCTGAGATATAGTTGTAGCCTTAGCATCCAGAAAAGTCCCGAATGCATCAAACACTCCATACAGTTTTACTTAAACTCCTCTGAAGTGATTTCAGCTTGTTAGTATTCCTCTCATCCAAGAAGCCCTCGGAATGCAACACATGATTCCAGACGTGATCTGAGTGGCATGGCTTAAGCGCCTGCAGTTGAAATTAGAATCTAAATGCAGAACTGTCTTGTCACTCACTCACTTATATGTCAATTTAGTCATTTCCATCCACAATTTCAGAACGCTGAGGTGATTTTGAATGTTGATCCTGAAACTGAGCATTCAAAAACAATTGATAATGAGGCAGTCCTTTTTTTGACTCAGGTCTCTCTGCTAGGTTAGAAAGGACGCATTGCAAGTTGTACCTCTCTGGGTCTTCAGATTGACCTTGTAAAGAATGTATTAGGACAGTATTTTATAATCACTAGGTGGAGTCCTGGTGTGGTGCTGTGGGTTAATGTGCCAGACTGCAAAGCCATTTGAACTGCAAGATCGGCAGTTCAAGTTCACCAGTCGCTCCTTGGAAACCCTATACAGGGTCGCTATAGGTCAGAATTGAATCAACGGCACTTAACAACAACAACAGGTAACACTGAGCTTGTAACTTAACTTCTTTTTACCTCCTCTCTAAAATGACCATGATGACGCTAATTGTTTCCTAGAATCTTTGATCTGCTTCACTCTTCTTTTCTCCCAACACGTAAAGGACCAATTGTTGCATCTTATAAGGTCATTTGCAAGCTTTTAAGCCCCCAGTCACTATTCTCCAAAGTAGGCTGTAGAGCACTGTCTTTGTGAACTATGTAGTGACAACTGACCTAGGTGTCCCCTGAGACTGTGGTCTTATGCCCCCAAGCCCAGTGACACAGTCTTTCAAGATGTTAGGTAATGGCTAAGAAGTTTTTATAACCTCTCACCCTGTGTGCTCTGCTGTATGCATGGATATATTTGCAGTACCTACAAATACATATTTGTCCTCTGCCAAATCAATACATTTGTAGGAGTAGTACTGTTGACCTTCCCTTACCTGTTGAGCTTGCATGTCTACTTATATATCCACTCATAGCTTATTATCTAGTACTGTTATAGCCAGAAGACACAATGCTGGAAGATGAGTCGCCCAGGTTAGAAGGCACTAAAACTACAAATGGGGAGGAGTTGCATCATCAAAGTCGAGTTGATCATGATGACACGAATGGAGTAAAACTTTCATGGGCTTCATTTGCTAATGGAGCCCAACTCAAAAGGAAGAGAAAAAAAAAAAAAAACATTAATAAGAAGCAAAAATCCATTAATAATTGGAACATGGAATATCTAAAGTATAAATCTAGGGAAATTGGAAGTTGTCAAAAATGAAATTGATATCCTAGGGATTCGTTCGCTGAAATGGACTGGTATTGGTCATTTTGAATCTGACAATCACATGGTTTACTATGCCAGGAGTGACAAATTAAAGAGTAATAGTGTCGCATTCATCATCAAAAAGAACATATCAAGATCTTTCTTGAAGTACAACGCCATCTGTGATGGGACAATACCCATACACCTACAAGGAAGACAAGTTAATACTACTATTATTCAAATATATGCACCAACCACTAAAGCCAGTGATGAGAAAACTGAAGAATTCTACCAACATCGTCAATCTGAAATTGATAGAGGATACAATTAAGACTTATAGATAACAACTGGTGATTGGAATGTAAAGACTATAAACAAAGAGGAAGGATCAGTATTTGGAAAACATGGCCTTGGTGATAGAAACGATGATACAAATCACATGATAGAATTTTGCAAGACAATGCTTTGTTCATTTCAAATGCCTTTTTAAACATCGTAAAACATGACTATACACATGGACCTCACAAGATGGAATATCCAGAAATCAAATGGACTAGATCTGTAGAAAAGCTCCATACATTATCAGACAAAATAAGGCCAAGGGGAGACTGTGGCACAGACCACCAACTGCTCATAGGCAAGTTAAGGCTGAAATGGAGAAAAATCAAAACAAGTGCACTAGAGCCAAAATATGACTTTGAACAAAACCCACCAGAATTTAGACATCATTTCAAGAACGGGTTTGATGCATTAGACACTAACCTCTGAAAACCTGAAGAATC
>NW_006408810.1:3191262-3222135 GCF_000296735.1 Chrysochloris asiatica | reverse complement strand
GTCACTCTTTCTTCCTAGTCTGTCTTCATCTGGACGCTCATCTGAAACCTGTCCACCATGGGTAACCCTGCTGGTATATAAATGGCATAGCTTTCAGAATCATAGCAACTCACAAGCCACCACAGTACCACAAACTGACAGACAAGTGGTGCAGCATAATGACCTCAAGGTTCATCCATGTGATGCGGTAGCTTCCAGCTTCCTTGTTATTTTCCAAGGTAGCATAATTTCCATTGTGTGTACGTACCAAAGTTTGTTTAGCCATTCTTCCATTGCTGGGCACTTTGGCTGTTTCCATCTTTTTGTTATTGTAAATAGTGCTGCTATGAACATCAGTGTGTGTATATCTACTAGTGTTATGGTTCGTATTTCTTGTGGATAAATACCAAGTAGAGGAATTACTGGATGATAAAAAATACCTTATGATAAGAAATACTTTGTGATGGGAGGGAGGGGAAGGTGGAGCACAGAGCTTGTGGGGGAGAGAAATGCAAGAATAAGGTGGATGGGAGAACATTTAGACAGGTTTGCATGGGTTAAGTGGGACAGAGGTAAATAATAATGTATGCTCAACCTTGTTACAACAGGGCTCTGGGATACAGGGAATGAGGCATGGTTTGAATGGGTAAAAGAGGGGAAATAATGTTAAGATGCTTGGCTGTCTTTTGAATCTTGGTTTCCCTTGCCTACCATTGTAAAATAGACACTTCAGGGGGAGAGAAAGGAATAGCCAGAAACATCACCATGGAAAGTTTTTAAGTCCATCTGCAGCCTGTAACTTATTGGAATACCTAAAATAGGGCTAGAACTTGCCCAGTGAAGGAGTTTCCTACAGAGCCTTTACATTGCATAAGACCATAGGTGGAATCCTAATCCCCATCCAGAATCTTCTGAGGTGGGATATTTTCAGTTGAAAGGATGAGCAGACCAGCTTGGAGTGGCTAGTAGCACAGAAGATATTTCTTGAAAGAAAAATGAGCAGGAAAAATAAAAAACAATAACAGCTGTCTGATTGACTACTACAAGAACAAACAAGTTGTTTGCCCAGGAGCCATCAAGGCAAGTAGTTGGGTCCCCTCAGGGAAAACCCCCTTCCAAGACTGAGACTCAAGGAGAATACACAAGCAGGTATGTGGTCTTGCTGGTGCCCACATTGGTCTACCGATAAGGGGAAGTGGGGGAAAATGATGAAGTTGTGAGCTAAGTCCGACCATGTTCAATGGACTGTCAACCTGGATTGAGACCTGGTTGGCCAGCAGTATGGTGAGACCTGGAGATTCCTGGGCCCTGGAACAGGGACATGGCCACAGAGGACTAGAGCAGAGAGTGAAGTGTCCAGCTGATATGAAATGAGGGTAGATGCACAAGGCCACCCATACTTGCAGATGTACCCTCTTGACCTGGCCTCAATGGCTGGATGATCAGAACTTGACTAGAGGAAGAAAGAAGAGGAAAAAAAAGAGTAATCTGCTACAATTTGATGAACTTGACCTATACTTATGGATGTAGTAGCTCAAAAGAGCAAGGGTCATTACCACCCCCTCGGTACACAGGGTTGACAGGGATGGGCAATTTAGACATTGGCTACCCAAAATGGGAGGACTACAAAGGCAAGAAGTGACTGGCTTACAAGCTTTCAAGAGGGACCCTAGATTCAGAGGGTGCGGAGAAGGTAGAATCTCTACTGAGTAGTATGCAATCCTTCTGGGTGGGGCTGATGAAATGAGATGGGGATAGGTCTGTGGTACAATAGTGAATAATTGCTATCAGGACTGATTGTGAGGGTTGGAAATGTAAAGGTAGACATTGTGTAACAAAAGGAGGGGAGTGGTTGATTTTGCAGTCCAGTAGCGGAGGTCTCTGGGACCATCAAGGAAAAAGAGCAGAGTGTGGGACCCTATCCAGAGAAGCAGTGATGCCAGAGATGGAGGCAGAGACAATGATGTGGAGAGATGGAGCAGCTGGGGACTCTAGACTCAGGGAGGGAGAGGGTCTGTGTGCTGATGGCCGGGGATCAGGCTTGCAGGGTGTACCCTTTGGTTGTTTGATAATGCAGGGAGGGGATTGCAACCATTGCAATGAAATGAAATACAATAGGATGAACGTAAAGCTGATGTTCTCCCATGTAAAATATCGCTCAATTCATGATAAAAACGTTAAAAAAAATAATTAAAAAAAAGGATGTCAGAATAGACTCTGAAATTGACAAAGAACAAGACTCTGAGAATTGATGGAATACAAATTGAAATCTTTCAACAAACTGATGCAGCATTGGAGGCACTCATTCATCTATGCCAGGAAATTTTGGGAGACAAATACCTGGCCAACTGATAGGAAGAGATCCATATGTGTGCCCATTCCAAAGAGAGGTGACCCAACTAAATGCAGAAATCATCAGACAATACCATTAATATCATATGTAAATAAAATTTTGCTAAAAATAATTCAAGAATGGCTGCAGCAGTACATTTACAGGGAACTTCCAGAGGTTCAAGCTGGATTCAGCAGAGAACGTGGAATGAGAGATATCATTGCTGATGTCCAGTGGATGTTGGCTGAAAGCAGAGAATCCCAGAAAGATGTTTACCTATGCTTTATTGACTATGCAAAGGCTTTCAATTGTGTGGATCATGACAAGCTATGGACAACATTGCGAAGTATGAGTATTCCGGAACACTTAATTGTGTTCATGAGGAATCTGTACATGGACCAAGAGACAGTTTTTCAAACAGAACATGGAAAGTCTGAATGGTTTAAAATTAAGAAAGGTGTGTGACAGGGTTGTATTCTTTCACCATACTTATTCAACCTGTATGCTGAGCAAATAATCCGAGAAGCTGGGTTCTATGAAGAAAAACGTGGCATGAAGATTGGAGGAAGACTCATTAACAACCTTGCTTGCTGAAAGTGAAGAGGACTTAACACATTTACTGATGAAGATCAAAGAGCACAGCCTTCGGTATGGATTACATCTCAATGTAAAGAAAACGAAATTCCTCACCACTGGACCAACAAACAATATTCTTATCAATGAAGAAAAGATTGAAGTTGTCAAGTACTTCATTTCTTCTTGGATCAACCATCAACATTCATGGAAGCAGCAGTCAAGAATGGAAGCTATAGGGAACTAATATAGCACTCAAGTATTTGTTGGATAAATGAATGATAGAACAGGGTCTTAAGTCCATCTACTGGCCAGTCCCTGTTATTTATATGTATGTGTTTTAGGATGTGGTGGTCATAATTAACCCAACTTCACGAACACTGCCTGATGGAGTATAATAGCACCCTTCTTTTCTGGAAGTATTTCTTCTACCAGCACAGCCAGCAGACTCTCTGGCTTGGTTAAAGGCAGCCACATTGCACTTGACTCCTCAAACCACAAGTCCTCCACTGTAATGCATTGAATTGAGTTCCCCCAAAATATGCGTTAACTTGAGTAGGCCATGATTCTCGCATTAAATAATTTCCTCCCTTTGTGATCTGATGTAATTATCTGATGCATTGTAAATCCTAATCTGTATGATGCTAATAAGGTAAAATTAGAGGCAGTTGTGTTGATGAGACAGGATACAACCTGAGTCAATCTCTTTTGCAACATAAAAGAGATTCAACAACAAGTTCAGAGGAACCTTATTACCACCAAGAAAGAAGAGCAAAGAGTGGAGGATGTCCTGTGGACCCAGGGTCCCTGTGCTGAGAAGCTCCTAGAACTAATGGAAGACTGAAGACAAGAATGTTCCCCCCAGAGCCAATGAAGAGTGAAAGGTTTCCCCTGGAACTGGAGCTCTGAATTCAGACATTTAGCCTAAACTGTGAGAAAATAAATTTCTGCTTGTTAAAGCCACTCATTTACGGTATTTCTGTTATAATAGCACTATCCAACTAAGGCATCTACCATGTGCATGTAGTCATGTGTGCATTTGCTTCCCTGAGGCTATAGTACATTCTTCTGGTCACAACTTTATCCATTGGTCTTTGTTTTTAACTTCATCCTAGAGATATTCTCTGGGCTATAAAACAAGCAAGAGAGAATCAAGAGGCCTTACTTATCCTTTTGTAATCAAGCTAACCTGTCATCTCACTGGATTTGTATAACAACCTGAATAGCTTTATTGTCCCTCTTTTACAGATGAAAGAATTGAAATGTTATTTACTCATTAACTAACTAGGTAATTCATTTCTCCATTATTCATTACCTCTGGTAATAAATCCTTGATGCTGTTAATTGTCATTGAATTGACTCTGACTCATGATGACCACAATTTACAGTGAGCCCAGTATAACTGAGTAACACCTTATTCAGTTCTGCACATCTTTATAACCATTGGCATATCTGTGGCTAGGGTATATTTTGAGTGCCTTCTAAACTCTGGGGCTTGTCTTCCAGCATTATATCAGACAGTATTCTGTGGTGATTATAAATCACAGAATACTGTCTGATTTTTAGATGTAAATCGTCAGATCTTTGTTCTAAGTCTGTCTTTGTATGGAAGTTCTGCTGAAACTTGTCCCGCTTTATTGGCCTGGCTTCCAGTATCAAAGCAACAGACAAGACATCACAATAGGACACACTGACAGATAGGGGTAGAATATGCCCCTTTTTAGGGCTGATTTCCTGTGGTAGAATGGTGTTCAACTATTACATATTATAGTTACCTCTTGGATGTATCCCACTTTCAGACAGGCTAAAATGTGAGGTCACATGGATCTTACAATTAGTGCAATAAGATAATCATAACAAACTATAGAAAACATTAAGAAGAATGGGTATTTCATAAAACTTAATTGTGCTCATGAAGATCCTATACGTAGACCAAGTTGCTGTTGTCAAGTACTGTAGAGTCTATTCCAATTTGTAATGACCCTGTATAGGGTTTCCAAGAAGCAGCATGTGGGTTTCAACAGTTGAACTTGGGGTTCACTGTCTAGTGCTGATTCTACTGCATCACCCCAGAAGTCCAGTCATTAAAACAGAACAAGGGGACACTGAATGGTTTAAAATCAGGGAAGGTGTGTATCAGGGTGAATCCTTTCACCATACTTATTCAATCTGTGTGCTGAGCAGATAATCAGAGAAACAGGATTTTATGAAGAAGATCATGGCATCAGGACTGGAGTAAAACACATTAACAACCTGAAATACTCAGATGACAAAACCTTGCTTGATGGAAGCAAAGAGGACTTGAAATATTTGCTGATAATAATCAAAGACTACAGATTTCAGTATGAATTCCACTTCAATATAAAGAAAATGAAACCCGTGACAACTGGACCAATAAATGGCATTATGATAAATGGAGAAAAGATTGAAGTTGTCAAAGACTTCAGTTTGCTTGGGTCTACAATCAGTGCTCATGGAAGCAGCAGTCAAGAAATCAGGCGAGGAGGGGACTTCCAGAAACATGGAGAACTAGGCATATACACTACAGGGACCCTCTACACCAAAGATATGAGAGAGAAAATAAAATAGATACAGATGAAAATTCTGGCACCCTGAACTTGAAAATAAAGATAGAGAAATAGATGGGGTGCTTGCTGGGTAGACAGGCCAAGCATGGATGGCAAATGAGGGAGACTGGCAGGTGAACAGCTGGACAGACATGGCTCCACCATCTTGTGAGTAGCTTTAGCAGTGGAGGGAGACCTGGCAGATCAGATTTATGCAGGTGACAGAAAAGGTATGATTTCTTCTTTTTCCCCACACTCCCCTGACACCAGAGGTGTGGCCAGCTTCCACCCTCATCCACCCCAACACAGACTCTGCTGTCCAGGAATTTGAAGTCATGTGGTTGTTAACCATGCCAATGTGAGGTGTGGATCTGCTTCGCCACTTTGGTGCCTGGAATCAGGTGGGTTTGGCTCCAGACCTACAAAACCCACAGAGCCACGAGACCAGCATTTAACCCATGAGGGAGGACCCTTTTTTCTGCCAACATTTATAATTAGCAAACCATACGAAATTATGAACTTAAATATTAGCTTATTTGAGAAAAGTCAGCCCATCAGGGTAAACCCCCTTCTAAGACTGAAACTCAAAGGGAACACACGAGCAAGCTCATAAGCTTGCTCATGATGGCCCTGGTCTGCTTGTGAGTGGAAATTGAGAAAATGCAGCAATGAAGATATGGGTTGAGTTTTTCCATGTTCCATAGGTGCCCATCAACCTTGAGATGAGAGAGAGAGAAGAGGAAGGACTGGGTGGTCTGAAGTTTAGGGATACCTGGGAACTCTTGAGCCCAAGGACACTAACCTAGCCACTAGGGGCTAGAGGTGAAAGTGAAGCAGCCAGCTGGTCTGAAGTGGGGGGAGGCATGCAAGAATGCCCAAACTTGTAGTTAGTGTCCATATGACCTAGCTTGGACAGCTTGCTAACCAGAACTCGACTAGAGGAAAATAAAGAAGGTTGATACAAGATGCAAGCATAAATTACTACAATTTGCTAAACTGGACCTTTGCTTATAGATGTAGTTGCTCAAAATTCCAACCAAAAGGAAGGATTCTTCAAGACTGTCCCCTCAGTACACAGGGTTGATAGGGATAGGCAACTTAAACATTGGCTACCTCCTGATGTGGTGCTGTGGGTTAATGTGCCAGACTGCAAAGCCACTTGAACTGCAAGGTTGGAAATTCAAGCTCACCAGCTACTCCTTGGAAACCCTATACAGGGTCGCTATGGGTGGGAACCAACTCAATGACACATAACAACAACAGCAATAAAGACACAGTGTCTGACTAACAAGCTTTCAAGAGTATACTTAGTTTCAGAATGAGGGAGGTAGGCTAGAATTCCCACTGAATAGTTTTCCTCTTGTCCAGATGGGTCTCGTGAAAGGGGATGGGGGAGGATGGGAATACGATTCTTTTAATTCAATAGTGAGGAATTATTATCATGGCTAATTGCAATAGTCACAATTGTAAAGTTAGAAGATGTGAAACAAATAGGGGGTGTAGTTAATCTTTCATTCCAGGAATAGAGGACCCTAAGACCGTCAGGAAGGATGAGCATGAGCAGAGTGTGGGATCCTAACCAGAGAAACAATGACACCAGAGACAGAAGCAGAGGCAATGGCACAGAGAGATAGAGCAGCTGAGGACTTTAAACCATTGGAATGAGAAAGGCTGTGTGCTGGTGGGCAGGAAGGTAGCTTGCAAAATGTGCTCTTTGGTCATTTAAATGAATGTTTATTTTCTGTGTGTTTTGTGTTGTTGTTGTTAGGTGCCACCGAGTCAGTTCCTGCTCATAGTAACCCTATGCACAACAGAATGAAACACTGCCCAGTCCTGGGCCAACCTCACAATTGCTGCCACACTTGAGCCCATTTATGCTGCCACTTTGTCAATCAATCTCACTGGGGGTCTTCCTCTTTTTCTCTGGATGGGGGGATAGAGGTAAATACTGTTAACTTATGGTACATGGAGGGGGATATAATCATTGTAATGAAACAAAATATGATTTGTTGAGTGTAAAACTGATGATCTGCCCTGTAAACTATCACTCAATTAATAATAAAAGCTTTAAATTAAAAATATATATATAGCCTACTATAGTTGGTAAAGGAGCTCTGGTAGCATAGTGGTTACGAATCGGGCTGCGAACCTTAAGATCAGCGGTTCGAAACTACCAGCCGCTCTGCGGGAGAAAGATAAGGCTTTCTACTCCCGTAAAGATTTACACCCTCGGAAACCCTGTACAGGGTCTCTATGGGTCGGAACCGACTCGACAGCACTTAACAACAACAACAATAGTTGGTAAAACATTTAATTCACCCTTAATGTGATAACTAGAACTCTGATTGCCTTGGAAGGGCCAGACCAAATTATTTCAAGGGCCTTTCTGCTCCCATAAAGATTTACAGCCTCGGAAACCCTGTACAGGGTCGCTATGGGTCGGAACCAACTCGACGGCATTTAACAACAACAACATATGGCCTGTCAGCCAGACTTTCCCCACCCTGATCCCTGATCCCTGATTTAACCAGTCACACTGCCTCAGCTTCCCCATGGTCCTAACAGACACTGAAATCAGCCCCCATGGGTCCCCATGAACTACTTCCAGACTGAGTGTCCTGAACACAGATAACACCGAGGCCAACAGATCTCCATCTAGGGCCAGGACCTCTGCTGTCACACCCCTTCCACAACCACCTCAAGAGCTCCTTGAATTGCAGAAGACCCCAGAGATCACTCCCCACTGGGTCCAACAGCTGCACTGTTCATTTTTACAAATATGACAACCCCACAATGTCCTGGAGACAACAGACAATTTTAGTTCACACAAATAAACAAAAAAGGGATGGCTCTAACAAATGACCAAGGTGCAGAGACAGAAAGTGTTTCTGAGGGGGGAAAAGGGCATTGAATTTACTTGAAAAGGATTCCAAAGGAAGGTTTTTTTGTTCCTTTCGTTGGCTTGCCGGAAGGTTTGGGGAAGTTAGGGGGATTCCGGAAAAAAACTTTAGAACAATTCCGGAAAATGCTACAAGAGCAAGCAGACAAAATGAATGCAATTTTTGAAACAATACAAAATCTGCAACCAGAAATACAGAAGATTAGTACTGAAATTTCAGAAATGGAAAGAACAAAGGAAAAAATTCGAGGCAATGGAAGCCCATATTAGTGAACTTAAAGATAAATCTCCCAATAATAGTATGCTAGAAGAACAATCAGAAAAAAGAATAAGACAATCCAAAGAAAGCCTTAGAGTTATGTGGAATAACATGAAGAGGAACAACTTATGGGTGATTAGAATTCAGGAAGAGACAATAAAAAGCCCAGAGAAAATTGTCAAAGAGTTGTTGGAAGAAAACTTCCCTAACATCATGAAAGATGAGAAGATAAGCACGCAAGAAGCTGAACGAACTCCAAACAGGATAGATCCCAAAAGAAAATCACCAAAATATAGCATAAACAAACTTTCCATAATCAAAGACAAGGAAAGAATTCTGAGAGCAAATCAGGAAACATGAAAAGTTACCTTCAAAGGAGAGCCAATAAGACTAAGCCCCGATTTCTCAGCAGAAACCATGCAGGCGAGAAGGCAATGGGATGACAGATACAAAACTCAGAATGAAAAAAATTGCCAACCAAGAATCATATATCCAGCAAAGTCGTCCCTCAAATGTGATGACAAAATTAGGACATTTCCTGATAAACAGAAGTTAAAGGAATTTGTAATAACCAGACCAACTTTACAAAAAAAAAAAAAAAATGCTAAAGGATGTTCTTTGGACTGAGAACCAACAATAGCAGACAACAACCTGAGATTATCATACATGACAGCATCACCCAGACCTCAATCCAGATATGTTGTTGTTGTCAGGTGCCATCGAGTCGGAACCGACTCATAGTGACCCCATGCACAGCAGAACGAAACAATGGCCGATCCTGGGCCAACCTCACTACCGCTGCCACACTTGAGTCCATCAATGATGCCACCTGGCCAATCCATCTCGTTAGGGGTCTTCCTCTTTTTCTCTGACCCTCCACCTTACCCAGCATGCCATCCTTCTCCAGTGACTGTTTCCTCCGGACAAACCTACAAGATTTAAAACAGGGAATCAGAGGTATCATTGTATAATGAAGTCAACTGCAAAGCAGAAAGAGGAAATAATGTAGATACAGAGCTTCCAAATGGCAAGAAAGTCAAGTAGATTGCAAGATAAAACAGACTGTATTAAGCAGGACCCAAACACTAATACAACAGAAATGAAAATAGAAAGAAAACCCACAAACAAAATAAACTTAGCATAGAAAATTTTGTGGTACAAGAATCCAACAGCATCAAAAAAAAAAAACCACACACACACAGAAAAAAATGACAAACATCAATTCTTACCTATTGATAATTACACTGCCTGGATTAAGTGTACCAATCAAGAGACATAAAGTGCAGAATGGATAAGAAAACAGGATCCTTCAATATACTGTCTGCAAGAGACATCAAAAAGATAGAGACAGTCTAAATGTCCATCAACAGAAGAATGGTTAAACAAACTTTGGTCCATATACACCACGAATACTACAAAATGTTGAAGAATAATGATGAATCTGTGAAACACCTCACAACATGGATGAACGTGGAGGACATTATGCTGAGTGGTATTAGTCAATCACAAAAGGACAAGTATTATATAAGACCAACGTTACAAAAAGTTTGAAAAAACAAAAAAGGTCTTCTTGATAAAAGAAACAATCTATGATATTATGGGGGCTGGGGACAATTAGTCACAGGCTAGAGGGTAGGTGTAGTGCTATAGGATAAGCACTTGACCTCAAGGTCAGTTTGGACCGCAAGGTTGGTGGTTCAAATGCACCAGTCGCTCCTTGGAAACACTGTACATGTTCGCTATGAGTTGGAACTGATTCAATGGCATTTAACAACAACAACAAGAAGGTAGACACATATTAACATGGGTGGCAGGACAGGCAACATACCACAAGAGGGAGGTTAGCAGAAGAACAATGAAAATAATGGGAGACACCAGAAGAAAGGCAAGAGTTCCAGTGAATAGAGGTAAATGCTGTTAACTATTGGCTCTGGTAGTGTAGTGGTTTCGAAACGGGCTGTGAACCACAAGGTCAGCAGTTCGAAACTACCAGCTGTTCCGCGGGAGAAAGATGAGGCTTTCTGCTCCCGTAAAGATTTACAGCCTCGGAAACCCTGTACAGGGTCGCTATGAGTTGGAACCGACTCCACGGCACATAACAACAACAATTGGTACATGAAGGGGATTGCAACAATGCAGTGAAGTGGAGTGTATGGTTTGTTGAATGATCTGTTTCGTAAACCTTCACTCAATTCACAGTACAAAGTTGGAAAAAAAAAAAGAAGAAGAAGAAATCAAATGATATATTGCATTAGGTAAGTCTGCTACAAAAGACCTCTTTGCTGTATTAAGGAGAAAAGATGTTAGTTTGAGAACTAAGATGCAACCGATCCAAGACATGCTATTTTCAATCTCCCCATATGCTAGTGAAAGTTGAACAATGAATAAGAACACCATAGAATAATCAATGCATTTGAATGATGGTGTTGACAAAGAATATTGAAAGCTTCATGGACTACCAGGAGTACAACAAATCTGTCTTGGAAGATGTATAGTCAGAATGCTCTTTAGGAGCCAGGAGACTTCCTACTTTGGACATGTGGTCAGGAGGGAACAGTCCCTGGAGGACAACGTACTTGGTAGAGTGTTAGCAGAAAAGAGGAAGACACCCCCCCCACCCCCACCCCCCACCCCAATGATCTGGCTAAAACAACGTATGTGCAGACTGGGCAGTGCTTCATTCGGCTATGCATAGTGCCGCTGTGAGCTGGAACCAACTCAACAGCACCTAACAACAGCAACAACATAGAAGACAGAAGCCTAGAGCTCTTGCCCTGGTTCTCGCCGCTGTACCCTACTGGCAAGCTTGTCAGATTGCTTCTGATATTTACAACATCAGCAACAGTTACAACAACCAAACCCAAGGCAATTACTCACCACCATGCAGGTCTCAAGTTAGGGCTTGGTGCGAAGACTCCGCATCAGAACTTCTGAGTTCATTGTTACTTTGAAACACACGCTACAGATAGAGCCATTGACCCGGTGGATGTCAAGTCCTAATTTCCCCAGGTCCGTTGGGTTGGTCTTATTTTTTCACAACCTGCTTTTCAAGTTCATCAAACTGTTTCCTGTCACTTCTTCCTGATTCTGATGCAACCTTTCACCCCCAGTGAGGTGGGGGTTTGAGTTCCTTCATGACTAAGTAGTTCCTCATTCTAACCCAGGGCTTCCAAACCATGAAAATGTCACTATTTTGACACTCAGAGCTGATAGTTCTTTGCTCTCTGGAGAGTGCCCTGTGCATCGTAGGATGTTTAGTTAGCAGCATCTCTTTTCTCTAATCACCAGAGACCAGCAGCACTCTCAACCTCACCCCATTTGTGAACCAAAAATATCTTCAGAACATTGCCAAATGCCCCGGGGAAGCAAAAGAGCCCCGGGTTGAAAATCACTGTTCTGATCCTACTGAGTCCTGCCTCTCATCTGGAGCAACTTCAGGCACCTCTATTTGGGTTGCATTAAGCGATCTTTGGGAGTTCCTGGGTGCTACAAATTGTTCATGCATTCTGCAACTAACTGACAGGTTCAAGGTTGGAGTATACCCAACCTGGTGATCTTGGAAGAAAAATCTGGTGATCTACTTCCTAAAAATCAGTCACTGAAAAGCCTTTGGATCACCATTCTAGCCTGGCGCACGCTGGTCACCATGCATCCAAACCTACTTGATGGAAACTGGGAAATGATTTGCTAGACCAAATACACCATGCTTCTACTACACGTATTTCTCCTTCACATTTCTCCAAGTTGGATGGGAGTGGAATGCTTTATGGGTGAGTGTATTGAACCAGAGACTGGTTTTTGTGTTGGCAATAATACATGAACTGATTTCTTACAAACATTACAAACATTGAACCAGACTTCCATGATTCCGGCTCCAGTGGCCATCGCAGTTAACAGGGGGCGTGTTAAAGGATCCGCTCTCAGAGAGTGAGATTCCATTGGTGTGAGGTCACTTCAGATGTCTGTATGTTTCTAGGGCCCCTCAGATGCTCTTCCTTTGCAGGACTGAGAAGCTCAGGGCTACATGAATGTCCAGCCTCCCTCCAAGGTGATGTTGGTGGAATTTGCAGGGAGGCAGGCTGGATTTGAATCACGCTGACTTTCAGTTAATTATGGGATGCTGGGGCTGTCGTTTTATCTCCCTGAGGTTTGTAATACTGATTAAATAATAAGATGCTTGCCAGGCAGCTAACACATTCCTGGGAGGAAGGTAGGAGCTCAGTATAAGTCACTGTTCAGTACTGCCTGCTCCCCCCACACCCAGCACGGTGTTAGCAACATGTGCCTTTCCCATTGTTTTCATGGAAGGTCCTGCTAAAATATAATCATAATGATGCTTTATCTGACATTGCTTTTGTGATAGACACCATGATAAAAACAGGCTTAATTCTCAAAAAGAACCTCTGAGACTTACACACACAGGAAAGAAACAAAGAGAGAGGGAGGAAAAGTCACTAACTAGATGGTGTTGTTGTTGTTGTTGTTGTCAAGTGCTGTCAAGTTGGTTCTGACTCATAGCGACCCTGTCTAGGGTTTCCAAGAAGCAGCTGGTGAGTTTGAACCACCATCCTTGCGGTCCAAACCGACCATTTGGTCCAGTGCATTATCCTGCAGTGCCATACCAGGACTCTAACTAGATGGTAAGCATACATTAACGTGGGTGAGGGAAAGGCAATTCACAATAAGGGGGAGTTCAACACCAAGTCACCAAGGCAAAGGAAGACAACAGGAGGCATTCAAGAGTAAAAGGCAACGATGATAAACACAATTGCACACACAGACAATAATTGAGGAGCGGATACGTACACAGACATGTAAGCTGAACAGGTGTGAAATAGTGAGATGGGACTATGCCCACAAGCATATATTGGTTTGGCAGAGGGTATTTCTACATGCACGTTAATATGTGCTGCAAATATATCCAGGTGCACAGTGGAGTACACAAGGGCAAAGCTGTGCAAACTTCTTAGTCACAACCAGCACCTTGAAGGCCTGAGTCACTGGACTTGAGGAATGGACCTGTAGACTCACGGGACATCTAGGTCAATTGGCAAAACCTCCACAAAGATGAGGAACTAGGGGATGCCCTTTGGTAAGTATCAGCTGGGATTCTAAAAGCTTCATACAACTATCTAAGATACTACTTGGGTCTCCTTCCCTCCGGAGCGAAGAAGAAGGAAAACAATCAAAGACTGAAGTAAACAGTCTAATGGACCACGTGAACCACAGCCTCCACTAGCCAGAGGAACCACTACAAACGGCTGTGTTTGGGATCACAACAGAAGGGCCTAGCCAGAGTGGGGGGAAACTGTAGAACAAAATTTTAAATTGTCAAAATGACCAGATTTACTGGTCTGATAGAGATGATGGAAACCCTGAGACCATGGCCTTTAGACACTTTCCCATCCATGGAACTGAGCCCACCTCCAGAGGTCAGAAAGCAAAAAGGGACAGGAAAGAAGGACAGGACAAATGGCAATGGGGAACCCAGGTAGGAAGTAAGAGAGTGCGGTCACATTAAGGGACTCGTAACTAATGCCATGAAACAAAACATGCATCAACTGCTGGATGGGAAAAGCATTTATTCTGTAAATCATCACTCAAACCACAAATAGCTAAAAAGAAGAAAATGATTAAAGCCTCTGAAGAAGAGTCTACGGTGATCCTCAGATCATGGATGAGGGAACGGAGACACAAAGAGTTTGAACAGCTTGGCTTGAGCAGACTGTCTTTCCTAATTCTGAAGACTAAAGCTCTTTGAGGAGCTGCTTCCATGTGACATATCTTAGAGCTGCAATCATTGTTGTTGTTGTTAAGTGCCGTCAAGTCGATTCCGACCCATAGCGACCTTTTATAGGGTTTCCAAGGAGCAGCTAGTAAGCTTGAGCCATCAGTTCAAATGACTTTGCAGTCTGATGCATTAGCCCAGAGCGCCACCTGAGGACTCCTGTAATCATTGGGAAGAAGGAAATATAAATGGCATCAGTTTCACATGTTGCCATTGTGTACCAACGACAATTATGTACCAGAAAATCCAAAATACGTTTGTTTGTTTGTTTGTTGCCTTAGAATTAATATGAGAGGTTAGCAGAGTGCCAGGGGACTTCGTACATTCTCCTGGATAATGACAGTTGTCAGTTGGGAAGCATATTGAAAAATGGAGAGTTCACTCACAAAAGGAATA
The DNA here is from genome assembly GCF_000296735.1 of Chrysochloris asiatica. Classification (NCBI taxonomy): domain Eukaryota; kingdom Metazoa; phylum Chordata; class Mammalia; order Afrosoricida; family Chrysochloridae; genus Chrysochloris; species Chrysochloris asiatica. The sequence goes on along the minus strand of NW_006408810.1, from coordinate 3,207,342 downwards.
AAATCAAAATACTAAGGAGCTCTGGTAGCGTAGTGGTTACAAATCAGGCTGCGAACCTCAAGGTCAGCAGTTTGAAACTACCTGCTGTTCCGTGGGAGAAAGATGAGGCTGTCTGCTCCTGTAAAGATTTACAGCCTCAGAAACCCTGTACAGGGCCACTGTGAGTTGGAACTGACTCCACGGCACACAACAACAACAACAAACCTCGGAATAACTGGCAAGAAAGATGAGCTATTTGGATAAATAAAACTTCTATACTTCACTAAAAATAAACTGTTGCTGTTGAGTTGACTTCAACTCACGGCAACCCCATGAGTGTCAGGGCAGAACTGTTCTCCACAGGCGTATTCGAAGTGGATCGGCAGGCCTTTCTTTTGAGGACTGTCTGGGTGGACTCGAACTTCCATACTTACGGTTAACATGTTAACCATTTGGACCATCCAAGGGTATTAACAAAGATTCCACCTCTGAAGAGATGGTCTATGCACATGCAAAAATGTCAGTTCTATTTATTGACTGAAACAATTTCTTTTCAAGCCAAAGCTTTGCAATGAAGCAGTTTCCAGACAATTAAAAAATTCTCCAGTGTGATGCATGGAGGGCCTTTTGAGTTCATAGCAACCTCCAATATTTCAGAAGCAGGGCTTCGAACCACTTCTTCCAAGTTCAGTCACGGCTGACTGAACTTGGCAAAACTGGAACAAATCTGAATTCTCAAAATGTGGGTGCGCTGGCACGACAGCCTCAGTGAGAAAAATTATGGGTCGACAACCTGTGAGAAACTTAATCGTCCTCCTAGAAAACAAAGGCAGTCTGGTCATTGCATAGCAATGGAATGAACCCTTATAATTCACCTCTGACCAGACTGAAGGAGACTGGCAACAGGGCAGCTCTGATGGGCTTGGAGAGGGAGAAGGAAATTGTTCACTGTGCCCCATCATCCCAGTCTGGCCAGGCTCTACGATGGTGTTCCACTGATTGCTGATAGGAGATGGACTTGGGACCCTGAGCCACCCCTGTGAGGACTGGCTTGGTGAGGCAGTCTCCTCTACTCTAATGGAGAGGCCATCCTCTTAACAAAGGCAGGGGGCTTCCCAGGAGACATTCACCATCCGGCAGCAAGTACCAGTTGGAGAGAATCTGTCTCTTCCAGTCAACTCTTGACTCTGGTCATTTTGACACAGGTCTAGCTGGTTTCCCCGAGGTCAGAGTCCAAGGAGCGGGGTTCCCTGTGGACAGAGGCACAAGAAATCAGGGCTCGCTGGGTTTGTTGGTTGGTCGCTACACCCTCAGGCCTGCTGCGGGGTATCAATTCTGTTCTTGCCTGACTCAGATGCATATGCAGCTGGGGGGGGGGGGAGAGGGGGGAGGAAGACCGGGGGCAGATGGGTCCAGCTCTGATCTCATGCTGTTCTCTGCTGTTCTTAGCTGAGCACTGCAGGCAGACAAGGGTAGACTTCCAAAAAGAGGTGGACAGGAAAAGGTTTGGTATTTAAGGAGTCCTGGATGAAGCCAATGGTTAATATCCAGTTGCTAACCGAAAGCTTGACAGGTAGAATGTACTCAGGGGTGTCTGAAGAAAGGCCTGGTGAACTCCTTCTGAATGATGATCCACAACCATTTAAAACCCTGCGACACAATTTTACTCAGACATATATGGGGTTCTTCAGTTGAAATCAACCTGACAGCAACTATTTTTGTTTTGTTTTGTTCTGTGTGGGTGAGGGATACTTTGGGTTGTCTCCACTAGGGTGGGAATACTGTTGGAGGTTAGTTTGCACAGGGTTGGGCTGCTGTTGAACGTTCTGCAATGCACAGGACAGTCCGACTAAAAGGAATGACCCAGTCCACCATGTCAATGTTGCTGAGACTGAGAAGCTGTTCTGAGCTTGTGGCCTACGGCCCAGGTGATGGTGTTCCCAGACTGCTGGAAACTGGGACGCGAAAGCTTCTACTGGAAAGCCTACCCAGCTAAAATAGACAATACTGTGAAGCACTGGTGAGGTGCTGTAGGATAAGCCCTGACTGCCAGCCACAAGGTTGGTGGTTCAAACCCACCAGCTACTCCTCAGAAACCCTGTAACAGGGTTGATAGTCGGAACCAACTCGATGAAACGTAACCACAATGGATGTAGGGTAAGCACTGCACTGCTAACTGCATGTTCAGTGATTAGAGCCCACCAGCCACTCTGAGGGAGAAAGATGAGGCTTCCTGCTCCTGCAAAGATTTACAGACTTGGAAACCCTATACAGGGTTGCTATGAGTTGGAACTGACTCAATAGCATTTAACACTGTAGATTGAACTAGACCCTTGCAAAATATGTGTTGAGTTCCTGGTCCTAGTAACTGTGAATGTGACTTTGTTTGGAAATAAGGGTTTTCTTTGGGTCTGCTAATGAGAACATGGAGTCTTGGTCTGGCACTGTAGGTTAAGGTGCTGGGCTGCAAAGTTGGTTTGAACTGCAAGGTTGGTGATTCCAGTTCACCAGCTGCTCCTTGGAAACCCTATACAGGGTCACTATGGGTCGGAATCGACTTGATGGCACTTACCAATGAGGGCAGGCATAGCGGTGGGACATTGTCTGATATAGTACCAGGAGATGAGTTGCTCAGGTTGGAAGGTACCATGACTGCAAGTATGGGCTCAAACATCACAATTGTGAGTGTGGTGAAGGGCCAGGCAGTGTTTTGTTCTGTTGTGCACAGGATTGCTTTGAGTTGGAACCAATGCAATGGCATCTGAAACAACAACATACCAGAGGATCCTAAACCTAATCGCTTCTGAGTTATAAAAAGATCTGAGTAGACACGCACACTTGGAGGGACCCGCCATGAGGACAGTGGACACGTGCACTTGGAGGGACCCGCCGTGAGCATCCTCGAAGCTCCTGACAAGAAAGGAATTGACATGGCTGACATGCCGGTTTGGTCTTTTAGCCACAAGAACTATGAGAAAGTAAAGGTTTGTTTTTTAAAGCCCTCACTTTTGTGTTTTGGGTTATGACAACATAGACTAAGACAAACACGGATCACTTAAGAGGAGGTTTTATGAGTTACAGCAGCAAAAGCCCCAGAAATGGCATATTTGTGCATCATGAAGAAATAGACACATCGACTAATGCCAGAAATGTGTTTGTATCTTGTAGTGGTGGTACTGATAAAGGCAAGCTCTGCTCCCAGGCTAAAGGTTGTCATTTGTGGGCCTGCAGCCTCACATGCATGCAAAAGTTGGACAGGAAATAAGGAAGACCGCAGAAAAATCGATGTATTTGCGTTATGGTGATAAAGGACAATATTGAAATTACCATGGACTGCCAAAAGAACAAACTGATCTGTGTTAGAAAAAGTGCAGCCAGAGTGCTCCCTGGAAGCCAGGATGGCCAGAGTTCATCTCTCATACTTCAGGTTAGGATATCATGTTTGGTAAAGCGGAGGGTCAGAGAAAAAGAGAAAGACCCCCAGTGAGATGGATTGGCCAAGTGGCAGCAGCAGTGGGCATAGGTTGGTGCAGGACTGGGCAGTGTTTCGTTCTGTTGTGTATAGGGTCGCTATGAGTCATACACACTAGATGGCACCTAACAACAAGAAGTGGGGGCCAAATATTACCAATGCTGCTTCCAAATCCAATGGGGGAAAAAGGGGATGAAGAGAAGGAAAAAAGAAGGGAGAAAGAGAGTAGTAAGAGAGAAAGGAGGTAAGAAGGGAGGAAGAAAGGAATGAGAGGAAGAAAAGGTAGAAGAAAAGGAGGAGGAGGAAGTGAAGAGGGAAGAATTAAAAAAGGCAGAACTGTTGAACAGTCATGTTACCGGAAGTATGTTGGTTGGCCTGACTTATGTGCACAAACTGGGTCGAGACTTCAGAAACAAGCCCTAGTGTCCCAATGTTAAACGTCTCAGAGCCACATCCTCCCTGCCATGCTTGAGTTTATTGAGATGCCTGTGTTAGTACCACAGCTGATTGTTGTTGTTATGTGCTGTGGAGTCGCTTCTGACTCATAGCAACCGTGTACAGGGTTTCCGAGGCTGTAAATCTTTATGGGTGCAGAAAGCCTCATCTTTCTCCCACAGAACAGCTGGTAGTTTCGAACTGCTGACCATGAGATTAGCAGCCCGATTCATAACCACTACGCTACCAGAGCTTCTTACCGTTCCTCAATGTAATGGTGTCTTCGGCTCACCTTCTTCCCCAGGAAGCCTGCCAGCATCACCGGCAATCACCGCATTTATTCTGCCAATGGAGAGACTGTACTATGGGGACCTAGATTGCCCTACAAGTGTACAAGCTCCAGGTCTTGATCTCAGGAAGTAGGTCTGTACACTTGTAGCTCTGGCTCGTCTCACACCCTCGCCCCACCCCCCTGGAACATAGGAGGGAAGTTCCCTAGGGCTGCAATAACAAAACCCACACAACCAAACCCATTCCTGCTGAGTCAGCTCTCACTCATAGCAACGCTACAGGGCAGAGTAGAACTGCACTGCCCTATAGGCCTTCAGATACTGTCAATCCTTTCAGACGCAGACTACCACGTTTCTCCCATGGAGCAACTTGTGGGTTCATGGTTAGAAGCCCAGTACGAACCACTGTGCCACCAGAGCTCCTTTATCTGTAACAAAGTACCACAAACTGTTACATTCTGTCCAGCTGGTACTGACTCACAGTACGTTATATACAACAGAACCAAACAGCCAACCTCTCCATTGTTGCTGTTTGAACCCATTGCTGCTGCCACTGCTGTCCACAAACTGGGGGACTTAGAAAGGCAGAAATGCATTTTCTCAGAGTTCTGGAGGCTGGAGAACCGAATGCAGAGTACCCACAGGGCCACCCTTTCAGAAGACCCTCGGGGAGATTCATCTCTCAGCTTCCCTGGTCACAGGCATTGTGCCATTTGTTAAGTGCCATGGCATCGGTTTTGACTCATAGTGACCCTGTATAGCGTTTCTGAAGGAGTTCTGGTAGCGAAGTGGTTACGAATTAGGAACCTCAAGGTCAGCAGATTGAAACTACCAGTTGTTCCGCTGGAGAAAGATGAGACTTTCTGCTCCCATAAAGATTTACAGCTTCAGAAACCCTGTACAGGGTCGCTATGAGTCGGAGCTGACTCCACAGCACACAACAATAGCATTTCTGAGGATTGACTGGTGAGTTTGAATCACTGACATTGTAGTTAGCAGTCCAGTGCTTATCTTGTGGTGGTTACATGCTGTGGAGTCGGTTCCAACCCACAGAGACCCTGTATAGGGTTTCCGAGACTGTAAATCTTTACCGAAGCAGAAAGCCTCAGTGTTCTCCTGAGAAGCAGCTGGTAGCTTTGAACTGCTGACTTTGCCGTTAGCAGGCCAACTGGTAATCCAGTACACTACCAGGGTTCCAGGCTTACCATAGTGCCATCTTTACATGGCTGTCCAACCTTTCTTCTTTCCTAAGGGTACCACTCAGATTTGGAAAGGGGCCCACCCAATTAGACTCAACAATAAGGCGTCATGCTGACTGATAACATCTTCAAAGACCCTATTATTCAAACATGAACCCCAATGTAGGGGTACCAGGAGTTAGGACTACAACGTACCTTTTTGGGGAGGATACAAGTCAATCCCCAACAGGGATTACACCATTTTATATGTGACAGAACATGTTGATAAATGTCGAAAATAATGAAGTTGCCTAAGGTGTCATTGTACTTGAGTTCATAATCAACATCCAATGGAAGCAGCAATCAAGATATTAAACAAATTATCACATTGGGCAAGTCTGCTGCAAATGACCTCTTTAACATGTTCAAATGCAAAGATGTCAGTTTGAAGCTGACCCAAGTCATGGTATTTTCAATTACCTTCTGTGTCAAAAAGCTGCACACTGAATAACAAAGACCAAAAGAATTGATGTTGAATTCTGGTGCTGGTGAATTTTGAATGCACCAAGGACTTCCTGAAGAACCAACAAGTGTCTTGGTTAGAAGTACTGCCAGAACGCTCTTTAGAAATGAGGATGGTGAAACTTGGTCTCACACACTTGAACATGTTATCAGGAGACTGGTCCATGGAAAAGGGAATCATGTTTCTGGTAAAAGTAAGAGAGGTCAGTGAAAGAGGCAGCCCTCAAGGAGAGGGACTGACATAGCAGCTGCCAACAATGTGCTGAAACAGCACCAATTGTGAGGATGGCCCTGAACTGGGCAGTTTCCTTCTGTAAGACTGGCTGAGTCAGAACTGACCATGGCTCTCAACAAGACAAAGTTCAATGCTGGACTTTGGTAGCAACACCAACTTTCGCTATTAGATGGACACCTGCCCCCCACCATGCCCTCCCCTTTCCCCCAGATTTCTAGCATCTTCTTTTACAAGAGCAGTAGAAGCAGTTGATTAGAGTACTAGAGAGAACACAACTTGGGTTGGGATTTCATCAAACTGATAAAACATCCTTCTATGTGTTCTTACGCCAGAAGCAGGTTGTCTTCCACTATGAGTTTGGAGGCTTGGAAATTTCATTTTCTCAGTCATCTTAAGGATTATGAAGGAGCTCTGGTAGCGTAATGGTTATGAGTCAGGCTGCTAACCTGAAGGCCGGCAGTTCAAAACTACCAGCTGTTCTTTGGGACAAAGATGAGGCTTTCTGCTGCCATAAAGATTTACAGCTTCAGAAACCCTGTGCGGGGTGTCACTATGAATTGGAACTGACTCCACGGCACGTAACAACACAATTCTGAGGACGGTGCAGGAGCTGGTATGGCAGCATCTTGTTCTGTTGTACATGGGGTCATTATGAGCTGGGACTGACTTCACAGTACCTAACAACAAAGGAGCTCTGGTAGTATAGTGGTTACGAATCGGGCTATGAACCACAAGGTCAGCAGTTCGAAACTACCAGCTGTTCTGCGGGAGAAAGATGAGGCTTTCTGCTCCTGTAAAGATTTGCAGCCTTGGAAACCCTGCACAGGGTCGCTGAGTTGGAACCGACTCCACGGCACATAACAACAACAAACACATGCTACTCCTCACATGGTTAGGAGAAAGTTCAAGGGGCCCTGGTGGTGGCAAGGGTTAAATGTGCTAACTACAAAGTTAGTGATTTGAACCAACCTAGTGTCTCTGGAGTGGACAACACCTGGCCATCTGCTCCCGTCATTACAGCCTAGAAAGCCCTCACCTGTTGTATGAGGTGACCACAGTATACATCAAACTCCACGGCACCTAACCACCAGGAAGGTCATCTTGTCTGAGAACTGAACCAGCCGGGACTGCGATTCCCCAGCACCCCCTACCTCAACGTCTTGTTTACAAATGAAGAGACTGGTCCAGAGGGAGATGGAGTGGCCCAGGTCCTGCAATGATGGGTACAGGATGTGGGGACTTCTCGGGCCTACCCTGGATTCCTCTGGAGGCTGTAGTCCAGTGAAGATCCTACGGTCATGGGTTTTCCCCGAAACTTCCACCTCCCTGGCCCACCACACAGTCAGCCGTCCACAACGAAGAAAAAAGAGCTTTAATGATTTCTCAGACCAATCTCTTAAAGCGCTCAGTGTTTTCACAAGTGCAAGGGGAGAACTCTTCTCACCCAAATTCACGACAGTTCTGACACACGCAAGGAGACTGCAGGCCAGGGCACCTTAGACTGACGGGGACACGGGTGACTTCACCCTGGCCCCTCAGTTCACCTTGGCCCTTAGGGGGTCAGGAGGGGATAGGGAGGCGGGCACACACCCAAGCGAGAGGGCGGATGAGAGGCAGCCGTCACAGCGCAGATGCCAGGAGACGGCGTCGCTGACACACGGCTTGTGAACAGACAGGCAACAGTGAGATACATTGAAATGCATACCAAACACAACCCACCACGATTGCAATGTTGAAAGCAAGCACAAAAACCGACAACGAGGAGACACCCGCCCTGGGTCTGCCGGGAGCGCAGCTTTCTGGGCACGCTCCACAACAGACCGCTGCCCCCTCGGGTTTTGGGGTGGCACGGCGCTGCACTCTTCCCCAGTACAGCCATGTTGTGCAGGCAGGAAGTGGGGACCCCGGCCGGCTCCCCTGGGCCCTCCTCGTTAGAGAGTCAGGGCGGTGGGCTGGGTGCCTCTGGAATGTTGGGGCGCAAAAGGCTGGGCTGGGTGTTAGTTAGGCTCCACACGGGGTTCAAGTGCTCGTTTTATTTGTCATGTGCAAACGGTTACTGTCTAAAGCTTTCGGAAGGACGCGGACAGACACGGACACCCTAAGAGGCCAGGGTAGTCGGTGGTCCCCGGCCCTCCTCCCTGAGGCAGGGCGGGGCAGGGCGCGTTACAGAAACATGGAGAGGAAGAGCGTGTTGGGCTGCAGCGCGCTTCTAGTCCCTGATTCGGTGGCTCTGTGGCCGGGCCTCAGTAGGTGATTGTCCACTCTTTGACGGAGGCGTCGTGGGAGGTCGTAACCAGCGTGTGCTCGTCCAGCCAAGCCAGGCTGCTGACATGGTGCAGCCGGTGGGCATCTGGGAAGAACAGAGTGTGGTTTAATGGAAAACCCCAGCTTGTCAGTATCTCCACTGGACCCCCATAGGGGGTCCAAATAGGGGCAGCACCTGGTTGGGAGACGATGTCCTCACTCTGGGCACTAGGGCCACACTGGCTCAGCGGTACCCAGGTCTACCCACTAAACCAGAGGCACAACTACGTCCAGACACTGCCAGCTGACCTGTGGGAAGCAAAACTGCCCCCTCCAAGTCACATCCACCTGCTTTTGCAAATAATCCTAGCTCAAGGTGTCCCTGTGTGGAACAGTGTAGAACTGCCGCACACTAGTTCTCTGGGCTGTCATCTCGTCTTTCTTCCCCCGGGGCCACTGGGTGGCCATAAACTGCCAAACTTAAGGTTTGCAAAACAAAACCCAAACTCACTGACCTCGAGTTGATTTCCACTCATAGCGATCCTGTAGAGGTTCTGAGGCCTCATCTTTCTTCCCTGGAGCAGTTGGTGGGTTTGAACTGCTGACCTTGCAGTTAGTAGTACAGTGCTTATCCTATAGTGTCACAAAACTGCTTGTACCACTGAGGGTCTGCCCTGCCTGCCCCTCGGGGTGAAAGGTGTTTTTGTGTCCAGAGTAATGGTGTATGTACAACACATAAACGGATACACGGCATATCTGTGTACTACTGCGCAGGCCTTCTGGTGTGGGCTGTTGATCAGCACTGGAATGCGAACCACAAGGTTGGCTGTTCAAACCTACTAGCTGTTCCTCGGAAACCCTGTACAGTTGGAATCAACTTGGCGGCAGTGAACAACAGCAAAGGAGAGCAGAGATTTAGAGAACATTGAACAAAAGGTGGGGGCGTGTCTGATGGGTCCTAACAATGTTCTCCCACCTGTATCTAACCCACAATGCAACACAGCCCTTGGGTCGAACGCCACGAGTGTGGGCATGGCAGGCAGGTACCGATGTGGGGAGCCCCACTGAGCTGCACGGCCTGGCTTGGTGGGACCCGTGGGAGGGACTGGAGAGCCCGTCCACACCACCAGGCTGACTCCTGAATTCACCTATGAGCACTGGACCCAGAAACCGTTGGCTCTCGTGTCTCCAGCTCCCTCTCCTTCCATCAGAGCTGGGTCGTCCCAGGCTGCAGCCACTAACCAGCTCCACAGGGTTTTGGAATGGGGCAAGCACCAACATGGTAGTGAGACTAGGCTGGCTCAGGTATGTTATCAAGAATACTTCCCCTGCTTCTCTATGCTTGTGACGCTGTGCCTGCTGGAATGTTTTTGAAGAAGACAGAACGACTAGTGCAGGGCGTTCATTGTGTGGGGGTGCAATGGCAGAACGAGAGGTCAGCAGTGCGCCCCCCTCCCCGCCAGCACACAGCTTCCTGTGTCGGGAGTGTCTGGGGACTACAACCCAGGCGCGGAGTCACCTTGGATCTTGACTCTGGTCTCAGGGTCGCTCAGGGTCCACACGTACACCATCATGTCCATGCCGCCGGAGGCGAAGTGTTCGTTGTCCGGGGACCAGGCCAGGCAGACGATCTTCGCATGATGCCCATAGAAAACTTCCTTCTCCTAGTTGTGAGGTGAGAAAAGGAAGGAGCTGGGGGTCAGACCCGAGTCATCTTCAGGAGTGCTGGGGACTCATTGACCCTTCTGCAGGTTCCAGGGACACAGAACAGAGGGGTGCAGGCCCCCGCCATACACGTTTTATGCAGTGAGAGGACAGGCCTGTGAGTTCCAGGGTCGGCATCCCCCAAGTCCTCCCTATGCATTGGGAATCCGGACAGGAAGCAGGTATGGGCCCCAGGGGTCAGACATGGAGAAGCAGCAATGTTTTTCCCAACACCCACAGACTGGGCTTCTTCACACCCCACCCTTCTGAAGTCCCTACAGGAGGTCAAGCCAGACACCCTGTGATTTCTCAAGTCCGCTGTGTGGACAGAGCTCTCGCTCATTGAGGACCCTTCTTGGGAGTGGGGTGGGGGGGTGTCACGCACTTGAAGAGGACTGAACGGTGTATAGACAGCTGATAGCAAAAGGAATAAGGAAGCAACTGCTGTCCTCGTGGTAAGGACGGCAGCAGCGCATCTCAGGTAGAAGACGTGGATGGGAGGTGGCTGCTGCTCTGAGAATGCTCAGGGCACCACTGGGACAGAAAGGCAGCCAGTTCACTGGAGCACTGAGGGTCCAGGGCCCCCCACCCGTCCTGGGGTCCCTGTGGGGGGTCACCCCGTGACTTTACTCCAGTGCACAGTCTCCTTGAGGCTGAATGGGACAGGACTGATGCCACCCCCCTTCCCCACCCGCCAGTCCCCCATTGAGCCCACATGCACAGCAGTATTGACAACCAGTGCTGGGGGCTGACGGGGTTTCTCAAAGTACAGAGACTGGGAGAAGGCTCACCTGGCTGGACTCTTCCACGGAGAAAGGGAGGTGGAGAGGTCAGGGCGTGAGCAAGGCCCTGACTGGACCACAAACAGCCCTTCACCCAGGGAACTAACTGCACTCTATGCGGCCACAAGAGCCCTGCCCTCAGGGCCCAGCAGCACTGCCCAGCCCTGAGTCACTGGTGGGAAAAGAGGTGGCCTGCTCACCGAGTAGCCATCTGCCACACTGAAGACCATGACCACTTTGCTGGCATCACACACAGCCAGGAAGGCGCCATCGTGCGAGTAGGCCAGGTCGGTGACGGGGCCCTTGGCCTCCAGGAGCTGGTCCTCGCTCTTCAGCGCAGAGCCCAGGATGGAGTAGAGGCGGACCTTACCGTCCTGTGAAGAAGGACACAGCGCCGTCAGCCACCCTCCCACATCACACTGCACCCTTTGCATGAGGTACAAATGGGGCTTCTAGTCACTCCACTTTGACCCCTTGATGAGAATTGGCATTTCTACCTCAGATCATGGAATTAGAGCCAGATCCCAGATGACTTACAGGTCCCCTGACCTTCCTCCCCACTGTGCTCAGCCCTGCCAGGCTCTGCATATAGGACGTGCTTGCCAAGTGTCCACTGACAGAATGGCCAGGGTACTACCACCCTTCGGGGCTCACCCTCATGTACTGCCCCGTGGAGACACTGCAGTCTACAAAGGAGGGGCCCACCCTGATGTTAAGGCTCTGACATGGAGCACACACTGCCTGGCCGTCTCAGGGGACTCTCACCTGGAGCCGAAGGAGGGCTGGCTCCACATTCAGGGTCCTTGTCTCCTGATCCCTGGCTGGTTCTCGGGAGCCCACCCCCACCTCTTCTCTCTAGCCTGAGACTGTCCTGAGACTCCCCCATCATCCTCACAGTCCCCAACATAGCAGGCCATAGGGTGTGAGAGAAAGGGTCTTACCATGTCCCCCTCACCATCCCCCACACAGCAGACCAGAGGGTATGAGAGAAAGAGCCTTACCGTGCCCCCCACAGCCACCGTCTCGCCCCCCGGGTGCACTGCCACCACCTCGGGCTCATAGTCGGGGTTGATGCTGAAACACTTCTTCTGATCCTTCAGCAAGATGATCTAGATGACACAAAGTCAGTCAGGTGGGCCGGGCTCATCAGCCAGCAGGAGGAGGACCCCGTCCACACTTGGACTAAGCTTGGGCACCACACAGACCTGTTAGGTGGGCAGGATCGTGTGGAGAAGCTCGGCCAGTCACCTGAATGGATCCTATCCTAGCTTTGGGTCACTGAGTCATGCTTCCTCCCTATCTATCAAATGGGATAAGAGCAGGGTCTGTCTAGGAAGGACAGCTGGTGTGTTTCACTCAGATTCTACACAAAAATCCTGACCAACAAGGGGGAAACGCGGAACAGAATTTCAGCTACTCATGGGCTCTGGATTCCCAGGGTGCGTGGAGGCCGAATGAACCCCTGAAACTACAGCTCTGAGGTCATCTTTAAACCAAACATATTCCCTGGAGTCTTTTAAAAAGCAAGTAATAGTCAAAGTTGTAAAGAAAAGTCTGCTCTGAGCATTGTGCTCTTTGAAGAGCTCCCTACATGGGAACAAAGTGACGACAGCCATCCTGAAGGACTAGCTAAGAACCTTAGGGGCCAGTGAGTTTAGGTTACTGAGAAACAGCAGCTCAGGAAAGGAGACTGGGAACTGTTGTCCAATGTGAAGCACACATTGAGTCACAGTATACCTGCTAAAGTGGTGTGTTCTCAACAAATATTCGGTGTTCTGACCAACATCACTGTTGTTGCTAACTGCACCATCTTCCAATTCTAGGGAGCCATTAGCCTTGACCTTTTGATGTTGCTACTGCGCTGGTTCCGATTCACACTGGCCCCGCGCACATAAAAATGGCACACTGCCAGGTCCTGGGCCACCCTCACAACTGTTGTTTTAGCCACTGTGTCAACCCCACCTCAATCTTGTTGAGGACTGTTCAGGGACTCTTCACTTTAACCAAGCATGTTGTCCTTCTCCAGGGATTGGTCCCTCCTGACAGCACGTTCAGAGAATGAAAGACGAAGTCTCCCTATCCTGCCTTCTAAGGAGCACTCTGGCTGTACTTCGTCCAAGATAGATTTATTTCTTCTTTTGGTAGTCCAAGGTATCTTTAATATTCTCCTCTAAAACCGTAAGTCAAACGCATCAACTCTTCTACAGTCTTCCTTATGCACTGTCCAGCTTTTGCATACATATGAGGTTATTGAAAATACCATGACTTGGGTCAGGCGCACCCTAGTCCTAAAGCTGACACCTTTGCTTTTCAACACTTTAAAAAGGTCTTGTACAGCAGATTTGCCTAATGCAATACGTCATTTGATTTCTTGACTGCTGCTTCCGTGAGTGTTGATAGTTGATCTAAAAAAATTAAATCCGTGACCTTAAATCTTTTCTCCACCTATTATAATATTGCTTACTGGTCCAGTTGTAAGGATTTTTATTTTCCTTGTTGCTGTTGTTAGGTGCCTTCGAGTCAGTACTGACTCATAGCGACCTCATGCTAACAGAATCAAACACTGCCCGGTCCTGCACCCACCTCACAATCATAGCCATGCTTGAGTCCACTGCTGCTACCACCTGGCCAATGTAGCGCGTTTGTCGTCTTTAGTTCCTCTAATTAGAAGACAGAGTTAACGAAGTCCTCATGAGGATCTTGTCACCGAGAGTGACACCCCGTGAAGCTGAGTGAGGACATGAATGGACGTGTTTCTCTCTTCATTCCGGACTCTCACAAGAAATGCCCTTAGCAACCTTCCAGCAGGGCCTGCCTGTCCCTCAGTGGGTCAGGAGCAGGGGTAGGTGGCAGGGCTGAGGGACAGTGATGGGTTCGCCCTATAGGGAGATACTGTCAGAGTGGTCCTGTTTCTTCTCCCCACCCCCTGGGGCTCCTGAGGTTAGTGGGGAGAGGGGCTACGAGAAGATGCTCCAAGGATTTGGGGTTCCCAGATCTGCCTGAGTGGTCAGGTCACAAGGTCAGGCCTTGAGCTGCTGGGTGTAGTTTGGTAGCACCTCCTGAGTGGTGGGCACCCAGCTCAACCTCTGAGTCTCCACACGGAGCACTCACGCTACACCCTGGTTTGTTGTTGTTGTGTGTGTGCCGTGGAGTCGGTTCCAACCCATAGTGCCCCTGTACAGGGTTTCCAAGGCTGTAAATCTTTATAGGAGCAGAAAGGCTCATCTTTCTCCTGCAGAGCAGCTGGTAGTTTCGAACTGCTGACCTTGTGGTTCTCAGCCCGATTCGTAACCACAGGGGGTAAACAGAGGCCTGTGTAAGGCCCTGCATCCTGTCAGAGCTGAGCCAGGACCACAGAGGGGCTGGGGGGCAATGACGAGTCAGGAAGCAGGCTCCTACCACTGACACCAGGACCTTCCAGAACATTCCCTCACTCTGCACTCTGTCTACCTATTCCTTCTCTACCTGGCTGACCATCTGGGGCACACAGAAACCCGTTCTCTCAAAGCGATGAAGTGGGGTCCCGAGTGGAAGCATTCCAGCAGCTCGCTGCCTGTGCCAACAGGATGGCCACACCACATGCCTTCTGCCGTCTACACGCCAGGATGCCCATGGCCACAGACTACAGCTCGCTACAAAGGAAGGCAGTTCTGTGTAAAGTGGGTCAAACTCAACACTCAGCCCAAATTCCAGAACAAACACTTCCTGGCCATAGTGCTTCCTGCTGATGATGTAGCCTTGAGGGGAGAGGCCAGTCACACCTAGCCCCGGCTGCACTGCAATAGGAACATTTATATGTTTCCTCATAACTGACCCTGTGGGCTTGTTAGGGATGGGAAAATGAGAACTCTGAGAGGCTGAGGAAATGCCTGAGTCCACATAGCTCTGATGAAGGCTGATCCAAACCCTGCTCCACCCATCACCTCCCTCAACTACACACCCAGGTCAAGCCCCAGTGCCTTTCTGTGCCTCAGTTTAGCCTTCTGTGAAGTGGGGGGCCGACAACGTATCTAACAGCTAGGGCTGCGGTGAGGGCTGGATGAGGGCACACACACGAAGGGCTCAGGATAGCACTCACGAGAGCCATGTGATCGTGGTCAGCGCTGGGGAAGCCTAACTGGACGTGGAGGGAACTGAGACACCAGACTCCCCACAGCTAGGCGCTCCACCCTGTCACTTCTCGCTTCTCTCCCTCATCCTGCCAAAGCCACACCACCACATACCTGCCCGATGCACACGACCACCGTGTATCCCCCGGGGCCGACAGCCACGCACTTTGGCTGAACGTCCAGCTTCACCACTCCTTGTCCGCTGAGGGGAGAGAAGAGGACAGGCATCCTGTCAGAGCTGACATGGCTCCCTTGTGAGGAAGGCACGACTGCAATCTCTCCTGTGGCTGCTAAACCTGGGAGACCACCACCTACCCGATTCTCACACCCAGCGACCCCACACGCTCACTCAACAACAATAAACCTCTAAGAAAGGAGATCTGGTATGGTTCCAGGAGTGCTAACTGCAGAGTCAGCAGTTCAAACCCACTACCAGAAAGGAGCCCTGCATTGGTGGCACTGTGGGATAAGCTCTGGACTGCGAACCACAAGGGCGGCAGTACAAGCCCACCAGCCACTCCAAGGGAGACTGAGGAAGGTGCTTGCTTGGACTTGACTCAATAGCTGTGGGTAATGTAGTCTTTATGAGAGCAGATTTTCAGACCTTGTTTCCGTGGAACCACTGGAGATACGGTTAAAAAGAATTCACTGACAAACCACAAATCATGGCGGAAGCAGGGAGCGCAGTGGGCAGAGAAGCAGCAGGGATCCCACGGGCCGGAACAGCCGGGTTTGGGTGGTGCATCCCTGCCACGTGCTCGCCAAGCTGGTCTGCTGGTCACAGGCCCCAGAGGTTCTACTCCCCACTCCCCTGGAGACCACCACGCTTCCTCAGAAGGCGCACTTTTAGGGAGAATCTACTCCTTAATCTCACAGGGTGAGAACCTGGTGTTCTTCTGTCTTGGTTAACTCATCGACTGCTCTGAAAACACATGCTGGGAGCATCTGCGCACACACATGCATGCATGCGCACACACACACACAGAACCCGGTGTTCTCCTGTCCTGGCCAACTCATCGACTGCTCTGAAAACATGCTGAGAGCATCTGCACACATGCACATGCACGCACACACGCACACACACACAGGATGAGAACCCGGTGTTCTCCTGTCCTGATTAGCTCGATTAC
>NW_006408810.1:3151141-3191162 GCF_000296735.1 Chrysochloris asiatica | reverse complement strand
ACACACACACACACACACACACACACACACACAGAACCCGGTGTTCTCCTGTCCTGGTTAACTCATCGACTGCTCTGAAAACACATGTTGGGAGCATCTGCGCACACACACACACAGAACCCGGTGTTCTCCTGTCCTGGCTAACTCATTGACTGCTCTGAAAACACATGCTGGGAGCATCTGCGCGCGCGCGCGCTCGCACACACACACGCACACGCACACACACAAAACCCGGTGTTCTTCTGTCCTGGTTAACTCATCGACTGCTCTGAAAACACATGCTGGGAGCATCTGCGCGCGCACACACACACGCACACACACACACACACACACAGAACCCGGTGTTCTCCTGTCCTGGTTAACTCATCGACTGCTCTGAAAACACATGCTGGGAGCATCTGCGCACACACACACACACACACACAGAACCCGGTGTTCTCCTGTCCTGGCCAACTCATCGACTGCTCTGAAAACACGCTGAGAGCATCTGCACACATGCACATGCACGCACACACGCACACACACACAGGATGAGAACCCGGTGTTCTCCTGTCCTGATTAGCTCGATTACTCTGAAAACACATGCTGAGAGCATCTGCGCACAGGCACACACACACTTCCTGAAAACTGAACGGAGGGAATCTCCGTGATAACTGGGCTGAGTGTGGAGTTCTACAAGCTTCCTGACTGGGTGACCACTATAAGGCAGAAGAGAGACCATGGCCTGGACATCTGGGTCCCCAGCAGGCTCTGTCACTTCTCAGAGTGAATGAGTCACTCTTAGACGCAGCGTTCCCATGGGGTTAACAAGCCCCGTGTAGTAAACGTGTCTGCCACGAGCCCAGCAGTGGTCCCATCTCCGAAGTGAGACAGGCCGCTGCCGACCAGGACAGAGATCTGTGCACGAAACCTGGGGGATGTGTGTGCGTGTGCTTGTAGGTGTTATGTGTAACTGCATGGGGTGTGTATATGTCTGTGTTTATGGGTGGGTGCGGTGTGGGTGTGGGATGTCTTGAGTTAGGTAAGTGGGTGGGGTGTGTATATATGTGTCTGTGTGTGTTTGTGGGTAGATGGGGTGCGGGTGTGGACTGTGGTTAGTACAGTGTGTGGTGTGTGTGAGGGGGCTCAGCACGTCAGGTCTGCAAGCTGGAGCCCCCATGTCTGGACACAGGACTGTTTCCCCTCATGCTCCCCTGTGAGAGTTTGCTGTGGCGAACCTGTAAGTTATTTGGTCATAGTTATCAGCCTAGCAGGTGGTTCAAACCCACCTCCGACTCTGGGACAAAGATGTGGCTGTCTGCTTCCGTAAAGACCACAGCCTGGGCGCCCTCTGGAGCACATCTATGCTGCTCCAGGGGGTTGCTAGGAGGCAGAGCCTACACAATGGAGCGTGTCTGATTTTGGGGGTTCCTGTCCTAGCTGTAAGACCTGTCAACCACAGGCTCCAAAGCAAAACCTGACAAAACATCGACTTTCAGTCCGTGAGAAAGACGGGGTAACCTGACACGGAGCCCAGGCTCAGAGGCTGTGAGGCCCCGGCCTGTTGGGCCGCAGTCCCAAGATATGCAGGCTCCCTGGAGGCCACCTTCCTTTATGAGCGGAGAAACCAAGAGCAGCAGCAGGCGGGCAGGCTCACCTGTAGTCCCGCAGCGTGAGGTTGGTGTATCGCACGGTGTCGTCCATGCTGCAGCTGACCAGCTGACCAGCTTCATCCACGGCCATCCTGGATACTTGGTTCGTGTGGCCTTTTCCAGCGAAGGAGTCATTCTCCCCCGTCTCGGAATCCCAGTAATGTGGGGCGAGGGGTTAAGGAAAAGGACCTATTGACGCTGTGGTACCGAGGCCTCTCCTCTCATGAGGGCATGACCAAGGCTGTGCTCCCGGGCAGCGGCTAAAGAACAGCATGCTGGGAACAGGGCATGGGCCGAGGGCTGCTCCTCAGCAGTGCCGGTGTGCCTGCAGTCACCCGGGCTCACACCACGTTCTCGGTCTCCTCGGTAGTCACACAACTCCAGGAGCCACGTGGAACTGTGCAAACAGATGACCGTGGAGCAACCTTCCACTCTGGGGTCCACAGGCCCTGCTTTTAGGCCAGGTGGACACAGAAAAGCCACTTTCATCAGGAGGCTGTGTAAGAGAGCTAGCGTGGAGCGGCACTGCGAATTGACTCGATGTGGCTTTTCTATGCAAAGCCTCCCTAACTCCCACCAAATGACTGTGTGAGGTCATGCAGATAGGGTTCACGGGAATCTTAACAGCAGGCCTGGTTAGTTTTTGCCATCCCACTGGGTCTAAAAAGGAACCATCTCAGAAACAGACGAACCAAGTGCCACCAAGAAAGTAGAGCAGAGTGTGAGACCCCTACTTGGAACACTGCTGGTAGCAGAAGTAGAGGCAGACAGGCAGCAGCTGCGGGCATCCTGCCCACGGATGGAGTACACCTCAGTGCCTACAGGCAGGGGGCTGGCTTGCAGAACGTGCAGAGCTTTGCCCGAGCAGGGCAGATGCCAAGGGTCCACGTGGCTGAGGCTGAAGACAAGAGTGAGGCGTGCCTGCGGTACGACAGACAAGAAGTGTTCCTGACTGGTGAGCTGCCGCACCCCGAGCTGTTTCCGATCCCGAGTGCTACCCCGGTTACTTCCCTAATAAACCCCACTGTCGCTGTGTGGAGCCAACTCATAGTAACCCTGTGCAGGGTTTGCGAGGAGCAGCTGGTGGGCTTGAAGTGCTAGCAGACCTTGTGGTTTACAGTTCAGTGCTTACCCTACAGTGCTGCACTGGGACTCCATGATTATGAATATTATCTTGGAGTTCTGTGTGGTCATTTTAACAGATTATTAAACCCAGCAGAGAAACAGGGATGCTGTGGGAGGCATGGGTAGTGTCAGAATACGGTGCAGACATTTCTGACCTCCGCCTCAGGAATCTCCTTGTGAAGCCAGAGGAAGCCAGACATGGGCTCCCTGTTGTTTCACACCTAGCCATCTCTCTGCTCTTCCCAGAAATGGATGTTGAAGCCCTGTGAACAGCAGCAGGTGACCTGTTGGCCCATGACCCCAGGGACTGGCCCACACTCATGTTTCTCTGAGTGGTTTGTGCAGGCACCCCATGAGTAAGGGGGACACTTCAGTAACTGACCACTCGTTCTCACCAACCAGGGTTCTGAACCGTGCAGACGGTGCTGGGATTGCTGGCCTGCACGTGTCACACTCCTGGTGGGGTGCTGTAGGGTAAACACTGGACTGTAAACCACAAGGTCGGCAGTTCAAATCCATCAGCTACTTCCTCGGAAACCCTACACAGGGTCACTATGACTCGGAACCGACTCGGTGGCATCTAACAACAACACGTGTTATACACACAACCGAATCTATTTCCGGTGGTATTTTGCTCCAAGTGGGTAATAATTGTGTCTGCTCAGAGACGGTGGTCAACTCCACCAGTGTGGATGCCTGCTGCTCTCCTAACTGTCCTTCCTCCTCAAAGTCTCACGAGCCACGGGGGAAGGAGGAGGGGGTCACTGTCCATTCTTTCGGGGAGCTGAGTGGACAGCTATGCAGCCTGTATGCAGCCCTTGCTTACGACGGCCACTACTTTACTTCTCTGAACCGGCTGGAAGCTTGAGCTCCAACGAGTAAGAGCCCTGTGCCAAAGGCGGCTCTGGCGTCCCTCAGGCAGCGGGTGGACCCTCGGAGTTGGGATTAGAGGGCTGGCTTTGTGGCTGTCTGAGCTTCAGTCTTTCGTTTCTATAAACACGTCCTTCTGAATGTGAGCTCTCGCTCCTTTGCTCTACCGCTCACACAGAGGTGCCAGCTCTCCTTCACAGGGAGAAGCAGTTCAAGGTCAGAGACGACGTCAGTCACTGGGGACCACAGCTGGGCTCTTCTCAGCCGACGCCCCCCTCCTCCCAGGACAGAGCGGCAGGGCAGACACCTTCAGCACACAGGGACAGGACGTTGCCCCTCCCCTGCTGGTGGCCCTAGGGCCAGCGCTGAGTCAAAGGATATTTATGTGCCCATCGTGGCTCCCGGAGTAGATGTAGGACTTGCCGCCGTTTTTGTGCACCGCCAGACACTGGATTGACTTACTGTGACCCTGCAGAGGGGACAGACAGGGTGGTAAGCGGAGGACAGGCGAGAGAGACACGTGGCTGATGGTGTGTGTGTGCCGAGACCTGGCCCACAGCCCCCATTCACCTCCCTGAAGACACGGCCCCCAGGCTGGGTTCAGCTCATCATCTGAAAAGTCCCACCACTGGCTGTTGCCTGGAACAGGCTGGGCACCCAGGGGAGGACAGCAGTGAGGGCTTTTCACAGCAGAAGTCTGTTCTTCTGGTCTGGTTCTCATCTGACCTCTGACTCCAGGTCCAAGCCCATTCCCTCTGTGGTGGTGTGTAACCTGCAGCCCCATCTCCCCCTCCGCTCCTTCCTAGACTCTCGCTCATCATTCCCTGTCTGGTGTCTCTTCTAGAGAGGCACCCGCAGACCTCAGGGAGAACTGAGCTGTTCTGTCCTGACACCAGGGCCCTCGTCCTGGTCCCAGAACTACTAGAGAGTGAACAGGACAGTGGCTTCAGCCGCCATCAGTCACCTGGCACCTCAGACATGCGGGCGGGTGGACAGGTGGGGCTCCAGCCCACTGGGAACGACTCTCCCAGGCTCACTCACATGGCCCCCAACACTGAAACTCCGGCAGCCCGAGCTCAGCTTTACTCCTGACAACAGAACACCCCCAGAGACTCCTGGAGCCGCCTGATGCAGCAGTGCCCAGGGCCGGGCCTGTGGGCAGAAGTCTCCCAGGGCACACGTGACGGACTCTGACCAGGCTCCTCACCCCAGTACAGGGTGATGGTCCAGTCACATCCTAACAGTGGGATCCTGTGGATGGTCCCGAGCAGGCGGGAAAAGAGGGAGGTCTCTGCAGATAATGTGATGAAGCTACGGATCTCTAGGAGACCACCATGTATTGCTGGGGTGGGCCCTGAGCCAACTGACAACTGATAGACAGACAGACAGACAGACCGACTGGAATGAGGCAGCACAAGGGGCACCCGGTGCTGGGAGATACCAGAAAGGACCCCACACCAAACCCACTGCCAGAGTCGGTTCCGACTCAGTGAGCCAGCAGGGCAGAGCAGAGCACCCCGAGATTTCCACAACCGTCCTCGTTACGGAAGCTGACTGCTTGTCCTTCACCTGTAGAGCAGCTGGTGGGTCTGAACCACTGACTTTTCGATGAGCAGCCAAACACTAACTGCTGCGCCATAGGGCTCCTTTCGGCCTTGCAGATGCCCTGATTCTGGCCATCCAGACTCCCCACAGTGTGAAAACCGAGTTCTGTTGTTTCCGGGCAGCGCCCAGGAACCACCAGCACCCCAGAGCAGGAGGTGGAGAAGGGTGAGTCTTCACACTGGGACCCAAGGGAACCTGGGCAGGCTCACCCGTAAGTAAGCTGTGTGACAGGCACTAGGGCACCAGCTACGTGACCCTGACACCTACTACTGGAGCCCACGGAGATCACCTGGCTGCTAACCGAGACGCTGGAGGGGCCTCAAGGGAAAGACCTGGCGATGTGCCTCCCAGAAACCCCGTCACAGAAAACCCTCTGGGATCTGACACACACGCGGTCTGGTGACTAGAGTGCCCTGACAGCATCCTCCCCAGGGGTCTGTCTGCTTGACCCCACTACCACACGGAGGGGCCTCAAGGGCATGAGAAGGTCGTGCACAGTGGAGGCTACTGCCCTAGGAATCGTGACCCAGAGGCATGGGAGGCCACGGGGTGTGGGCCCGATCCGAGGTCCTGCTCTGACACAGCAGTGCCCACCAGCTCCTGGCACAGGAGCATCTGAAACAGGTGGCAATGCTAGAGCTGGACTTGGGGCAGAGGTCTCGGAGCACGCGAACCACTTCCCCATTTGCAGAGCAAATGCCCGAGTCAGCCCCTCAACCACCCCCTCCTCATTACTGCCCAAGTCCCGGGCCGGCATGCAAGGTCCTGACAAACTAGTTGAGGGGGTTCGTTTCTGCTCACCCAGCTGCCCCTCCCATGTTTCTCCTCTGTTCCATCAGGCAAGCATTCACTGTCCACGGCCCAGACTCAGATGAAGGACCCCGGACACTGGATCCTCTCCCTTCTCCTTACCCTCAACGTGACAAACCCCACACCTTCCCACCTTGTCTCACATGACCACAGGGTCATGGTCGTATTTTGGGACTACCCATGATTCCTACAGGGAGACCACTCCCCAAAGCCCTGGTTCTGAACAGGAGCCACGGGGATCCGAACTCTGGTCACTAGTTTGCCTCAGCTTTGGCCATACCTTCCCGTTCTTCCACAAAGGATCACCCACTTCTTAGCCACTATCTCCCCCCGTATCCCTCCTTACCTTGATGACCCGCAGGGGCTTGCTGGGGTTGTTCTTGTCCAGGTAGTTGATGTACCCAGACAGTGAGATGCTGAGCAGGTAGTCCTTCTGCCACAAGCAGCCCAGTTGCTGGTCTAGGACGTTGGAGCCCATGGTAAACGTGTTGACAATGGAATTCGCGTTGACATCCCAGATCTTGGATGTCTTGTCTCCGGAGGCAGAAAGCAGGTGGGTACTATCAGGACTCCAGCTAATCTGTTAGGACACAATGGTGTGGCCCGGGTCAGAGCATTTCTGGAGGGAAAGGGCCGGAGGCCAGGCCTCCCGTGACCGCATCACCCGCTTCTGTGCAAAACTGAGCTAGGCACCACCGCCCCTTAATTTTAACTCCTCGCTTCCAAGTCGACCTTCAAAATAAGCTCCGACGACAGCAAACATCTAGATCACATACTGTGCTTACAAAGCCCTGAAACGCAGATACATACTCACCGCGTAAATCCCGCCATCATGAGCCTTGCTTCCTCCCAGGGCGCACACTTTCTCTCCCGTCTTCCCGTCATAGATGTAGATCTTTGAGGAAATAAAGGCACAGATGGATCGTGTGTGTGAATGCCCTCAGCACTGAGAACCTGAATTCAGACCGGGTTCAGATCTACTATTTCTCTAAGAGTAAGAATCAAACAATGCTACCAGATAGAGCCCTGGTGTGGCACTGTAGGATCAGCACTGGACTGCTAACAGCCAAGGCTGACAGTTCAAACCCATTAGCCGCTCCTTGGAAACCCTATACAGGGGGTCTCTATGAGTCGTAACCGACTCTACTTAACAACCAGACTGAGTTCCAGAGTTCTGTTTAAAGACACAGATGTGTCTGGAGCCCCGCCTGTAAGGAAGTGAGGTTTCTAAGCTGCGTATAGGATAGGTGGCATGTCTCACAGACCAGAAGGACGGCAGCCCTCTCACCCCCCAACCCCACTTTCTGGGACACAGAGGGGCGCCTCACCTGGCCGTCCGCACTGGCGGTGGCAAACCTGTTGCCATCAGGGGAGAACCTCACACAGTTGACAAAGCGGCCATGGTCCTGCGGAAAAGTGCAAAGTTAGCGGCCTGGGCAAGAGGCCACAGCCGAGATGCTGAAATCCAGGATAGACCGCTACGAAATAAAGAGCCCGCTGCAAACATGAGCGATCATCAAGTCCATTTGGTCCCTAGATGGGCTTGTGCCCAGCCCCCGGGCTCACACAGACAGGACCCATGTCCCTCTGGGCCCAGGACCCAGACTCACACAGACACAACCCATGTGCCCCTGTGCCCAGCCCCTGGACTCACACAGACACAGCCCATGTCCCCCTGGGCCCAGGACCCAGCGCAGGTGCTTGCTGAACATTTGGTGAGTGAACAACTAACTGACTTTTTAAAGAAGGTCATGACCTTCCTCAGAAATGAGGGTGTGAGTGATGTTGAGACCTGGCCACCTTAACGGGAGCCAGGAAGTATGTGTAGCAGAGACTGAGCCTGCAAGCTGCCCCAGGCCCTCTCCCTCCCGGCAAGCAGCTGATGGTCTGGAAGGAGCAACTCTGAACATCTTAGGTGTCGGAGGAGAGCTCCGGCAGGAAAACCTGAACTCAAAGTGCAGCCCCTACTCCCACACCCAGGGAAACCAGCGGCTGGATCACACCCATTTTACAGATGAAGTTCAGGTCTGGAAGGAGAAATCCTGTGTCCCCTGGGCTGCTATGAGGTGGTTCCCAAGGCCATGACTCAAGCCTGCTCACAGCAAAGGCCAGACTGCAGCCCAAGAAGCAGGCAGAAGGAACCCTTGCCCCAAAGAGTCACCCACCCAGCAGGCCCATGTCCCACGGACAACAGGAACCCTGGGCTGCCCCCTCATGACGTTGCACAGCCAACTGTATAGCACAGCACGCCCCTCAACCCACACGCATCTCTGTCCCTGTCGGTTCACAGGGGTAGTCAGTTCAGGCCAGGCAGACCCCAGAGCAGGGGGACCTGCAGCAGAAACAGGAACACAGATCCCTCCACACCATGGACCAATCTAAAAAGGATGATTTTAAGATGGAAATGTGATCTCGTTCTTTGGTTTCATTTCATGGTTAACAGGCCTAACATGTCATATTGAGTGCTTCTGGTTTGCATCCTAGTACATACCTTGTATGGAATTAAGTGTTTCAGAACACTAACTGTGCTCATGAGGAACCTGTATATAGACCAAGAGGCAGCTGATTAAACAGAACATGGGAACACTGAATGCGTTAAAATCAGAATAGGTGTTTACCAGGGTTCTATCCTTCAACAAACTCATTCAAATCAGTGCTGATCAAATAATCCGAGACACTGGGTTCTATGAAGAAGAACGTGGCATCAGGATTGGAGAGAGACTCATTAACAACCTGCGATATGCAGATGATACAACCTTGCTAGCTGAAAACAGAGAGGGCTGAAAATACTGATGAAAATCGAAGACTACATACAGCCTTCAGTACATACTGCACCTCAATATAAAGACAGCAAAAATTTTCACACCTGACCAATAAATAGCATGATAAATGGAGAAAAGGCTCCACTATCAACACGCATGGAAACAGTAGTCAAGAAATCAAAGGACGTATTACATTAGGCAAATCTCTCCTAAAGTGTTCAAGAGCAAAGATGTCAGTTTAAGGACTAAGGCGTGCCTGACCCAAGCCATGGTATTTTCAATTACCTTATATGAAGTTGGACAGTGACGTAGAAGAATCAATCTTGAGATGTTACCAAAGAACACTGAAAGTATCGTGGACTGCCAGATGAATAAACAAATCTATCTTACTCACAAGCACAGCCAAAGTACTCCTTAGAACTGAGGATGGCAACACCATCTCTAGTAATTTGGGTATAGTATCAGTCCCTAGGGAAGGACATCCTGCTTGGTAAAACAGAGAGTCAGTGAAAAGCAGGAAGACCCTCAATGAGAAGGCCTGCCACAGGGCAGCAACACTGGCCTCAAACCTAACACCAACTGTAAGCATGGCTCAGGACCACGCAGCACTTCATTCTGTTGCGCACAGGGTCGCTGTGAGTCAGAACCGACTCGACGACACCTAGCAAGACTGGAGGCAGTGGATGGGGGTGAGGTGGGGGGCATTCTTGCCTTCTCTGAGGGAAGACCTGTCAGCAGAGGCCTATGGTTTGCTTTGATGCTAATCAGGTTTCACAGGAGCGTCCAGATGGAGACAGACTAGGAGAAAGACCTGGGGCTGTACTTCCCAAAATGAGACAATGGAAACTCCATGGGACAGCAGAAGTCTGACCTCCAGCTGACCCTGGACACGGTGCAGGGCTGGAGCTAGGTACAATGAGGTGGGGAAGCGCCTTCCTCAATGGCCACCTGTCCTTCCTGCCTCCTCTCAGAGCTCACCACAATCATGGAAGGGAGCCCCTGGGCGTGCGGGGCTTAGGCCCAAGGCTACAGTTTGAACCCGCCAACTGCTCCACGGGAGGAAAACCATGGCGACTTGCTGCCTCTGGCAGGAGCACAACCTAGGACAACCTAGGGGCAGTTCCTATGGGTGCTCCCTGGGGTGTCACTAGGAGTCAGAATCTCCCAGAATCACCAACACTCCCACCATACCCACACAAAGCAGTGGCAGGAGTTGGGATGTCTGCGTCGGGCTGACTCATCGTCTGTTTTAACGCTAGCTGTAGGGTCTGCGCAACAGCAGCGGCCAGAGCCTAGTGGTGGGCTGAGACCTGCCGACACACAGGTGGTCCGAGCAGGGGCTGGGGTCACACACACGGCCTCTGTGGTAGTCAGCGTTGACCAGGGCCCACTAAGCACGGCTAGTTTCTACGGTTTTAGCTTCTTTTGGGACTTTACGGGGCTGCTGGAGCTTTTCTGTATTTAAAGATTCCCCCCTCTGTATCTTCCAAGGTCACTACAGATTTGGAGCTGGAGGGATGGGGATTCCCAGGTAGCCTCAAACCTCCACAATGCTACCTCCCATTATTTCTTTCCCAGAGCCTCCTCAAGCCACTGCTCTGCCAGAGAGGGCCTCCCGGCCAGCCCACAGGGCCGCGTAACAGGAGCTAGTAACAGGTGTCCAGTTTCTCCTGAGCTCCATACCTGGCAGGGAACCAGCCCAGGGTCAGATCTCTAACTCCACAGGCTGCCTGCTACCTGTTCCCCAACACACCCACAGTCAGAGGGCTACCTCAGACACCAAGCCCTCCCCGATGACTTCCCTTTTAACCCTCGAAAACTCCTACTCAGGAAAGACTGGGCCCCACAACCCCCTCTTCCAGGAGAGGAAAATAGGTCCAAAGAGGGAAATCTGGGTCTTAAAAAGCCACCAAAAGATTTCACAAGAAACCCTGGTGGCACAGTGGTGAAGGTGCCCAGCGGTGCACCGGAAGGTGGGCATTGGAACCCACCAGCTGTATTCTGTCCTGCAGTGTGGCTGAGTGGAAACTGACTTCAAGAATTGGGTTGGGGCTTACAAACATCCACTTCCAGACATCTGGCCACACCACCGCATTGAAGACCACTCCTTGTCCTCATCTGGCTCCTGTCTCCTCTCAGCCCCCATCCTCTCCTGGACACCCTCACCCCAGCCACTCTGAGCCAACAAGGGCCGGCCAGCCTTCCTGAGCAGAGATGGCAGCCCTGGGGTTGGGGTGCACGTGTGCGACTTTCTCCTCTGCTGTGCCTGAGAAGTCTATCATCATTAAAGCTGCCAGTCAGTTCCAACTGCAATTTCCTGGTCCCCTGAGGTCGGAACTCCAGCTGTTCCCCGACTGCACGCCCTGGTCAGACGTGAGGTCAGCCTCCTCAGAAGCCTAACCAGACATTCAACACTACAACAGGGAACCCCCGCCCGAGCCCAACAGTGACTGACGCTGCTGGTCCTTGTGGGCTTGACTGCTCCCAGGATGAGGTGCTCTCAGGCCCCTGAGCCCGGAGCTATGTGAACCCCAGCCAGCCTGTGAACTCAGCTAACCCTTGTCAACTTTTCCTGCAACTGAGCCAAGAGCTGGAATGAGCAGGAGACTGATGTCTGGCCTGAAATAACCATGTGAAGGAAAAGCCACAGCCCATTAACCAAAAGCAGTAGGCTAAAAATAGCCCTTCCCCAGGAGGCGGGGCGGGGCACAGGAAGGGGAACACATGGGGCGCTCTGGGGCCCTCTGTGTGCCACCAGCCCTGGCCCGTCTCACTGGGTCTCCCCTGGCAGGAACGTGTCTCTCCCATGGGACAACTTGCTGGGAGCCCCCCAGTCCTCCCTCCAGGTCTCCACACAGCCATGACCCACCCAAAGGTGCCTCAAAAGCTAGTCTGATGATGTATTTCTGAGAGGACACTGCTCTGGCGGCACACAGGGAGACCCCATGAGTCAGGTTTGGCAGCCCCCGGTTAGGGTCTGTACCTGCTTAACCCCGTCCTCATGGAACCTCCAAAGATGGGCTTACGCTGTGAACTAAAATGTGAGTGCCTCCATTCGGTTCCCCCACTTCCTCCTCGCCTTCCCTGGGAGGTGTTACCCCTTCACCTCACTTAGTAAGAAACAGTGAGGACCCTCCCTTCGACAGGATCTGTCCCAGGAATAGCACACTGTCACAAAGGACTCGTCATGGGGGCCTCATCCTCTCACGTGATCTTGGCTGGGACGCTCACCCTTTGCTGGGCTGGGCTTGCCATGAGCAGATTGGTGAGGGGACGAGGGGGCAGAGGATGAGGGGAATCCACTCAGGGCCCACCAGGACAAAGCGCGCGCATGACCACAGACGAGCGCCACTAGGGATACTGGGAGATTAGGGATGGCTACTTCCTGCCTTGTCATGAGTAAGGATACAGACAGGAAACAGAAACCAAGCGGAAGCTCTCCAGATCCTGAGTGTGGAGGATCTAGGAAGGCAGCTCTCTAAAAACAGGCAAGCCCGAGACTCCCAGCTGAGTTCACGTAGGACAGCTCAGGAGTGGGATACGCTGTCTCCAGACAGCTGTGATGCGTGTGGGACGACACACGGAGGGCTCGAGCAGCCAGCAGAGCGGCTGGGGCACTTCCGTCTAACAGATGGCTGAGTCAGAATCTACTGACAGCACCAACCACCGTCTACAGAAGCAGGTCGCCCCCAGGTCTTTCTCCCACAGAGCTGCTTCAGTGCTGAGCCCCCAGGCCTCCTTCACTGCCACCTAGCCTTCCAGCTTGGCCTGCGGAGCTGAACCTCCAGGAAGAAGCCAGCTTGATCCCAGCCTGGGGTGGAGGGCGCAGCCTGTGAGAACCTTTGCCACCACACGTGAAGCATGCCCTAAAAACACAGGTTGTTCATGGCCTTCCACTTGCTCCTCTCTACAGAGACTTGAAGGTAGAACCAGCGGGTCACCACCCAGACTCCAGTTTTGGTCCATGTCCTCCTAAGCCCACTCTAGTCCTCACAGTGGACAGGGTACTGAAAGGGGCGTCCACTTGCAGACCAGCAGCAAGCAGGCTGGTGTTTCTACCAGAACCCCTTGGTCCAGGGCCAAGGGCTATATACGCTGGAGGAGGAGGAGGAGGAAAAGAAAAGAGGAAGGGTGTTCTAGAAATTCCGGAACAAGCTCTCCCAAGGGGGCGTCAGGAGGGGCTGGGACCCTTATCGCATCAGGCACCTGAGCCCCTAGTCTAACCCTCATCTCTAACGTGGGCCCACTCTGCCTGAAGCAGCACAGGGCTCCTCTAGGCCACAGTCCAACCAAGCCCAGATGGTACCAAACAGAGCATCAGCTGGGTCTCAGACAAGCCAGGCCAGCTTCCTGCGGCTGGAGAAACCACCTATACATCCGTCAGGAGCATTCTATGACTCAGCAATCTCACCCTATACTCCAAAGCCCCGCCCACCCCCCCAAAGCCATGACCCTGAATCACAGCCTTCATCAACAGTGCCCCCGTTCGGCCAGCCCCCCCACCAGCTATCCCCCAGTCCATCATGGTCACTTCCTGGAGGTCTCAGCAGCTCTAGTGCTGGCCTCCTTTCCCAGGGCAGCTTCATAAGGACACCAAGCGTTCACCCCTTTGCAGTAGCCCCTGGGTAGGCAGGTGAGTGAGAACAAGCAGAGACTGTGTCCAGCGACTCTCCGTCCTGCCACATGACTGGAGCACCAGCAGATACTGAGGTGGGGTGGTTTTAAACTACGCACATCTAGTGGCACCCTTTACCAGCAGTGCGAGCACACTGTGTCCCTGGGTGGCACCGTGGTCATTCTCACATCACCTCAGACATTTTTAGAACGCTACTGAGCGTCACAGACAACAACCTAGTGTCAATATCACCTTTACCTGCTAGGAAACCAAAGCTGTGTGCACCTCACTTGGTAACAAGCCTCGTTTCATTGTGGCAGTCAGGACCTGAAACCACAAGGTCTCTGAGGTCTGCCCTCCACCCCGATGATCTCTCCCTCTGCAGGGGCTGCCGGGAACTCATTTCCACCTCAACTTGGGCAGCTTAGCAGAGAGCGGCCCAACTCATGTGAAGTTAGTACAGCCCGAGCTCAAGGAGATGACAGCCCGAGTCCCACGCCCCTTTCCTGCAAACGGAATGTGGGGACCTGGGTACAGTCTCACAGACGCTCCCTAACCGCATCCTAGAGAAACAAGAAAATCATCTCGGGGTGCCCTTCCCCCGAACCCCAGTGGGATAGGGTAAGCTCAGGGACATTTCCCCCAGCACACCCTAACTATGAGTCTACACACTTTGACATAAGCGGGGTGTGCCTGTGCTTGTGTGGACATCTAAACTGGTCCCAACCCCACCAAGTTCACATGAAAAGCACCAAGTCCACTAAATCCACCCCAAGTAGAGAAGTCAGCTTACCCCAATGGTGAACTTGAACTTGAAGGGCGGCCCCTCGAAGAACGCGGCACAGTTATCGTCACTGCCCGTGGCCAGCCGATATGGCCTGGTCTGCTTGATGTCCACGCTGTTGATGACTTTGTTGTGTCCCGTGATCTCACCCACGGAAGAGCCACTGTCCCACAGGAAGACGGCACCAAACCTTTATCCGAGAGACATCAAAGGGGAGACAGTCAACCCAGGGAGGGTGGATGCGATCCGCGAGAGCTGAGGAGCCAGGCACAGCACGGGGACCTGCCCAAGAGCGGTGAGGGATGCCTATAGGCTGGAGGAGGAGCCACTGAGGACACTGGGATTTGGGCTTTCTGAGGTTTGTCAAGAAGATCTACAGTGAACGAGCCCAGGGGGACTGACACATGTGCTCAGAGCAGCTGGGGAGACACAGGACTGGGGAGATCAGGTGCTGAGGGAAGAGGCAGGGTGTGCACCCCTCTCCCCACAGGGTGCCCCAGGACGGCAGGGGAACCACTCACTTCTCCCGGCCCTCCCCGACCACGGCGATCCTCTTGCTGTCCTCCGTCCAGGCGATGTCTTTGATCTTCCCGGCAAAGGGCTGGTACTCGTACTTGAGCAGATGTTCCTTCTGCGTAGTGTCCCAGATTCGCAGCTTCCCGGACACATCTGCCGGCACACGGGGTACGGACACACGTCAAGGGGCGGCTGGAAGTGCAGGCTGGCCCTTCAGTCTGGGGATATGCCTCAGGGCACGCAGCAGCTCAGCTCTCCTCCCAAGAGACCCAGAGTCCCCGGGTGATGGGTTTAAGTCATTGAGTACTAACGAGCCTGGAACTTCTAACCCACTCACAGGCACCTAGGTAGAAAAGCCTGGCTATCTGCTTGGCTTCTGAAAGGCCACAGCTCTGAAAACCCAATGGAACAGCTCTACTCTGCACACATGGGGTGCCAAGAACCAGGCGACTCAATGGCAACTGTTCGGGCATTTGGTTTGTGGGGCTCTACAGATGTGGGCCACCACGCGTCTGTCATTTTGTCATCCTGGGATGGCTTGCATGTTGCTGTGATTCTGGAAGCTATGGCACCAGTATTTTAAACACCAGCGTAGTGGTTACGAATCGGGCTGCGAACCTTAAGGTCAGTGGTTCGAAACTACCAGCCGCTCCGCGGGAGAAAGATGAGGCTTTCTACTCCCGTAAAGATTTACACCCTCGGAAACCCTGTACAGGGTTGCTATGGGTCGGAACCGACTCGAAGGCACTTAACAACAACAACAACAGGGTCACCCACGGTGGAGAGGTTTCAGATGAGCTTCCAGATGAAGACAGACTAGGAAGGAGGAGAGATGGACTACACCTGAACGTTTAGTCACTGAAAACCTTATGAACAGCAGAGAAACTGTCATATTTAGTGCTGAAAAATGAGCCCCTCAGGTTGGAAGGCACTCAAAATGCGCCTGGGGATTAGCTGCCTCCTCAGAGTACAGTGACTGTATAAAGCCTTCAAGACCTTCATTTGCTGACAGGGCACAACTCAGAATGAGTAGAAACAGTTGTAAACATCCATTAATAATCAAGAGCATGGAATGTATGAAGTATGCATCTTGGAAAACTGGAAATTGTCAAAAATGATATGGAATGTGTAAATATCCACACCCTAGACATTAGTGAACTGAAATGGACTGGTATTGGTCATTTTGAATCTGACAATCACATGGTTTATTATGCCCGGAATGGCGAAGAGACATGGTGTCACATTCATTATCCAAAAGAACCTATCTGTCTTGAAGAACAACACTGTCTGTGATAGGATAATATCCATGCGCCTACAGGGAAGACCTGTTAAAACCACTAGTATTCAAAGTTACGCACCAACCACTACAGCAGCAATGATAAAACTGAAGAATTCTATCAACTTCTTCAGTCTGAAATTGATCAAACATGCAATCAAAATGTATTGATCATTACTGGTGACTGGAAAACAAAGGTTGGAAACAGAGGAAGGATCAGTAGTTGGAAAATATGGCATTGGTGATAGAAATTATGCTGGAGACCACATGATAGAAGTTTGCAAGACCAATGACTTCTTCATTGCAAATACCTTTTTTAAACAGCATAGGAGACAACTAACTACACACATGAACATCACCAGACAAAATACACAGAAATCAAGTTAACTTCATGTGTGGAAATAGATGGTGAAAAGGTCCACATCATCAACCAAACCCAGATTGGGGCAGAGTGGAACAGACCATTAATTGCTCTTATGCAAATTCAGGCTGCAGCTGAAGAAAATTAAAACAAGTCCATGAGAGCAAAAAAAAAAAAAAAATGACCTTAAACAATCCTACCTGAGGTTAGAGATCATCTCAAGAACAGATGTGATGCATTAAGCACTAAAGACCAAAGACCAGAAGGGACGTGGGATGACATCAAGAACATGATACAGGAAGAAAGCAAAAAGTCATTAAGAAGACAAGAAAAAAGGAAAAGACCAAAATGGATGTGAGAAGAGATTCAGAAATTTGCTCTCCAGCACAGAGATGTTAAAGCAAAGGGAAGAAATGAGGAATTAAAAGTGACAAATAGAAAATTTCAAAGAGTAGCTACCTCCAGAAGACACAGTTAAATATTATTACAAAACGTGCAAAGACCTAGAGTTAGAAAACCAGAAAGGAAGAACACGCTCAGCAGTTCTCAAGCTGAGGGAACTGAATAAAACATTCAAGCCTCGCCCTGAAATACTGTAGGAGTCTATGGGCAAAATATTGAATGACAGAGAAAGTATCAAAAGAGATGGAAGGAATACACAGAGTCACTGTACCAAAATGAAAAGGTCAGTGTTCAGTCATTTCAAGAGGTACAATATGATCAAGACAATGATACTACAGGAAGAAGTCCAAGGTGCACTGAAGGCACTGGCAAAGAACAAGACACCGGGAATTGATGGACAAACTGACAAAGCACAGAGGCACTCACTCATCTGTGCCAAGAAATCTGGAAGACAACTAAGTGGACAACTGACTGTAAAAGATCCGTATTTGTGACCTTTCCAAAGAGAGGTGACCCAACTATATGCAGAAGTCATCAAACAATATCATTAATCTCATACAACTAAAATTTTGCTAAAGATAATCCAAAAATGGCTATAAATGTACATTGACAGAGAACTGCCTAAGGTTCAAGCTGGATTCAGATGAGGACGTGGAACAAGGGACATTATGGCTGACGTCAGATGGATATTGGCTGAAAGCAGAAAACATCAGAAAGATGTTTACCTGTGCTTTATTAATTACGTAAAGGCTTGTGTGGATCACAGCAAGCTATGGACAACATTGAGGAGATTGAGTATTCCAGAACACTTAATTATGCTCATGAGGAAACTATACATAGACCAAGAGGCAGTTACTCAACCACCAAATAGTTTAAAATTAGGAAAGGTGTGCGACAGGGTTGTATTCTTTCACCATACTTATTCAATCTGTATGCTGAGCAAATAATACGAGAGGCTGGATTATATGAAGAAAAACATAGCATCAGGATTGGAGGAAGACTCATTAACAATCTGTAATATGCTGATGATGCAAACTTGCTTGCTGAAAAAGTCAGGAGGACATAAAATAGAAGACAAAAAAGACCACAGCCTTTGGTATGGATTGCATGTCAATGTAAAGAAAACAAAAATCCTCACCACTGGACCAATAAACAACATCCATATCAATGGAGAAAAGACTGAAGTTGTCAAGGACTTCATTTTGCTCAGCTCAACCATCAACACTCATGGAAGCAGAAGCCAAGAAATCAAATGACATATTGCATTAGGCAAATCTGCTGCACAAGACCTTTTTAACGTGTTGAAGAGCAAAGATGTCAGCTTGAGGACTAAGGTGCTCCTGACCCAAGCCATGGTATTTTCAATAGCCTCATATGCATGTGAAAGCTGGACAGTGAATAAGGAAGACGACTGTGGAAGAACTGTTTGAGTTATGGTGTTGGAGGAGAATATTGAAAGTGCCATGGGCTGCCAAAAGAACTAACAGATCTGTGTTGGAAGAAGTGCAGCCAGAGTGCTCCTTGGAGGCCAGGATGGTCAGAGTTCATGTCTCATACTTTGGACATATTGTCAGGGGAGACCAATCCATGGAGAAGGATATCATGGTTGGTAAAGTGGAGGGTCAGAGAAAAAGAGGAAGACCCCCTGCGAGATGGATTGGCAAAGTGGCAGCATCAATGGGCTCAAGCGTGGCAACAGTTGTAAGGCTGGCCCAGGACCAGGCACTGTTTCCTTCTGTTGTGCATGGGGTAGCTGAGTCGGTACTAACTTGATGGCACCTAACAACAACACACAGGTGTGGGGACCATGGACAACTCCCTCCGCCACTCTGCTGAATTGAGTGCACTAGCTAAGTCCGCCTCTCCTGGGCAGGGCAGCTGCAGACAAGTGTGGGCAGTGCTGGACTGGGCAAGGGGCCAGGCTCCTCAGGACGGCTGGGAACGATGCTACAGCTGGGACTGACTGAAGCTCATGTAGGGTTCTCTTGGGCAATGGCAAGGTGGGAGATGTGGAGCAGTGCTGCGGGGGATCTTTAGTCACACGCCACCAGTCACTATCACCAAACATACCAGGAGCCCACCCCTCCCAAATCAGCAGGGTGCTGGCATCAGAGCAAGTCTGCCCACAACCTTTAGCTAGGACTCAACAGCAAGCCCACAGGGCAGTCATTCCAACCCAGGAGCCCCTGCTCTGCTACCTCGGGCTGTGCTGTCTCCAACACTATTCCTAGGGTGGCTGCACAGGGCAAGGAGGTCACCCTCAGCACACAGCCAGCACTACTGACAGCTAGTTAATGGAGGGTCTGCAGGAAGCACCCTCAGAACATCCCCACTTAGGAGCACAACAGACCAGGGAGACTTGGGGGTCACACAGAGTCACTCACCCACACAGATTACGTCCCACATGCGCACTTAAATCTCACAGATTTACGCTCATGCCTGCAAGTCATCCCCACACACATGTACAATCACACCCACTCACCCCTACATTCCATTCTCCCCACACACGTACTCACCCCCACATCCATCCCCATTCGTGCATTCCCCACATGAAGTAATGCCCCCACATGCACATTCATGTCCACTTCCCAACACACCCTCATACCCCCCCTTCAGTCTCACTCACTCACCCACACCCTCACACAACACCCCTTTAATCTCACTCACACCCCCCTTCAGTCTCACTCACACCCTCACACCCCCCTTCAGTCTCACTCACACCCTCACACCCCCCCTTTAATTTCACTCACACCCTCATACACCCCTCTTCAATTTCACTCACCCATACACCCCTTCAAACCCACAGTGATAAGCTCCGCCCCACCCAGGCCGGTCCAGAAGGCCACAAGAAATCATAGGAGCCCTACACTGAGTAAGACCCCAACATTGACTCCCACCCTCACTCCAGGCTGGGCACAGTGGGCACCTGGTGATCCCTCCTTCCTCTGCCTTCCAAACCTACCCAGCCGCTATTTTTAGCCCAGGGCTCTCTGTCCTGCGGCCAGGCTGCAGTAGATCCTGTAACAATCAATGCACTGCGCTCACAGAGCAGCGCTGTCGCTCGGTTCCAACACGCATTGACCCCCTCCCTGCTGGACCCCTCCACTCAGCTGGAGAGGGGACTCCAGCTGGGGACTGTCTTGTGCCCAGTCTCTGCACCAGGCTTCATTGATCCCGCATTAGCATCTCCCAGGCCATCGATTTCTGTCTTGTTGGACGGCCCTCTGGGGACCTGGGAGAGGGCAGGCCAGGTTCAGCCCTGGTGGCTGTGAAACAAGAAGGGCAGGAAGGTTTTCACCAGCGACATTCTTCTCCACAGATGACATGTCTCAGAGCACATGGCTCGGTTATTAAAAACGCGCCTGTGCCAAACCTTGGGACTTTAATTGAAGAGACATTCTGCTGGCAAGCTGAGCAACAGAAAAAAAAAGACAAAAGTCCCCACAAAACTCCCTGGGCTAAAATAAATCATGAGACATGATTAGAGCAAGCCTTACAGAAGCACTGGGCTATGTCTAACACAAAACCCTTAAGTGTCTACTACAAGCCGGACTGGCCAGTCCTTCACCTAGAACCACGACATCTGTTCCACTGTGGCTTGGTCATGGGCAGAGCCCTTGCTCCTTCAGGCATACCATGGTTTAGTGACCAGAACTGTGGCCAGTACCTAAGAGGTACTGTGAGCCATAGGAACCATTTCACATGCATAGCCTCACAGGGTCCTCCCCTACAACTCAGGTTTACAGAGAGAAAATGAAGACCCGGGAAAGTATGTCATTCCACGCAGGCCGTAGGTCAAGGTCATTTCCATTCTCCTAGACACACACAAGCTAGAGGTACCTTCACCACCATGCTGGGAGTGAGTGCAGCGCAGATGAGACGGTGGCAGCTCATGTTGGCTCTCCCCCTACCGGCTGGCTAGGTCTGTCAGCAATTCCTGTCCCTGCCCCCAGGTGCTAGCCAGGCCAGGCCAGCCTCATCCACTGACTCTCCTGGTGCTGGAGACAGCTGGGCACAGGCAGCATAGCTGTAGGTGATCAGTGTGCTGAGTGATGAATAGAAGGATGGGTCGATGGGTGGATAGGTAGATGGATGGATGAACAGGTGGGTGAATGAATGAATGAATGGATGAATTAATGGATGGGTGGGTGGATATATGCATGACTAGATATATGGGTGGGTTGATGTATGTATGTATGACTGGATGGACAGGTGAATGGGTGGGTAGATGGATGGGTGAGTGGACGGATGGAAGGTGGGTGGGTGCAGGGATGGCTGGATAGGTGGTTGAGTGGATGGATGGATAAGATAGGTAGGAGACACAGGGCAAGCCAATCTAATTTCTGTGCCTTGCTTTCTCATCTGTAGCAGGAAAGAACACCATCTACCCTGAAATCAGCTAGGAGAACAAAGTGACCAGGCACGAGACTGCCAAGTCACTCTTTCTGCCTGTTTCCTTGTCACCAGCCTACACAGAAAGCCCAGGTAACAGCAGATGTCTTCTCCACAAAACAGAGGTGAGCTCTGAGGCCGACACTGAGCTAGGTACTCAGAAAGCAGTGAACAAAGATGGCATAAAACAAAACTACAAATTCACACACACGCACATACGTGACCTAGCATCAACTCACTATCCCAGGAGGCTTCAAAAAGTCTCAGACGAATGGAGCATTATCCACCCACTGCCGTTGAGTAGATTCTGACTCGAGAGACACTGGAAGAACAGGGTTTCCAACAAAGCAGTCTTATTTACAGCAGCCGCTGCCGTCTCTTTCTCCCTCAGAGCAGCTGGTGGTTTCAAACTGCCAACCTGTGGTTAGCAGTCAAGCGCTCTATCCACCAGGGCACTCTGACATATTACAGCTGCCCACAAAGGCCCCTGGGCAACTCAACAAAGCAGAAGCAGCTCTGGTGACCTCACGATGGACCGAGCTGGAACACAGCCAACGAGAAAGCAGCGGGGCTTTCTGGGGATTCACGCTTTTCCAGGATCCCTTGTCTCACAGGCGGCCTGCTCGCCTCCATCCACCCACCGACCACGCCATACCACCCCACCGGGAACCGTCCTCATCCACGTACCTCCGGAAGCGATGTAGAAGCCGCTAGGCGCGTACTTGGCCACCACCACCTGGTGCGCGTGCTCCGTGTAGATGTCAGCAATGGCGGGGTTCTGCAGGGAGGAGAGCCCAGAAGAAACACCAGTGAGGTACACATGGCCACACTGTGCTCAGCACTCCAAACCAGCGGTCTGAGACGCCCGGCAGACGGGCACTCCTTGCTGTCTAACTGCACTTTTCCAGCAGTGTGTCTCTGTGCCACATTTTGGTCACTCTCGCAATATTTCAAACTGTTTCATAATACTACTGCACACTCTGTAGATGACAGATAGCACTTTTACATGTACCGGGAGACCGCGGGCGTCATGTAACTGGAATTACTGCAGTGTACTGGAGTCGACCCCGCCAAATCTCCTAGGCCTGCCTGTACAGACACACATCATCATTTTATCCAAAAACTTTATCAAGGAAATTCTTTATGTATGCCTCCCTGCCCTAACACACACACCTGGAGGTGATTGAATTTCAGGTAATTTTAACTTAGTAACCTATGACTTAGTCTAGAATTTCAGGCAGTTTTCTGCTTTTTGGAGCTTTTCATGGTCCAGAACCCAGGTGTATTCGTGCAGTATGCAAAACCTAGAACTCATGGGAAGAGCTGAGGCTTTCTCCAACCTCTGGGATGCCGGCAGCTGAAACGAGTTTGTTCATTAGGCATCTCTCATCTGCCTTGTCCCCACCCCCAGGCCAACTCTCCAGGCACCACTCTACGCCAGTTCTATCCCAGCTGCCAGTCCCTAGGCAGGTCCGCACACAAGACAGAGGGGCTGGAGCTGGGCCACTCCCTATCACTGGTACACAGCACTGAGATTTTACCATACAATTTACAAAAGGAGACCACTAAGCCTCCACTCTTCCCCCCTCCACACACACCAAACCAAAACACCCACAGCCAATGAGTCCGTTCCTAAAATTTTACAGAAGCAGAAAGTCTCATCTTTCTCCTACAGAGCAGCTGGTGGGTTTGAACCGCAGACCTTGCAGTTAAGCAGCCCAATGCTGAACCCACAGTGGCAGCAAGGCACAAGCAAGACAGCCAGTCACACAACTGTCGAAGCTCTCGGTGGGTCCCCGGGCCCAGACTGCTTCCTCCAGCAGGAAACCTCTTGTCCCTGTCACCTGCCCTCACCTTCCCAGGACCCAAGTACTCCCAGACCCCAGGGGAGGCCACTCAGCTCTCCTGAAAGAACAACTACAGGCACACCTAACTACCTGCAACTACTCCCACCCAGGCCTGTGTGCCCTCCTGACCCACCAGAGAAAAAACCCTCACGTCTTCTAGCCCAACCACCTGAACTTGCTGCCACACTGGTCTAAGGCCCTCTGCCTGCAACAGCGGTACACCCACGTAGACACCAAGCTTACCATCAGGCCAAACGCACTCGCTGCACCAGGCATCACAGCAGACCACTTTTTGTCCAGCTACCCCAAGCTTTCTGGGCAGGCTTAATGGATCACGGATCTCCTCAGCTGGCCCCAAACCACACCACATCCACTGGCACTGAGTCGACTCATAGAGCCCCTACAGGCCATAGGAGAACTTCCCCATAGGGTTTCTGAGACTCTAAATCCTTACGGAGACAGAAGGCCTCAACTTTCTCACATGGAGCAGACAGTGGATTCAAACTGCATACCTTTTGGTTAGCAAACCAATGTTTAACCCACTGTGCCCAACTGGCACCAAGGAAATGACAGGTCCTCAATAAGCGAATTCTTGAACAGTTTGCATAGTCCGTAGTGAACACTTAGCATTTCCTCAAGCATACAGCAGGCTTCAGAAATTAAGCCCGGTCTGAGTAAACATTTGCTAGTGAAATTAGAAAGGTGCCTAGGACCCAAACTTGCCAAAGGAATGACGGATAAACCCCACGAAATGCAAATCATCATCAGTCTTTTGGGAAATGGCAATCAGAACTCCTATGAGATACTGCTCACCACACAGCCCCATGGATGGCTAAGACGAAAAGACTGCCATCACCAAATGGTGGCAAGGGTAGGGTCTGGGGTGGGTGGAGGGACGACTGGAGCGCTCACCGATTGCTGGTGGGAATGCAAAATGGTCAGGGTTCCCCTTAGGAAAATAATGTGCCAGATAGCTGCACATGTTTTATCATCCAAACCTGCAACTATTTACTCAAGAGAATTGAGACATGAAAGCCCGTGTGGGCTAAAGTGCCAAACTGGAAACAATCCAAAAGGCCCAAAATGTACCTGTGGTACATCCAGTCAGTGAATTATACTTTCTACTCAGCAATAAAAGGAGTCCTGGTATGGCGCAGTACGATAAAGCCCTGGACCACAAGGTCGGTTTGAACTACAAGGCCAGTGGTTCAAACTTACCAGTCACTCCGTGGACACCCTACACAGGGTTGCTGTGAGTCGGAACAGACTTGATGGCAATTAACAACAGCAATAATAAAAAGACACTCTACTGAAACACTCAAAAATAGGCATGAACCTCAGAAAGAAAGCTTACACCAAAAGGCACACTTTATATGAAATTCTAGAAAAGGCAAACCCAGTGTGACAGAGAGCACATCAGAAGCTGCTATGGGCTGAGCTGGGGCAAACTGAACACAGGGCACTTTCTCGAACAATGGAGTGTTTCCTACCTCATCTGAGATGGTGATCAGGAGACGGCACATGTTTATTGAACTTCAAGTTGTCCATGAAACCGACCAGTCTTGGTCCATGCAAATCACACACCTCAGTGCAGCCAATTTTAGAATGAAAGATGCAGGGACTAACCTAACTCTCTGCCCAAGTTCCTTCTCGAGACCCTAACACTGACAAGTCCCCTCACAAGATCAGACAGTCTAGTCCACGGGCCACCATCATCAGGAAGATTTGCCAGGCGTTAGTGTAATGCAGAGGTTGAGGGTTTGAACACATCCAGTAGGTCTGCTTCTATAGATTACAGCAGAAAAACAGCCACAGACGGTCCTACTCCACACCACACGGGATGCCCAACAACAGCACCAAAGCCAACTGAGGCTCTTGCCCTCAGTGGCGAGGGGGCAAGCTGAGAGGATCATTAACTTGTCTACACTGGCATGCCCAGCCTGGGTACCTGTGAAGGGTAGCTCCCCAGGCCTGGGGGCTGGAAGTGAGGATGGAGGATGTCTGAGGTTGGGGTGGACAGATTTCAACCCTAAAAATTCCTTCCCCTAAATGGTATGCAACTGAAGGATGTGTAAGAAACCCCAAAGGTCACAGCTGGCAAGCTCAGCGCAGGCCCGAAGGGGGATGAATCACACGCGTTGCTAGTACTCCAAGTACAACTGGGTCGGCGGTGGGGGAAGACTCCAAACTGAGGATAATGACTAAGGGAGCCAGCTCCTCCCACTACTCCTGGGGAGGGGGGGGGAAGGGTACTACAGCAGGCAGCTCCGACTCCACGTGGGGTGGAGGCCTGCACACCAGCTGCTCCCACGGCACCCTGCTGGCCTGTGTCACCCTGACACCCCGCCCAACCTGCTCCCCTGCCTTGCAGAAGTAGGCTTGGATTCTATTCTGGAAGGTTCAGAACTGAGAATCAAGGCACGGGTTAGTTTATCTAGGGAACTGCTCTCCAGAGTAAGGGTGGGAAGGAGGACTGAGGGAGGATGGGAAATGGATTTACCTCCTTTAGGGACCAGGGAAACAGTCCTTGAGGCATGGGACACAGTCCTCAGAGCCAGTTCTCAGTTCAGGCCTGGGAAGACTCTCCTTGAAGTGTGTGTGTGGGGGGGGGGGGGTTGGGAATGGAAGCCACACGGTTCTCAGGACCAGGGGAGATGGTATAGGAACTTCCTGCATTACAAGTTCAGAAGACCCCACACTTACAAAAGGGGAGGCAGTACAGACCTGTGGGTGCTGACCCAGCCGGCCAGCCACCGCCTCCCAGCCAGGCCTCTACCCTGTCCTGTCTTCTTCCTTCCTAACCAGCCTCAATCTGCCTCTTCCTTGCACCCTGGACTGGTTCGGTCCAGCTTGTCATGGTCTCTCCTGGGAAACCTGGATGTGTTTATCATCCCAGCATGTTGTTATGTGCCGTGGAGT
Organism: Chrysochloris asiatica; assembly: GCF_000296735.1. Lineage (NCBI taxonomy): Eukaryota > Metazoa > Chordata > Mammalia > Afrosoricida > Chrysochloridae > Chrysochloris > Chrysochloris asiatica. The sequence goes on along the minus strand of NW_006408810.1, from coordinate 3,165,247 downwards.
TGGTTCCAACTCATAGTGACCCTGTTCTGTTCAGGGTTTCCGAGGCTGCAAATCTTTACCGGAGCAGAAAGCCTCATCTTTCTCCCACGAACTGCTGGTCGTTTCGAACTGCTGACTGTGAGGTTACCACTACACTACCAGAGCTCCTTATCATCTCAGCACAGTGAGCCCCTAAACACCAACCCTGACCCCCAAAGCTCCCCCATGTGTAAACTCCCCCTCAAGGAGACCCCCTCCCACCTTCAGCCACATCCCCAGGCCTCCAGGGGTGGCAGAGCTATTCCTGGGTCAGGCAGCCCTCCATCTGCCCCTTCACTTGGCTAACTCCCACCTCAGCCCCCACTTCTACCCAGGAGAGTATAGGAGCGGTGGCCACACGGAGGCCTCACACCTGGTGTCCAGCACCCTGGAGGACCCGGTGAGCCCTGCAGCCTCACATGGGGTGTTGGGTTTTTGAAGGTCAGCAGGACAGGATGACAGAGGTAAGGAAATGACAGTGAGCCCCTCTCCTGTCTACACACCCTCGCGGACTCGCTCAGAGCCTGCCTAGGGCCCAGCAAAGCCAACTTCCCTAAAAGCCTGGGGCTCACCCTGAGGCCTGCTCTGGACCCAGACCTCCTGCCCAGCTCCCTGGGATCCTGTCACCCTCTCTGCCTTCTACCTTCCTCTGCTGGGACTCACTAACACCACCACCAGGCAGGCATGTCACAGAAGGGAAGAGACTTGGTGCACCAGCCAAGGAGGAGTCCCTGGCTGGTGCAAACAGTGAGAGGCAGTGGCCACTGGGAACCCTGTGGCGTGAAGTCCTACTCTGACCCAATCCTTTCCATCTTGCTGTGGGTGCTGAGGTGGGGCCAGGTCGCTGTACCACTTCACAGGCGAGGTCAAGTCACAGGTGTACTCTGAAGATGAGGTTGCTCTTATGACCCCAACCTCCTATGCATGTGAACGCTGGACAAGGAATGAGGATGACCCGAGAAGAACCGATGCCTCTGAACTGTGGTGTTGGTGAGCAGTACTGAGGGAAGGCAGCCTTAGGAGGCATCTCACAGAAGAAACCAAGGCCGAGTCAGGAGTGGTGAGCTCCCGGTCACTCGGCGGCTAAGCGGTGGGGCTGGTCGTGAACTCAGCCAAGGGTCCTTACACCTCTGGTTTTATTCTCTCATCTGCTGGAGGACCCACTGTTAGCTGAAAAGGTTTTTTAAAAGATACAACTGTGCACTGTGCAGAGGGAGGGTCTACAGAGCAGATCGTCAGTCTTACAGCCAACAAATCACCCACCTGGTTTCATCTCACTGACTGCAGGACCCCCAGGGCCCCCCTCCTCTCTCACCTCCTTTCCCCACCCTCTGAACTTTGTCCTTGGGGAAACACTGCCTGTTCTAGGGTGTGTAGACCGTGTGGCTGCCTTCCCCAGAGACTTATGTCGCTGGGTTCTTTAATGTGGGGCTGCCAGTTCAAGAAGCCGACACCTCGGTGTCTCAGAGCCACTGAAGCCAAGTCACTCCTAATGGCCTGTCCTCCCCGATGACTTTCTCTTCCTGCCTCCCAGCCCTGCTCAGCCTGCACAGTCTTCCTGGTGAACAAGCCACACCTTACAAGTGGGGAGCCCAGGATTCAGTGTGGCCTTGGGTGCATCATGGGCACCTCCCTTCCTGTGCACCACAGGACTGCAGAGGAGAGGCCTGAGGGGAGACTGGGGGCAGCTGTGAAGCCAGAGACCAGCAACCCCACGCCAGTGGTGGGGAAGAAGGTGGCACCTTTCCAGCCCAGGCCACCCTTTAAGGGCACTTGTGAATGGACTCTCAGTTCACTCTCACACTGATCCCCCAATCCATCCATGCGCCCAGTGTTCCAGATGTGGAGACTGGGGAGAGCGAGGCACAAACACAACTGCCCGATGGGCCCGGCACCAAATGCCATCGGACAGGTTCCTGAAACAGACTCCCGTGGACACACTGTGTGGTGTCCTTGAGAAAGACCCCAAAAGCAGGGTGGGATAGAGGATGAAGTGCAAATGTTGTGGGGTTTGTGTCTTGGCTGTGGAGAAGGGGCGGGCCTTTTTCTGGGCTCAGCAAACAGAGCTGACTTCGGAGGAGAGGCGTTAAGTCGGCTGACCACAGCTCAGGCTCGGAAGGTCTTTCTATTTGGCCACACAGGAAGGGATGTGAGCTCTTCCCCTCCAGAGCAGAGGGGTTCCACAACGGACACTCTGGGACACACGCCCAGCGGGCAATTAATTCGAGTCTCCCTAAGATAACAAGGCCAGCAGGAGAGGAGGGTCAGGATGGGGACAGGCATCTCCAGCCACTCCAGGACAGGGCCTCGCTCACTCCCACAACCCACAGACCCTTCTCCATATCCTCTCCCACAAAGTAAGAAAACACACATACCCCCAAACCAAACCCGTTGCCATGACTCACAGCGACCTCTATAGGGTTTCTGAGACTGTCTTTCTGGAAGCAGAAAGCCTCATCTTTCTCCTTCAGAACGGCTAGTGGGTTTGAACTGCTGACCTTATGGTTAGCAGTCCAGTGCTTATCCTACAGCATCACCACAGGTGTCCAGCATGGTTCTCAGAGGAGACAAGTCAAGCTTTCCCCAACTTCTGTGCCTGAACTCTCCCAGCTCTGTGACGCATCCTTTTGTCTCATTCCTCTTCCTGGTGAACTCCTACTCATCCCAAGCCCCAATTCAAATGTCCATTCCTCCTACTGCTCTGAGGCCCAGCTGGTTCTTGTTCCCCAAACACGCCATTGTTTGATCCAAAGTTCCCAATGTCATTGACTGGAGCTTCTCCATACTCCCCTACCAACACTGGTCAGTCCCGTGAACGGAAGAAAGCTTAAAATTGAGACTTGCAAGGAGCTCTGGTGGCACAGTGATTAAAGTGCTCGGTTCCAGCCAGTTAGAACCCACCAGTCACTAAGCAAGAGAAAGATGTGGCGGTCTGTTTTTAAAGATTAGCAGCCGTGGAGTTCCCAGGGAGCGGTTCTACTCTGCCCCTTCGGGTGGCGGTAAGTCAGCACTGACTTGACCGCAGCAGGTTTCGTTGGAGTTTATGGCGTCAGGTCTGCTAAGAGCAGCACACAACCACCACATGACCTTTAGTCACTAGATGGCTGTAGGACTCCCACCCCAGCTGTGACCATGAGGCACACCCTCCAGACACTGGTGCCATGTCCCCTGGGGAGCAAAGTCGCCCCTCGCTATCAGCCACTGACTCAGCTGCTCTCAGGCCCGCGAAGCTGGACACCTGAGGAGTCAAGGGTGGGCTGTAGCATCGATGAGCAGTCTTAGGCACACAGCCAACCCTCTATGGTGCATCCACATGCTATCATAACCTCTTCATGGTCCTGGTGGCCTGTCACATGGCTGCCCCGCCTACCCGCAGCCTGACTTGCCCTGCAGCCATTGACCCACCTTCAGGCCGAATGCATCAAGTCCTCTGAGCACTGCTACCTCAGCCTGGAGTCCTTTCCCCACCTGAGGGGTACACCCAGCGGGCCCTTCAGGTCTATCTGTATGGCCCACTTCCCGGAGGTCAGTCAGCTCTGCCCTCAGTCGAGGACAGGGGTCTCATTCTTGTGCTATCTCCACATGGCAGGGTGACACATATAAGGCAGATGCTCAGATGTATCTGGCATGGAACTAATTTGCTTCCCATCTATAGAAGGTGGAAGACAAGAGAAATGAAGGAGGAGGGGAGACAGGGAGACGGACAACTCTTCCCTGAGCTGCCTGCCACTCAGAGCCCCTACTGGCCACCTGGAAGGATGAAGGGCCTGAGTTGTCCAAGGGCCCAGTACACTGAAGGGCCACTGAGCCGTGTCCTCACTTGGCTGTGACCTCAACAAGGACCAACTCCTCTCTGGGCCTCAGTTTCCTGGGCGCTCCAGCTCTGACACGTAGCCTTCAGTGGCCACCAGGTCACTTTCTGTCCACGGGTTGATCAGCCACATGGTGTCCTTCTGCTGCCCACTGGTTCATGTCACCCACAACTGCAACCATGAGCATCATATGCGCAGGGCAGACAGAGGACTGACCACACAACCAACAGGGGCTAGGACAGCCCTTCTCATGCCGTCTGTCCCTGTAAGCATCTTCGTTAATGTGTCCGTGGTCCTACTGCATGGGAGGGTAACAGATCCTGAAGCACCCCCAAAGCGCTGTGAGCATTCGGGGAGAACAGAGACCCGGCCTACTGTCCAAGCAGACTGGTGGAAGCCTGAGCCTGGTCTCTGGTCAGCCTGCAGGTCTGGAACTGAACTCATCTCTGCTTTCAGTCACATGGTAAACACACAGGGGAGAATAACACTAGGGAGGTGCATACACCATTACAATGACCACCCATTCGAGATCCAAAGGGCAGCATTTAGCTCAGGACAGAGTTCAGTTCGACTAGGAAAGGAGGAGGAACGAGAATCCCAGGGAGCAAGCGGGATGGCTTGTTACATGAAGAGACTGTATACACTGTATACGCTGAGATGAAACAAAGTGTCTGATTTGCTGTGTGTGCAAACCTTCCCTCAGTTCACGATAAAGTTTAAAAAAGAATGTTCATGGGAAATTTCTTCTCTTTGAATTCCACTTTCCTGCAGGCCCCCTCCCCTCCCAATGCTCTTCTTGTTAGCCGCTGCTGGTCAGCTCTGAACTCTGGGGAACCCCATGCACAAGAAAATAAAGCCCTGTCTGGTTCTGCCCCATCCCTGTGATCCGCTGCAGATGGGACTCCTGTGATCCACAGAGTTTTCAGGGCCCATTTCCACACGTAGTTCTCCAGGCCTTTCTCCCTAGTCTCTCAGTCTGGAAGCTTCACTCACACCTGTTGAGCATCATGCCTGCCTCCCCAGACTCCAACTTGGATCTCCCACATGAAAGATGAGCCTCACCTCTGCCCCCGAATTTTACATGTTCTTTCAAACACACCTTTGTTCCTGAATCTGAGCATGCCTTGTTTCCCTGTGCCTCATTTTATGACCCTTTGCAAATAGGGCTATTCTTGTTTTGTTTTAAAGAAACTGAAGGCTTATCTACCTCGAGCAAGTCCATTCCATGCACCTGTGCTCACGCTCACCTCATGTCCTTATCCCATTGACAATACTGTTCCCTTTCACAATATTCCAACCTTTTCTTTGTGTTAGAGTCACTGGGAAACCCCAGAACTCCTGACTCACGGTATTCAGGTGGTCTGAGGCCAAACTCACCCCACCTCTGAGGTATATCCGTGCTTTTCAGAGGCAGGCCTAAACTTGCCCACATGGAAAATTTCCTGGATGCTTTTGGATCCCAGGAAGTTATTTGCAAAAACTGTGGTTTGCCAGGGCCATGCTCCTGGGTGGTTCCGATTCATGAAGAGGTACCTTCAGAGCCAGCAGGTCACAGAGGGCACAGGGGAAGGCAGAGGCCTTAACACTGTGCCCACAGTATAATTCCCGCTAAAAGCCGCCCCCCAGGCACTGCAAGTTACCAGTGCCCCAGGAAGTCCTCCTTAGCCCCCTAGACCCCCCGAACTGCCCCAGTGCCCAGCCCAATTATTGACATGGTTTCTGGGCTGTTTCTAGATGGCCAGCCTCACCCGGCCCTTTTAGTGCTACAGACAACATCCTCCCCAGAGATGTGACTGAAAACAAGCAGGAAAACGGCCTTGCAACAGGCCGAAAGAGTGTCGCTGGGCTGGGCTGGGTCGGGCCGGCCAAGCAATTTTTAAGTCAACAGAGCTCGCTCCAAATGCCAAGTCAGCAAGGGTACTTCCAAGGGTACACCTCTTTAGGGGCCAGCAGGTGGATTCTACCACCTGCAGGTCTAGAAATCTAAACTGGGCCCAGCCCTTCCTCACTCCCACGCAGTAAAACCTCCTGTGGCCGTCTTGAAGCTGTACAAAGTAGCCAGTGTTCAAGGCCTTTCCATCAACAAATAGCTTACTGTGCATCTACTGTGTGCCAGCTACTCTTTCTGGGTGTGAAGACAAAGTACTGAAAAAGGGGGGTCCCGTTGGAAAGGATCTGGACAGACACTTGTAGGTTGCAGTGGCCTGTGTGCTAGCTTGTTTTGTATTTATTGTGAGCATGTGGTGGCTCCATACAACAAGCACTGGGCTGTAAAAACCACAAGGTCCGCAGTTTGAGCCCACCAGCCACTTCGCAGGAAAAGGATGAGGCTTGCTGCTTTTTCCAAGAGTCAAAAAGCCTCAGAAGCCCTATACAGGGACTTGACATTAACATAGGGTGGGGAGGTGCAGGTATGGGGAGCAGGCCCACTAACAAGGTGATGCTGTTGGATGTTAAGTGCCGACAAGTTGGTTCCGACTCATAGTAACCACCCTGTATACGGTGTCTGAGGAGTGAATGGTTAATTTGAACCACCGACCTTACAGTCCAGTGTGTATCCTACAGCGCTATACCACGACTCCCCAAACAGAAAGTAATGGAAGACGGGGAGCAAGGCCTGCAGCTTTAGATAAAGGCAACAACAATGACCAAGTGGAGGACCGATGTGCGGCACAGCCAAGAAAAAACCAAGGAGAGAGCTAGCTGGTACCCAGCAAGGAGAACTGAGAGTAGAGGCGGGGTGAAGGGCTGCGGGTGAGGCTCCCACTTACAGACGGGCCACCTCCTAGCTCAGTCCCCTGCTGACATAGGGCCGCTCCACCCAGATGGACTCAGTGAGAATTTACATTTTAACCAAATTCCCAGGTGATCATGTCTACCTAAGAATCACCTGGAATCCTGGTGTGGCGCTGTGAACTAATGCGCAGGGCTGGTGCTTCAAGCTTACCAGCTGCTCCTCATAAACCTTATATAGGGACGCCATGGGCTGGAACCGACTCTACAGTACTTAACAAGAATCACTTGGAGTCCCAGTGTGGCGCTTTAAGATAAGCACTGACCGTAAGGTCGTTTTGAACTACAAGGTCCCAGCGGTTCAAACTCACTAGCTGCTCCTCAGAAACCCTATACAGAATCACTAGGCACTTTAAGAACCACCTGTGGGTCTTGTTAAATTGTAAATTCTGATCTCTCTGGGGTGGAGAGGCAAATTGTCAACAGGGGGTCAAACGGGAATGAACCGGTTCACAGCTGTAGGGGGTGGTAATGGTGAAAGTAGTTTGGGGTTTTTGCAATAAAGGTGGGGAGCGCAGTGTTGCGTGCGCGGTAGTAATAGGGAGACTGCAGCAGAAAGGAGAGGCTGTGGGGAAGGAGGTGAGGAGCCTGTCAGTGGACAGACAGCGTCCCAACCTCCTTTTCCAGGCTCTGAGCCTGTGTTCCAATCAACGCCCCCCTGCTCCCCCTCATCCTAGAGCCTGTTTTCCCTTTCTCCAGGAATACGTCCCCAAAGAAAAGTGGTACCTGTCATTACATGATTACCAATGTCAACCTGTCAATCAAACAGCCCCTCGCTCCAGTCTACGACCAGCACAGGGAGGACTGCATTAGTAGCAAGCATTCCATGTTGGCCTGATGACACTATAGGATGGTGCTTTCAGGACTAAAGATTTATCTCATGTTGATTCTGACAATGAGTTAGGTGCTAGCCTGGCCTTACAGAAACTTAAGCCATAGAAAGGGGCAGCGGATGCCTCATGGGGAGGGAAAAACAAACCGTGGGGGTGGTGTAGCAGAATGGCTCGCCCCTGTCGGGAATCTTTGTGCAGGGCCCCGAGGGAGGCTTGTGCACTGGAAGAGGGTCCAGCTATTACCTCAGTCACCTCTTCAGAGTGAGGGGTCCGTTGTTGGGGGCTCCAGGGGTCAATGCTGCAATCTCAGACCCTTCCCCAGTGCCTGGCCCACAGTGCTACATGAAGCCAGGCTCTTCCCACGCCCTGCCCGCCTATCTCCAACTGCAGAGAATGCTGAATGACATTGAGACCTTGTGAAAGCCGCGTGCGTGCGTGTGTGTATGTGTGCGCGCGCGCGTCTGTCTGTCTGTCTACAGTCTCTGTCTTACTTGACGAGGGCAAAACCGAGCAACCTCCTGTTATGTCTGTGGCGATGAGGGTACTTAGCGCATTTTATTTGTCAGACTATGTGAGAGCCTGGGATTGCTGGGTGCAAGCAAGTTGATTTGACTCATAGTAAGGCCACACCAAAGATCCGAAGTGCCCCCCAGGGGGGTTCCTAGGTGGAAAGGTCTAAGGGAGCAGGTCTTTTCCCTCATGGAGCCGCTGAAGAGCACAGCCCGACGGTGTGGTGCAGAGCCAAGCCAGGAATCCTTATTGTGAGAACATATAGATGTAAGGGCATCTCAATCTTGCTTTCTCAGAACCTCCAGATCTTATGATACAAGTCCTTAGTAGAGCTTTCCCCACTTCTGAGTAGGTGGGATGTGCTTTTCAGGAATTTGGAAAAACTAGCTGAGGTGCCATTAGCACCTTCACACCCACTCACCCCCTCATTGGGGGGACCCAGCAAGCCTGGATAAGGCAGCTGGAACAGCCAAGCAGAGCTCCACCTTCCAGCAGACTAGTAAGAGCCATGGATGGTCTTCACCAGAAGGAGGCTGAGGCCTCTCCCTTTACACGTAAGGAAACTGAGGTTGAGAACCCTTCGGCCCCTTAGCTGTGTGTGGCTCTAGGGAACCACTAGCTTCTGATCAGTACCAGTCCCAGCTCATGGAAGGCAATTACCAGGGATGGGAATCAGAGCGGGCACCCACTGGAGAGGCCTGCTGAATCAAAACCATCCCTATAGGACTGTATCCAAAAGGCCCACCCAACACTAAACACTGGTGAAACATTGCTTCCCTGTCATCCCATCACCCAGGCTGGAGAAGGGACAAGCGTGGCATCCTGGATCAAGGAGGCTGAGAAGTGGACTCAGCCACTGCAGGAATCACAGAGCATGAACATGAATTTGCAAGGAATTACCAAGGAGCTGGTTGTAGGCGCATTTTCAGCCTGGGTACAAGAGGCCTGCAGCCAATGATTCATGGGAATGACTAGTTCCTGTTTTTGTACTGGGGCTCAGAACCGTGGGGGGCAATTTGGGCTGGAGGCCTGAAGCCTGGGTTTTCATTCCAGCTGGCTCGCCCACGGGTGTTATTAATGATTACGAGTAACTGCCCTTTACCAAGTGCCAGGCACCGGCTGGGCTTGGGGGACACATCTCATTTACTCTGCATGGGCGGCCAGGGGAAGTGTGGACGATTATCATCTCCGTCTTAAGAGATGAAGAAACTGAGGTTCAGAGAGGACCAAGTCACCAACCATCCCAAAGTCAAGCAGCAACTGGTGGGATCAGTCTGAACCCTTAAACCCAGAACCCTGGTTCTTAGTAACCCCCCTCTCATCTGAGTTTCCATCTCCCCAGGAAGAATGACGAGTGGGCGAATTAAAACCACCAGCTTCCGGGGCTCCGGGGAAAGGTCCCCAGGAGGAGGGGGCGTGGCACCCCCTTGCAGCTCAGCCCCAGGGCCCGAGGGGATGGGGAAAGGAAAGCGCAGGAGAATTTGGCTGCAGAAACGGAACTCACACAGAAAAAAAAAAGGGGGGGGGGGAAGTGGGGGGGTACTCACGTCGATGTTTCTGATGATGACGCACTTTCCATTGGTGTAAATAAAATTGTTGCCCTTAGGGTCGCCGCCGAGGATTTTGGAGACCCCCCTCTCCACCTGGGGGAGGCTGGCGAACACTTTCTCTGCGAAGACACAAGCGCAGCGGACACTGGAGGGGCAGCCCCGGTGGGGCTGGGCGGGGGACAGGGGCCCTCGGCCGGTCTCAGCCGGTCACCTGTTGCCTCCATCGGGAGGGGCGGCGGCCACTTGGACGGCGCGCAGGGGATCGCCACTTCCTGGTCCGCGCGCCCCGCCAGGCCCCTCGGGGAGCGGGACTCCTAGGGCCCAGTCCACACGGCCCCAACTTCGGGGTGCCCCCCAGGCTCGGGGTCGCCGCCGAGCATCCCCGGGGAGCTGGGGAGACGCCACCCCCGCCCCACGCCCGGGGACCCCGCCAGGCCGCTCACGTCTCCGCCGATGGCCACCGGGGCGCAGGCAGCGGGAACGGACGAGCGTGTGGCCAGAGGTCGAGCCCACACTTACTGATCTCATACGGCATCCTGCCCACTTGTTAGCGCCACGCTCGCCTAGAGCCCCTGGCCGATGCGCACGGGCCGCGCTGCGACTCCGTCTAGCCAAGTCCGCGCGGGGACGGGCCGGAAGCCGGCGCCGGGCGTGCCGGGCGGGCTGGGGGCGGTCGCCGGGGCTCAGAGCCGGCTCGCGCCCTGCCCTGCGCGCTGCCGCTGCGGACGCCCCGAACCCGGAAGCGCGGCCCCGCGCGCGGCTCGCCCCCAGCTTTGACCATATATAGTCAAGCGCTCAGCTCGCCGGCTGAAGCCCCAGTGCGCCTGCGCGGCCCGGGTCCGCTCCTCCCCCGACGTGCCCCGCCCCTGGGGCCCGCCTACAGGAAATGACGTCACCAACGCGCCTCCTGCGGCCCCGTGAAAAGGCAGCGCGAAACACCCCGCGCTTTAGAAGGGTCTTCTCCGCGGGGAAGAGAGGATGGGTTGCATTCGACAACTTTAGATGCTTAGGTTTATTTAAAAGCTGCTAAAAAGCGGGGTGGAGTTCTGGTGTGCCGCTGTAGGTTAATGCGCCAGACTGCAAAGCCGTTTGAACTATAAGGTTGGCGGTTCAAGCTCACCAGTCACTCCTTGGAAACGCTATGCAGGGTCGCTATGGAACGGAACCGACTCGACAGCACTTAACAACAAAAAGCAGGGTGGGCTGGGATGTGAAGCCGGACGCCTTTTTTACTGCCGTTTTCCCTTGGCTGGCGAGGCCGTGAATTAGCGGCGGGAGTCCCCTTTCGGCGGTGTGTGCGCCCTGACTTTGCAGCGCTGCTTGGGTCTGCAAACATAAGATTTTTTTTTCTATTCTTGCTAATATTTTATTTTCTGAAGCGCGACCTAAGGGAGTAACCCTTCTTGGGATAGTTATTGGGATAGCCCCCTTTGGGGATCCGAGCGGGTACTCAAGACTTTTTTTTTTTTTTTTAAGAAAGCTGCGAAGCTAAGAAAGAATGTCTTAAGAAAACCAGGGTCTACTTTCTTAAAAAGCAAGGCCAAGTAAAAAACCTTGATCAAGACTAGCAGTTAATGAGAAGGGGGCAAGAAAAATAGCGGGGAAATGCGGGCTTTGGTTGGAAACAGTTCGGGGTGTGGGGGAAGAAGGTAAATGGGAGGAAATGTAAGCAGCCGAGGAGGACGACTCAGAAGTTATGAAGCTCAAACTCAGAAAACCTGGGAAGGATTCTTTCTTTCTGTAGAAACTCTAGGACATCTTGTTAGTCTTAACTTTCAAAATGTATCTTACTTTAGTTTTCCAGCCATTGTTAACCCCAGGTCTGTAACCAGGGAAAAAAGGTTACTACCTGCCACTGATGTAGCCAATATTCAAGGATTAGATCTAGAGAGCCAAGAGCAAAGCAAAGCGTTTACTGAGTGTGGATACTTGAAGGACGGCGGAACAGAGAATCTCCCAGGAAAAATAGGAGGGGAGTTTCATAGGGATTTCTGGTATGAGGACTGAGGGGGGGTCCCGGGAACTTCAGAAACTATATATTCTAGGTAAAACTGACCAACCTAACCAGGCTGTCTTCTGAGACCACTGATCTTCAGGTGGTGTTTATTAGTGGCCATTATAAGATGTAGTTCTCGGCTAGCCCTACAATCGTCCTTGGGAATTAGGGGTTAACTACGAAAGTTGTAGTGTGGAGCTGTGGGATAAGTACTGGACTACTAACCTTAAAGTAGGTGGTTCGAATCCACCAACTACTAAAAACCTATGCAGGGTCACCATGAGTCAGAAACACTGTGCTAAATAAAGCCGTGGTGTGGCACTGTAAAACAAGCACTAAGTCGGCTAGCCTCAAGGTCAACAGTTCAAACCCACCAGCTGTTACTTGGAAACCTTTTATAGAAAGTCGCTATTAAAATTTACTCCAAGTCCATTTTAAAAGGGGAGTAGGAGCTCTGATAGCGTGGTGGTTAAGAATCGGGCTGCGACCATAAGATCAGCATTTGGAAACTACCAGCCGTTCTGTGGGAGAGAAAGATAAGGTTTTCTACTCCCGTAAAGACGTACAGTCTCGGAAACCCTATACAGAGTCGCTATGAGTCAGAACCGACTCGGCAACACACAAAAACAATAATTATGGACTGCCTAACTGACATAGACAGAATGAGGCGCAGTTGGGGTTGGTGGATTACAGGGGGCAGCTGGGGTTGGTGGGATCAATCTTAACTATTAACTTGTATACCAGGGAACTGGTGTGGCCCTTTAGGATAAGGACTGGATTGATAGCCACAAGGTATGCAGTTCAAACCACCAGCCACTCCTTGGAAATCCTGTACAGAGTCGCTATGGTTGGAACTGGCTCTATGGCATTTCACAACAGAAGAAATGACAAATTGCCAAGTCCACTTCAACTCATTGTGACCTTATAAGGCAGAGGGGAAGAACTGCCACCCCCCACTCCTTGGGTTTCCACGCAGTAATCTAAGCCGACAGCTACACTTTCTCCCAAAGAACTATTGGATTTGAACTGCCGGCCTTTTCCGTTAGACCACCCATTCGCTGAGTGCATAATCACTGTGCTATCAAGGGCTCCTTTTAAACCCAGGGAGTTGAAGTCAAGAGACAGTCTCACCTTTCTCCCATGGATGCCAACTTTTGGGGTTGATAGTTCAATGCTTAGCCCATAATTGTCACCAGAGCTTTTAAAACCCTACTACCTCCTTCCCCCCCCCCCCCCCCCCAAAAAAAGAAAAAAACTACTATGGACTTGATTCCAATTCACAGCGAACCTGTCCTGTACAAGGTTTCTGAGGCTATAAATCTTTACAGGAGCAGAAAGCCTCATCTTTCTCCCACAGAGTTGTTTTAACTGCCGACCTTAACTGTTACCAGACTAGTGCTTATCTCACAGTTGAGTGCCATCGAGTCAGTTTGACCCCTAACAAGGCTTCCAAGGAGCAACTGGTGAGCTTGATACACCAACCTTTGTGGTTCAAATCGACTTTACCTTCTAGTGCATTAACGCGCAGCACCACACCAGGACTCCTGTCTTACAGTGGTGGCTCTTAATTCCATAGGATCAAAGCATGGAGTTCCTCATCACAGCTCACTAAGTGTCGCCTGGGTATTCAGACTGTTCCCGCTCCAGCAACTTGGTCTCCTTAGTCCTCCAGGAACGCTCCTGGTACCTCCTGCCCCAGGACACTGGTGGCACCTCTTCCTGTTGGGGAATTATCTTGCTCAAAGATCATATATGCAGGTGTCTCTTATCCTCAAGTTAACTTCTCAAGGAATGATACCTGCTCTTGTTAAAGTGCCCTCGAGTCAGGTCAAACTCTATTGTTGTAGGGTTTCCAGGGAGCCTCTGGTGGTTCTGAACCGCTGACAGTTGCTTATCCTACAGTGTATGCCATGCCAGGATACCACAACCTTCTAGGACCTGTGCAAACACTCCTCACCCTTTGCTGTCTTGGCTGTGTAGAGTGCCTTATTCATCACGTGGGGAATCCATAATGAAAACCTGGCCAGTGAACTAGAGGTTGGGGGGGGGGGGGGCTACAAACGTGTAAAGTCTTTGTAGGAAATCCTGAGATTACAAAAGCAGAAACAACACAAAATAACCTTCCGGGGGTGGGGGGTGGGGACTCTTACAGCTGTTCTGAGAACCCAGGATTTCATAGAGACACCTGTGTAGTGGGGCTAGAGTTAAGAGTCAAGAGCGTACACCTGGAAGTAGCCTCTCGTGCTTTTACATAATGGGGAAGGACTCTTGGAAGTAGAATTTAGGCATTGGGTCAGCTTCAACTTCTGGCAAACTGGTAACCTCCGCGTGCAGTGTTGTTGGAGTTAACAGCTGTTGAAGATGAAGCCACAAAGCAAACCTGAGCAAAACATTCCCAAACCGCAAGCAAGGAAAGGAGGATGCTGGGCTTGGTGACTTGGTTTTAGTTTATGAGAAAGTAACAGTCCAGGGCTTAATGGAAGTCTAGATGGAGGGATGCAATTTGCTATAAAAATCACTTTAATGTTTCTAGAGACTGACTTTGGCACACTTGTAGTTTTCCCAGCTCCTTGGACAGCTTTGTTGTTGTTGTT
>NW_006408810.1:3142080-3149901 GCF_000296735.1 Chrysochloris asiatica | reverse complement strand
TCTCTGTCAATGTATGATTGTAGCCATTTCTGTATTACCTTTAGCAAAACTTTACTCACATGGGATATCAAAGATTGTCCGATGATTTCCGCATTCTTTTGGGTCTCCTCTGTTTGGAATGGGCACAAATATGGATCTCTTCCAATCAGTCAGCCAGATAGTTGTCTTCCAAATTTCTTGGCAGAGATGAGTGAGTGCATGCTGTGCCACCTCACTTTCTTGAAAGATTTCAATTTTTATTCCATCAATTCCTTCAATGCACCTTGGACTTCCTCCTTCAGTAGCATTGGCTCATGGACAGCATAGCAGCCTGCTAATATGTTGTCCTGATCTGGGCAGTTGCACTGCGCAGTCTCCTTTCAGTGAGTGTGCAATCACCTGCTTCCTGCTAGCTCTCCAAGGGGATAGTGTTGCAGGTGTGTCCCTGAAGCAATTGGGAAAGCTGTGAGAGAAAACCTAGGAGGTGTTGGGGGGGTCTTGACAACAGGTAGGCCTTGTCTGGAAAACGATGCTGAGGCTAAAACCTTCTCTAGACACCTTGCTTGGTGGTCTGCACACGTTTATGGTAACCAGTGGATGTAGCAAGTAGCTTCTGCGACAAGGGTGGGAGTGGGGGATGTTGTAGGGAAAGCAGAGTCTCTTTTCCAACTCTTCTCCCTGGTACAATGGATAGGTGCTCGGCAAATATTTGTGGAATGAGTGAATTGAGCAAAACCCCAGTGGTGACAGCTACAGAAGTGAAAGCAAAGAACGTTACTATGCGGGATACTGAAGTGTTCCAAATGGCAGGAAAAGGCTTATTGGGGGGTGGGGGGGAGACGGCATAAGGCGTGCAAAACCTTTTAAAGGTAGTTCAATGTTTTTCTTAATGTCAGTAAATCTGTTGGTCAAGATAAAATCATGGTATGTTTGCTTACACGTTTGCCTTCTCAAAATATGTAGTGCAAGCCATGTATCAAACTTTACAGATAAAACACACAGTACATAGAATATAGAGCCAGGCTTGGTTTACAAATGAAATCTAGCTTGTGTGGGGGAGTCAAGATACTAAAACAAACTTGAATACAGTGCAGCTGATCATGGTTAGAGCTACAAAGACAAATCACTAGGCTTCATCGTTAACAATATTAGTGTTGTCAGTTCCGACTGAGCGACCCTGCTGCTGGTGGGTTTGAACTGCCAACCTTAAGGTTCAAGCCGACCTTGCAGTCCAGAGCATTACACATTATCAATTCTATCTTCTAATCTCTTGGGACAGGTTGATTTAGGACTAGCTAGACATTCGTGGCAGAACATCTCTAACAATTCCTAGCACAGTGTAAAAATCCTGACCCTTCCTTGCCCCTTTGGTGTTAAAATCAGTTAAACTTCAAGTAACTGAATTGCTTAAGAGCAGATACGAAACTTTCAGGTTTTAGCTGAAGCTTAACTGAACATAATGGTGTTTTTCAATTTTTGTTTTAGGGCAGTCAGTTCTGTCAAATGCCTCTGCTTTTGAATTTTGCTTACAGATTGTTACTAGAATTTAGTGTTAAAATACTGACTTTCAAGCTAGGTCACTCATGTATTGTTAGTGACCAAATTAGGTCACCTCTTTGAAAGGCAGAAAGCTCTCATTAAATGCGGATTCCCATCAGATTTACCAGTTACAGGGGAATGGCTCCCTTTTTGGTGGAATAACTTAGGTCTCATTCTGTAACAACTTAAGGGCAGTCTTCCTGTGGTGGGAGTTTCTCATTTGCCTCTAGGCAGGGTGTAGGCATTGGCAAGAGGTGGGGGGAGCCCCTTACCTAGTCAGTAGATCTCCTTGGGGCCCCTCTGCTTCTGGCTTTGGAGCCCAAGGAGAAAAGGGGAAAGGGCGGGATTCATTCCCCTGGTTCCTGTGTGTGTGTGTGTGTGTGTGTGTGTGTGTGTGTGTGTGTGTGGTGTGGTGGTGGTGGGGATATTCTTGGCTCACTAGCTGAGAATGTTAGGTTCTACCACAGAATGTTTCAAGAGGTCAGCTTCGAAAAGTGGACTCCTGGGCTAGAGAGGAAACTTGAACGGCGACAGTAGGAATTATTCTTAGGTAAAACTGTAAGTCAATTAAACAACCTTTCTCTATTCCTTTTCATCAAAAAAACTTGCCCTTGGAAATGGAATATGCAGACGTGGCTACTAGCTTTTTACCAAACATAACCCCATATTGTAAACTCTCTGGGAACCTGTGGTTGGAAGACAAGACAGCCAGATTCCTGATTCACAGCATAAAAAACTCTCCTCTGGCGAATGTGGAGTCCTGGTGTGGTGCTTTGTGGGATAAAGCACTGGACCGCAAGGTCAATTTGAACCACAAGGTCAGAGATCTCAAACTCGTCTGCCAGCCACTCTTTGGAAACCCTATACAGGGTCACTATGAGTCTGAATGCGGTGTGTTTATTGACCACACTGCTCCAGAGTACAAATCTGGGTTTCTGGATAAGCCTTTCAGGGCTCTCTATCTTGGTTGTTTGGGGCTATGTCCCGTGGGCTCTTTCTCCCCTTCCCACACTTAGTTCATGAACCCTCAAGCTGTCTGCTCTGCCTTCTTAGGATCCTGATATGTTCCCCGCGGCGATTCACAGATCCACATACCACCCTACCAGTTTTGAGCACCTCACTTCTAAAAAAAAAAATCACCTGCCTCCCATGGGAATATCTGCGGCCACTCAGAGCAAACCCCTCAAGTCTGATGGAACCCCTCCCTCCCATCCCCTGGCAAAGGCAGACTACTCCCGGGACCCAGGGGAAGGGGGAGCCTCCTTTCCTCTGAGTCTTTTCTGAGCTCAGTCCAGGGCAAGCTGCTCCAAGTGTGCATTCTCTAAACTAAGGTGCTTTAGTTACTCTGACATCTGGATTAGTCCGCTGGGCTCCTTGCTTGGACTGTAAACATCAGGAGAAAAGGTGCCAAATCAGGTTTCCACTTCCTAGCTTAGCACAGGCCTGCCTGTCATTTGGAGTGAAACCCTTGATGAACTTGGATCCCTGTAAGGAATGTGCATCTAATTCAAACTTAGTACACTTTTCAAATGTAATCTCACTACGTGGGGCAACTTTTTTTTTTCTAGCTCAGATGAACCTTGAGTGTACATATTAAGTGGAAATAGGAGCTCTGGTAGCGTGGTGGTTATGAATCAAAACGACCAGCTGTTCCGCGGGAGAGAAAGATGAGGCTTTCTGCTCCCATAAAGATTTACAGCCTTGGAAACCCTGTACAGGGTTGCTATGAGTTAGAACTGACTCCATGGCCCATAACAACATTAAGTGGAATATGGTTAAGAAATGTGCATTTCAGTTCTCTTCACCTGCCCCAGATGGTGGCCTGCTAAGTTTTTCACCTGGGAACCATATTTCACTGCTTTCTTGGTCATAGAATCCCCTAGAGTGTAATATGGTAGATGTCATCTGAAGTTCACAATCTTAAACAGTGGAAAGTAGCAATTTGGTGGCTCCAAATTATGGGGAATTTGCTTCATCTCAAAAATCACTAAGTAAGGAAGCATTTTCTACGGAGGCACTGGCCTGGTTAAAATCTTCGTTCATACAACTTTGACTTGTGCTGTGATCATCTGTGGTCTCTTGCTCATAGCTGGCCATGGCCCTAGTGGCTTCCTCCTTGTGCTTAGTTTGTAGCTTCAGTTTTGTACTCAAAGCTGTGGTGGTCTTTGTTGATGGCTGGCTCAGCATCAGGGGGAAGAGCCCAAGTGTGGCGTGGGGGAAAGTCACAGCTGGGGCCACCAAGGCAGATAAGGGCAGGACCTTCTGAGTTCAGCAGAGACAGAAGGCTCACAAAGGTTGAAGATGCGGGGGCAACTCTTTAAACAGATACTTCTTGAGGAAAAACCCCAGGCTCACTTCAAGTAAACCTGTTCAATGATGACTTGAGTCTGGTAACTGGGACAGTCCTTAAATGGACCGCAGGTGAGAGTGTCTTAGAAATGAATCCCGATGTCACATAAAAGACACTCGGTGAGACTAAATTACGTTGGCAAAGCAAAATTAACTACAGCAAGAAGGTGCGGTGTGTGCGCATAGCCTCACATACAGAAACAGGCCAGCAAACACACCGAGTGGGCAATCCACTCAGGTTTTTAATCCCTGACGTGAGTCTCAAGGCTGTGTCTCACCCCATTGGCTAGGGTTTTGACCGCACAATCTTTTCCCTTACCCAGTTGGCTAGATATAATTTTTGAGATGTGCATTCCTACTTTGGGAAAAGAAAAAAAGAGAATGATTATAAATCCTTTACTCACTTCAGGAAGTAACCAAAGAAAAAGAGATCATAAAGTCTTTACTTCAGAAAATAAGGGGGGGAGGGGAGGGAGTTTACCCGAATATAACAATAAACAGGATTATAATAAATATATATATATATATTTCCCCACAAGTAGCTGGGGTTTGGTCCTATAGCTTTCAATGGGAAGAGGAAAGGATTTCAGTTCAGCTACCTGAGTTGGCTGGATCATGTGATTAAAGGGCTCAAGAGTTGGCTCTACAGGAGGAATCTACCTCTTCCTTGGAGCTTGTCTAGTCTATGAGCATTTGTTCCTTTTCTCTAAATCTGAATGTGCATGGCTCATGACACAAAGCTCCTGATTTGCTCAGTCTACTTTTAGTCTTTTGTGAGTTGGCTTCCCTGGTAATAAATGGAAAAGATACTGGAATTTCCACTATACACCTAATAACAAATGTGCTCATCTCTGGTTCACAGACCCAAAACAAGTGAAGTCTCTCCCCAGTTTTCAGTGGTGGCTTGCTACTGGATCCCTC
This sequence comes from Chrysochloris asiatica, assembly GCF_000296735.1. Classification (NCBI taxonomy): domain Eukaryota; kingdom Metazoa; phylum Chordata; class Mammalia; order Afrosoricida; family Chrysochloridae; genus Chrysochloris; species Chrysochloris asiatica. The sequence goes on along the minus strand of NW_006408810.1, from coordinate 3,145,113 downwards.
CTGGCCTATTTGTTAAAATATCATTTGTTTTCTACTGAGTTCTGTCTCCTTGAGCTGGGTTTTGCAAACAGATGAATAGCTAAAGTCTGCAAACCCACACTGCAACAGTTTTTTTTTTGTTTTTTTAAAATCCGTGCATATTTTTGGTCATTGTGCATAAGTTAGATTTTCTGTTGGAGGTTCTCTATCACCATATACCGTTGAGAGGAGAATGTAATCTTACAGGTGTAATTCTGTTAACTGTGGTCTTTCAAGTCTTGCTTGGCACAGCAATAGAGAAGCTTCATTTGTCCTAGCAAAGGGAGAGCACATCAGGACCAAAGTTGCCAAGGTGATGCCCAAGTCCTGGACCCAGGGGTCTTTTCTTAGGGTAGGGAATCTGGGGAAGGGGCTTTCTAGTGTGTGAATTGGCTCCTGATTGCTGTTTATCACAGGATGACTCAGCATAGAAAGTAGTTCCTACAATTCCTCAGTCAGGAAGAGTGTGGTCAGAAAGATAACCGAATAGCTACCTATGCCCAGGGCTTCAAGGGGAGATTTTTAGCCTTGTGACATGACAAGGCAGGTCAGGGGTACATTAGTCAGGACTGACTGCACATTTCGGGTGGACCAGATCTGGGTTCAGCCAGTTTTGTCACTTCGATCTCTTGTTTCTTACTTGAACCAGGAAGTCAGTGGGTTTATCTGACAAGTGTTAGAAATGAATCCCAATGTCGCATAAAAGACACTTGTTAAGTGCTGTCGAGTTGGTTTCGACCCATAGCAACCCTGAACAGGATTTCTGAGGCTGTAAATCTTTATGGGAGCAGAAAGCCTCATCTTTCTCCTGTGGAGCGGCTGGTAGTTTGAAACTGCTGACCTTGTGGTTCACGGCCCTATTCGTAACCACTACACTACCAGAGCTCCTTGGTGATACTAAATTACCTTGTTAAGTGCCATCGAGTCAGTTCCGATCCATAGCGACCCTATATAGGGTTTTCAAGGAGCAGCTGGTGAGCTTGAACCACTGACCTTGCAGTTCAAACGGCTTTGCAGTCCGGCGCATTAACCCACAGCGCCATGCCAGAGCTCCGCAAAGCAAAACTTACGCCTGCAAGAGGGTGCGTGCGCATAGTCGTACACCCAGGTACAGGCCAGCGAGCACACTGAGTGAAAAGTCCAATCGGGTTTTTAATCCCTACCTTGAGTCTCAAGGCTGTGTCTCACCCAACTGGCTAGGGTTTTGAACGCACAATCTTTTCCCTTACCCGGTTGGCTAGTTCACATTTTTAAGGCACACATTCTTACTTTAGGAAAAGAAAAAGAGTGATCATAAATTCTTTACTCACTCCAGGAAGTGGTTAAAAGAAAGAGTGATCATAAATTCTTTACTCACTTCAGGAAGTAGTCAAAGAAAAAAGAGAGATCATAAAGTGTTCACTTCAGGAAATAAAGAAAAGAAAGGTTACCCAAATACAATAAACAGAATTATAATAAATACACATATATAATTTTTTTTCCCCACACACCAGGAAACAAGACAAAAGTTTTGGTTTGACAAGGATGGTGGCCAATGTGTAGGTCTCAATTCAGTTGAATACATCCTATTTTCCAAGTTACTGATGTACTTTTTAAACGGTCCCTTCATAGAAGACTATTGTCTGGTACTAATCTTCTAAAGTCAACCGAAACCCCAAACTTGCTGCCATCAGTATGTCTCCTACTCATAGTGACTCTGTTGTGTAGGTTTCCAAGGTTGTAAATCTTTATGGGATCAGACACCCTCAGCTTTTCTCTCCTGGAGCTGCTGGTGAGTTTGAACTGCCTGCCAACCTTGTGGTTTAGCAGTCTCTAGTGCTCATCCTAACACCTCTGGGGTTAAATGGTGTCTACCAAGCTTGCCTGAGAGACTTGGGGAGATCGGATCCTGACTCTACAGCTTCACCCAAATTTTCTCATTCATAGAGTGGAAAGAAATCTGGCCTAGTTGCTCTCTCCCTACTCCCTTTGTTTTTGTATTTTGAAAGAGCCCCAGTGAATTATAGAATGCAGCTGCCTGCCTCTTACCTGTCCCTATAGCCTGAGACATATAACGGTGCTTAGAGGGAAGGAGCTCTGGTAGCGTAGTGGTTACGAATCAGGCTGCAAGCCACAAGGTCAGCAGTTTGAAACTACCAGAAGTTCCATGGGAGAAAGATGAGGCGGTCTGGTCTGCTCCTGTAAAGATTTACAGCCTCGGAAACCCTGTGTAGTAGGGTCGCTATGAGTCGGAACCGACTCCACGGCACATAACAGAAGGCAGGTGTCCCAGCATCCCCGTCTTATCTGTGCTCTGGCCTCCTCCCCAAGACACCCTTCTGACCAGTGGTACCTTCTATAAGACAGGTGTTGGTTTGCATGTTCTCACTTTTAAAATCAGATAATGTAGCTGCCCTTCCTCTTGTTACAAAACATCCACCTTTACATTTGCAACAATCGGCAGTCCTGAGACCAATTAGTCACTGTAAATCCAGACACAAGATGAAGAACTAAGGTCTCCTGTGACTGAAGTTTACAGGCAAAACAGCTTCAGATTTCAAATTCTAAAGCAACAGATAAGGTTGTGATCTAACAAGTGTGCTGGAGTCCTGGTGTGGCGCTGTGGATTAATGCACTGGCCTGCAGAGGTGTTTGAACCCTAAGATTGGCAGTTCAAGCTCACTAGTCATTCCTTGGGAACCCTATACAGGGTCGACAGCACTTAATAACAACATGCTGTGAATGTTGAATCGGTGAATCTCAATCCTGAGCACCCAAAATAGACTTGACAGCATTTTGAATCCCAAGAGTGATGTCATGAAAACATTAGGGTGGCGGCTTGAGTTGTTACTCTGATGTTTCTTCCATCAAAACCACTTTCAGTCCCCTCTCCATTTCTCCATTGCATGCTGACCCTCACATGTTAGCATCTCCCAGATTTAGAACGCACAGCTGGCTTTCTGGTCAAACCTTTGTCTTAACCCTTGTTAACATTAAAGTGGCTCTAGAAGCCCAGAGTCTTTTTTTTTTTTTTTT
>NW_006408810.1:3126702-3138825 GCF_000296735.1 Chrysochloris asiatica | reverse complement strand
GGTTCAGAGTTCTGGGACCATCCCCTGAGCCTGCTTGGTTGGGTATTCTGTGTTGTTGGCGGAGCTCTCTGCTACACGTCCACCCGATCCGCCATCTTGTTTGTTCTCCAGAGTGTCTTTTTCAATGAAGTTTTATACCTGATTAGTTAGCAAACCAACCAATTCCCTCTGTGCTTAGCTTGTTAATGATGTTAACGAGCTGTTATTTTCCACATAGAAGGAATTGGTTGCGCTAAATAGTGCTGAGTTGGTACATGAAAACCATGTTGATAAATTAGCCTCTGTCTTAACCGGGAGTGTATCTTGGTTGTAAGATACATTTTCATTCCCACAGCAAATTGGCCACTGTGTAACATCATGACCAAGGTTACTTTGACATGATAGAGAAAGCAAGTCAACTTTAAAATAGCAATTCTCAACTTGATAGCATCAGCTGCTGTGCTAAGGTCCTTTTGTCCCCTGGAACTTGGAAAACTTAGCTTTGGAAACGGTGGTTAACCTGCACTTCCTTAAACTCCTTTGAGCTCACCTAGAATGAAGAGTATTACCCAAGTGTTAATCTCTGACCCTGTGGGCAGGGATCGTGGCCTCCAGATGCATGTTTAGTTATGTGTAATGCCTGGATGAGTCTTGGGCAAACTTTTCTCTAGTCGACCCAATTTATAAAGTTCAGATATAAGTGGCAGAACTGTTTTGAGATTTGGAGGAAATAATTGAGAGGTGCTTGGGTAAACTGTAAAAATGCTCTCTAGCTGCGAGACAAATTAACATTGACTCTGCATTTCCTTGGCTAAGCTTTACTATGTTCCAGACACTGCTGAGTGCTCAAAAGCGACTGCCAACGGCTAGTCTCCAGAGCTGCTCAGTGCGCAGGCTCAATCTCATAAATTACTCCGTGGTCCTGTAAGGATGGACCTCCCTGCTGGCAAGGCTTTTATCAAGAATGAGGTGATTGTTTATTTGTGGGAGATGAAAGGCTATAACCAACTGGGAAGTCTGAACTGGGATGAGGAGGGCAGGGGGAGGGTCCCTGGAGCTCCATCTTACATTAAGTGTGAAGTAAGGAAAGACAAAATGAGGAAGGAGCTGCTCACGAAAGGCAGATCAATGTAGTTTAGTGGCTGGTTCAAGTTCAGTGAAACCTTGTGAAGTGCTGTCAAGTTGGGTCCAACTCATAATGACCCTGTGCACAACAGAATGAAGCACACTGCCCATGCCCAGTCCTGGGGCATCCTCAATGACATTTGAGCCCACTGTTGATGCCACTGTCGATCTCTCTGGGGGTCTTCCTCTTTTTTCACTCACCTTCTACTTATTATCCTTCTCCAGGGTCTAGTCCCTCCTGATAATGTGTCTAAAGAATGAGAGAGACAAACTTTCTTCTAAGAAGCATTCTGGCTGTACTATTTCCAAGACAGAAATATATATATATATTTTTTTACCAACAACCATAATTCAAATTTATTGATTCTTCTACAAGTCATCTTATTCATTGTCCAATTTTCACATGCATACGAGGCAAGAGAAAATACCATGGTGTGGGTCAGGCACACACTAATCCTCAAGCTTGACGTCTTTGGTCTTTAACTCTTTCAAGAGGTCTTCAGCAGATTAGCCTAATACAATTAAAAAAATTTTTTTTATTGCTGCTTTCATAATTGATTATAGATTGAAGCAAAATAAGTTTCTTAGTGCCTTAAGTGCCATCAAGTCAGTTCTGATTCATAGCAACCCTGTATAGGGCTTCTGAGGAGCAGCTGGTGGCCTTCAACTGACAACCTTGTGGTTTGTAGTCCAGAGCTGATATACACAGCCACACCCCTGGGATTGTCCTAATGGGCAAGACAGCTCTGGAAGGAGTTAGTTTTTGTTTGAAACCTTCAAGTCTGGGCTAAGAAGTGCAGCCTTCTCCAAGAAGGGTAACAATTGGGAGTCTCTTGAGGCTCCTTGGCAGACTATTGCTTTTGAGGACCTTGCTCGGATCTGTCACCTCACCATCCCTGGGCACTAGGAAGGAGACTTTGGTGAATGTTGTTCTAAGAACATCCAGCTGATAGCTGTGCTGGGTAGGCTATGCAGATAAGACAGAAGCAGGGAGAGAAGGGGGGCAGCTGCTGTTAGGTAGGAACACTCTTTGTGCATCGTCCTGAATTTGGTGAGGGGTCGGAGAGACCCAAGTTCTTTAGCCTTTTCAGGTTGATTGCTTCTGTAAGTACTTGGATGGTAAGTCATGCGCATGTGTGCTCTCTTTAAGCATTGGAGGAGTCTGTGCCCAGGGCTAGAGGCAAGGAAGACTACCCAAAGAGGCAAGGAAGACATACCAGTGAGACTGGTATGGTGCAAGACTTGCCTGTTTCTCTTAGTGTGTGCTATCTCCAGGGTCTATCTAGAACTGTGAATCAACACTGTTTTGAAGTTCCAAACTTGAAGAACCAATTTTCAGCAAAATTTTGCAACTTTGATTTCCTTTTTATAAAGCCACTGGCCCATGAAATTGATCCAACTCCTAGGCAACCTTAGATTGTTTTTTGAGGGCATAAATCTTGGCTGAACATTTCCTCTTCCATCTTACAGAGCAGTTGGTGGGTTTAAACTACTGATCTTGCAGTCAGCAGCCCAGTGCTTAGCCCTCTGTACCACCAGAGCAACAATCACCAAGTATTTCCTACGCTGCTTTGTGCAGTTGGGAGGGAGATGGTGGAGATTTGTGTCCGGCCAGATTTGACAATCACAATGTCTGCTTTCAGGCAGCCCTGCCATAGAACTTCTTTGAAGTCCTGGGGGCTGTGATGACATGGTTAGTGCTTGGGGGTGGGGGTGGGGTGGGTGTTGTTTGTTTTTGAGACTTGGTTGAGCTCTTTCTGAGGATTGGAGCTCTGACCAGTTAGGACGAGTTTCTACTTGAGACTTGCTATAGAAACTCGGAGCTGGAATCAAGGGAGAGAGGTGTATGTTGTATGTTATGCAACACATAAGTAATACAACTCAATATTAAGCGCCAATGAGTCATTCCAACTCACAGTGTGAACTTGTGCACAACAGAACAAAGCGCGGGGCCAGATCCTGTGCCATCCTAACAATTGTTGTTCAACTTGAGCTCACCGCTGCTGCCACTGTGCTAATCCATCTCATTTGAGGGGTCGTCCTTTTTTTCACTGATCCCCCTCCACTTTACATCAAGCATGATGTCCTTCTCCAGGGACTTGTCCCTCCTGATAACATGCCTCTGATGTAGGAGAGACGAAGTCTCCATACTGGCTTCTAAGGAGCACTCTAGCTGAACCTCTCTGAACACAGATTTGGTTTTCTGGCAGTCCATGGTACTTCAAATATTCTTCTCCACCACCACAACTCAAATGCAGCAATTCTTTTAGGGTCTTCTTATTCATTGTCCAACTTACATATGCATATGAGGTTACTGTAAATATCATGGTGTGCCTTAGTTCTCAAACTATTATCTTTGTTCTGTTAAACACTTGCTAGAAAGAGGGCTTTGTTGTTATGTGCTGTGGAGTCGGTGCGGTGCCAACACAGAGTGACCCTGTACAGGGTTTCCGAGGCTTGTAAATCTTTATGGGAGGAGAAAGCCTCTAGGAAATGCTTATCTGGTTACTGTACTAGAACATTTTCAGGAATTCTGTGATGTGAAAGGGGTAAGAATTGCCCACCTCTCCTATATTTTGTATGGGATATGGGGGGTGGGGGAGGGGAGGGGAGGATGTTCCTTCTACCCCTCCAGGACGGAACTGTTTTCCTTTTGACTTTTTCTCTCTGAAATCTTGCTCTCACCACCAAGGAATGAATGATTCATCTGGGTAATTAAATCCTCTTTCTTCCTGTCCTATGTTCCCCACCTCCTGGCTGAAGCTTTGTCTTGGGTCTGTTGTTGTTGTTGTTGTCAGGTGCCGTCAAGTCGGAACCGACTCATAGTGACCCCATGCACAGCAGAATGAAACAATGTTCGATCCTGGACCAACCTCACTACCGCTGCCACACTTGAGTCCACCAATGATGCCACCTGGCCAATCCATCTTGTTAGGGGTCTTCCTCTTTGTTAGGGGTCTTCCTCTTTTTCTCCGACCCTCCACCCTACCCAGCATGACATCCTTCTCCAGCGACTGTTCCTCCTGACAATATGTCCAAAGTATGAGAGACGAAGCTTAGCCATCTGGGCCTCCAAGGAGCACTCTGGCTGCACTTCTTCCAAAACCGATCTATTGGTTCTTTTGGCAGTCTTGGGTCTACGTTGTTGTTAAGTGCCATCGAGTTGATTCCAACCCATAGTGACCCTGTGTATAGGGTTTCTGAGGCTCTAAATCTTTACAGAAGCAGAAAGCCTCATCTTTTTCCTGAGGAACTGCTGGTAGTTTTGAACTGCTGACCTTGAGGTTAGCAGCCTGGCTCGTAACCACTATGCTATCAGAGCTCCTTTGGGGTCTACATGGTCGCCTTTAAATAGAATGTCCTCCTCCTCTACATGCTATCCTCTCAGTAAGCTCCCTGGTCAGAGCCTCCCCAGGCTTGGCGTCTTAGTTTCTTGTTAGGTGCTATCAAGTTAATTCTGACTCATAGCAACTTGTGTATGACAGAATAAAACAAATAGTGAGGCGTTCTTAACCTCTTCTCCCAACACACATTGGTTGGAGGGTTACCTACTTTGAATATCTGACTTGAAAATTCATGGATTCTTAACTCTAACCCTTTGTTGTTATGTGCCTTAACAGTCGGTTCCGACTCATAGCGACCCTGTACAGGGTTTCCAGGGGTGTAAATCTTTACGGGAGCAGAAAGCCTCATCTTTCTCCCTTGGAACAGCTGGTAGTTTCGAACTGCTGACCTTTGGTTCGCAGCCCGATTTCGTAACCACTAGGCTACCAGAGCTCCTTGTTGTGCCCTTTATTTGTTGGATGTGCCAGGAGAACAGGGCAGAGAAAAAGTCACCGATCAGGCCCTTTGAAAGGAAGGGGTCAAGATAACTTTCTTAGGCATGTCTGATAGTTGAGTGGTGGATAAGCACTGATGCACTAGGTACAAGGTCATCAGTTCAAGTCCACAAGTCATTCCTTGGGACCTACACAAGGGTCCCTATGAATTGGAATCGACTCAAGGGCACTTAGGAACAACAAGATGTAATGTCTTTGAACCACAGGTTGTTTTGGACTTAACAGGTAACTTCTGACCTTGGACTGAACTCCTTTGTGGTCATCTCCACAGCAGCCAGTCTGCCCCACCCTCTGTCGTGCAGGTGGTGGCTTTGTATGTGTATATATATATACATGCAACTCTAACTTGCTTTGCTGTGACGGACCTTCCCTAACTGGGTTTAACTTGGGAACCTAAGGCTGACTTGTCTGAACCCTCTGTCTTAAGCAGACACCCAGCTTTCAGTGAAGATTCCTTTCTGGGTATGAAGAGGCTTCCTATGGGGAAGGTGGGGAAGACCTCCAATCCTGATGCCATGTTCTTCACACAACCCAGCTTCTCAGATTTATTTGCTCAGCCATACAGATGAATAAGAATGGTGAAAGACTACAACCCTGGTGTACACCTTTCCTGATTTTAAACCCCCTTTCAGTGTCCCCCTTGTTCTGTTCAAATGACTGCCTCTTGGTCTATGGTACAGGCTCCTCATGAGCACAATGAAGTGTTCCAGAATACTCATTCTCAGCAATGTTGTCCATAGCTTGTCATGATCCACACAACCAAGAGCCTTTACTTTAAAAGTCAATGAAAAGCATACGTCAACATCTTTCTGGTATTCTTTGCTTTCAGCCGAGATCCATCTGACATCAGCGATGATATCTCTCGTTCCACGGCCTCTTCTGAATCCGGCTTGAACCTCAGGAAGTCCTGTCAATGTATGCTTACAGCCGTTTCTGTATTACCCTGAGTAAAGCGTTACTTGCATGGGATATCAGTGATACGGTCCAATGATTTCCGCCTTCCATTGGGTCACCTGTCTTTGGAATGGGTTCAAATGCAGATCTCTTCCAGTTAGTTGGCCAGGTGTAGCTATCTTAGAAATTTCTTGGCATAAATGAGTGAGTACCTCCAGTGCTTTGTTGAAAGATTTTAATTTGTATTCTATGAATTCATGGGGCCTCATTCTTTGTCGATGCCTTCAGCATACCTTGGACTTCCTCAGTACCATTGGCTCCTGATTCAAATGCTCTCTTGAAATGGTTGAACATCATCCACTTCTTTTTTGGCAGTGACTGTGTATTCCTTCCACCCTCTTTTGATGCTTTTCTACATCATTCAATATTTTGCTCACAGAATCTTTGCAATAAGGGTAACCAATATAGAATGGCAAGAGGCAATTGGGACAGGACTTAACCCCAGTAGGAGAGAGACTTTTAGATGGTTACTGAGACACCAATAGGATTGTTGATACAAAGGTTCTAACACAGAACTACAAGAGGTTGGGTGAACCAAGGGAAAGTTCTACCAGTCCCACAAGGTTAGAGGCCTAAACATGTCTGTTCTGTTCTACTAGCCAGGAGAAATTTTTAGTGATGGATATTCCCACCTAGGGCCATTTTTGGAGTGCCAGCTCAACTAACTGATCAAGATCAGGATTTGACAAAGAAGGCTGAGGTTTTCTGGTCCAGCCCCACCCCCAGCAGGGGACCTGAGGTCATAGGCACACAATGTGGGTAAAATGCACCAGGAGTAGGAAAGAGACCTTCTTGGGACTCCTGAGCAACAAGACCCAATATTCTATAATCCTAAAACCAGTAAAAAAAAAAAAAAAAAAAAAAAAATTTTAAGGACCTAAGGTTAGATTTAGGATATGCAAGAGTTGATGGGACTAAGGTGAATATTTGGATGAGAATTGGAAAACTTAAACAGATCTTGTATGAAGTATCTGCATGTCCCTTACCCTGACTGTATTATTGGTATGGGTGTTATGTCTACCTGGGAAATCCTGCCTCCTTCTACCTGATACTGTCAAATGGAAGGTAAATAAGTCTGCCCTGATGGTGAATATTGATTGGAAATGCTAAATGCTAAATGTGAGCTATTAGAATTGCCTGAACCCACTTAGATTGTTACCTTGAAACAGTCACAGTATACCTGGTGGGCAAAAAGCTTACTGCTTTGATTAAAGACATGCTAAAAAGACTGGGGTGTTAGTGCTAAAGTCTCAGTATAACAGGTGACAGGGAAGAACTTGAGTTTGAGATGGAAAGTGGAAAGATAAAGCCTACACCTCACTAGGTAGAGGAAGGAGGGAGGGAGGAAGACTGGGACTGGGTGTCCAAGTCTCTGAATGCTCTCACGTGGACACCTGAGATTGTGGGGCCATTTTGCCCCAGCTCTTCTGGAACCTCCCCTTCTATAGCTTTTGGCCAGGTGTTTGAAAAACAACTGTCATATAAATGAGTCAAAACCCTCTACGCTTGAGGGCTAACTACCTGGGGAAATTTGCACATAGACCCACAAGGATGCCCTGGAAGAGATAAGACAATGTGCCAATTTCTCTTCTTAGTCATGACATATACTTTGTCTATTAGTGACCTCATAGGAAACAGGACTTGACATATAATGTTCTAAGAAATAGCAGGTGCTAATAAAGGAGGTTCATTGTGGAGGAGGCCAGAGACAGACATCATGACCTTTCTTGTCACCATCCCAAGATGATGATTGGATGACATCAACTGAGTTGCCTATAGGGCCCTGGCTCCAGAAAATAAATGTACAAGCTAATGAAATGTAATAGAGATACATGGAAAATCAAGATAAAGTCATCATTCCAATGACTACTGAGAAGGTGGTGCTGCTACCTCTTGTGGGATCTCATGTCCTGGGGTTTCTCACCCAACTTTCGCCAAAACAAGCATTCCCATACAAAGGGCACTTAGTCTAGTCGCAGCTTCCCTTGAGGTCATGTCTGGATTGCTTTATTGGCCTCAGGCCTGAGTCGGTGAAGGGACCCTCAAGTGACTGAAGGATAGAAAGGCAAATAGACAAGTGAAGGATGAGCCATTCTTCATGAGGGTAGCTGAACTGGCCCACAGACACCCTCCACTAGGGGGCACCAGAATCTAGAGGATGGTAGAACAGGAAAGTCCTAGGGGACTTCAGATCACTTGGGTTAAGGTAGCAGGAGGGCAGCAGTTGTTGTATCCAGTAAATCACGAGGGGGGGGGGTGCGGAGTTTCTCTGCCCCCATACCCACCAGTCCTCATGCTCTAGATTCTGACATGCCCAGGTTGGCTGAGTCTTCACATTGGAAGATGACTACTCTCCCAAGTCTGAGCCAATGACAAACTGTGTTCTTGTGAGGACCTACACAGGGAACACATCCTGGAATGTGGACGGCCAGAGTCTGTGTGATCAGCATCACATCACTGAGATAGGAGCACACACGTATCTGGAGATAACGATGAACGGAGATTCAGTTTACTCAGTGGCTTGAGAATCGCCATGCTCCCCCTTAAGCAGTGGGCCAGATTCTATAATCCCATTTGTGGCAGTTTGTTAATGCCTTTAACACATCCTATTGAGTCCTTTACCTTCTCATTTGCAATCCTGTGTTTAAGAATTCCAGGACAAGGCAAAGCCCAATATTGAGACCCCTGAGAAGATGAAGATGGTGTCCTATGTGTGGGTGCTCAGGTCTGGTGGGTCTGAGGCTCTTGGATTCTATAGGGAGATGCTAGTGCTCTTGTTGTCAAGGTATCCAGCCAGATGGAGCTTTGTTCTCAAGGTTGAAAGGAGGGAGTCATGACCTCTGGTGCTGCCCCCAGAGGAAAGAGTCAGGGCAGACAGCTAGAGGGGACTGTACCTTGTTTTAAGCATGTCCAGTCAGATGGCGTGTTGAATGCGAATCTGATGGCGTGTTGAACGCGAACACGAATCTGAAGAGATTGAGCCCCCTCCCCCCACCCACCCACACACATCTGCCCCAAGAGAGGACAGTGAGAGCAGTTACAGGGAACTGCACCTTGTTCATGTTGCCCTTACTGGTCTCCAGTATCTAAGTGTGGGAGGCTGGAGGCTGGGCTGTCACCATTTTGTTGGTAGAGAGAAGTAAGCCTGCAGGCCAGCCATGTTGTCTTTACCTTCATTAGTGTCATCTGTGAGGCATTGGGCCTGATTTTCTAACTTCATTAATTATGAATTGTTATCAAAGGAAAAAAAATCACGGTGCTTCTTAGACAACAGTAATGATACACACTTACATCAAAGTGTGTCATAAGATCTCTTCTGTTGCAGACCTTGAAATGTGTAAGCAATACCACATGGTGTGATGGTGGTTTAGACAAAAGTATCCCCTTAACCAGTATAAGGAGTCTTGGTGTGGCACTGCAGGTTAATGCGCTGAACTGCAAAGCTGGTTTGAACTGCAAGATTGGTGGTTCAAGTTCCCCAGCTGCTCCTTGGAAACCCTATACAGGGTTGCTATGGGTCAGAACCGACTCAATGGAACTTAACAACAAGAAGTATAGTTACTCAATTTTGCTTTTCATGGTTACAACGGGTAGATTTTCTAGAGCTTGGTGGAAACACAAACTACAAAGTCATTCTTGGAAAATGTCTAGAACTGTCAGTTTTGTCATAAATGTTGCAGGGTTATCGGCTTTCAAACTAGACTACTGCTAAAGAATGCAGCCCATCCCTTCCTGGAGGCCCCAGCAGAACCCAGCATCTGGGTTCAGTAATCATTGGCAATGGACACCATGGTCTGAATTCTGGGGTTTACTAGGTAAGCAAACAGCTTACAGTTTAGAGTCAGAAGTGCTCAGGGCACAGTTTTTCCAGTAAGTTACTGATACATGCCCACAGAACATAACATGCCTCCACAATACACTACAACCTGAAGGCACTCTACTCTGGCTCTGTGGGTCAGCAAACTTAGCTCTCCAACTTAAATGTCTGTAGGCATCTCACTCTGCAAGCTTCCTGCCCAAAGTCCCTTAGCCTTAATTACTCCATGGCTGGGAAGCCCCTTGTTCTGGTTATTGGTTCGTTGGCAGTGGGTTCCTCCACTCCTGCTTCTGAAATAGCTCTTTAAACCCACAGTAGAATTCCAGATTTTCACAATAAAAAAAATTAACATCCACAGCTAAATCATGTCATCCTATAAATAAATCTTGTCCAACCTTATATAAACTCTCAGACCCAGCAGGGCAGAGACGTTGTTTGGTGGGAGTTATAGACTAGGGCGAGAAGAAACATTAGATAATCTACTACACACCCCAGCTACTTTCTGCCTGTCTATATGCATGTTGGACTGGAGATGAATGCTGCTATGCCTTATATTTCAGATCCCTTTTATCTTCATGCCAAGGAAGAGGAAACACTGAAGATATAATTTATATTAACAAGGGGGATCAGTAAAAAGTACTTATTAGGAGTATTTTTAGATATGCATTCATACAGAAAGCAGAACTTAATAGAGAAGATTCCTCGGGTTGTTCTTTGATGCCTGGTCTAGCCAAAAGAACCTAAAAAAGGCCTCTGAATCAGACAAACTTATCAAAATTCAGTTCATTTAACCCTCTGGCTACTTAAGGACACCTCAGAGCTATCTGAGGAATATGCTGGAGTGGATTCCTACAGGTTGGTGGGATAAAGATGGCGGTCACCTGTGACGTCATGAAGCTTTGTCCCATGTAGAGAGTGGGTTTAGAAGACGCACCTAACAAAGTGTCTGTTACTGCACTGGAAATGGTGGGATGACACATGGCCCACATTGTAGGAACAAGGCCCCAAACTGTTTCTTTTTCAGCAGGTTTGACCTGCAAACTATACCTGATGGTTTATCTGGTCCTTTACCAAGTTGTTTTGGGCCTTGCCCTTGGTGTATTGGTATTCGCACACTCTGTCTTCATGTTAAAGTAAGCCCAGGCCAAGAGACTCTGGTTAGTCACTAACCATTGTCACAATGCCCAATGGCTGAATGGAAAAGCTCTGTGACCTACCAAGTATTCTGTCACCTGTGTTATCGAAGAGAGCCTAGAGTTTGTCTAGATTGTAGGTTTAAAATACACTTGGGAGGATATTCTACAGAGGAGTTTTGCTACCCTCCTGAGATGTGGATCTATCCTTATCTGAATACAGCACATGATGCTGTGATACTCTTTGAATAGGGCACACGGTATGGTTTGGGAGAATCTTTTTCTGTAGGTGGAGAAGTTTGAGAGATGATGTGCTGTGTTCTCTTCAGTTCTTCACAGCACCCAAGAACTAAATTCTCACATGTCTCCACTCTGTTCAGGCACTCAGACAAAGCCAGGGCCACCTGAAATCCTCTTTTGTTACATGACCTGGACAGAGTATCTTTCTGACTTTCCTAGTTCTTCCTAGGAAACCTGTGTTGATCCTGGTACGGTCTAGCACAACCACTCACACAACGGCACACCATCACTTCTGCTCCGAGATTCTGCCTTGCTTCCACCCGTACGCTTCTAGGTATGGTGACAGTAAATTGGACTTCCTTTTTGTTGTTGACAAGCTAGTGCTAAGTGAGGAGAACCAGTGATTGTCATGCCCCAGGAAAGAGGGGGACACTAGGATCCTTTGTAATTTGGGGTCCATGAGAAGGACCCAGGAAGATCTATATCCACTGGTGTAGGTGACTCCACCCTGCAAGAGCAGACAGATAAAAGGGTTGACTTCCCATTTTAGGGTCCAAGGAGTAGAGAAAGATGGGTATTAGGCAGAAAGGCTGTGTGGGCTCGCTACACCAACAATCTGGGAAACTGGACAAGATACAGAGGATGGTCCTAGAACTTTGAGCTCCAGAGGAACTGATAGAGATGCGGCAAGAGATGAGGTGACTGAGTGGTAGCAGCTGACGGAACCTGCCACAGCCATCTTGAAAGTTTGTGAATGGCTTCAGAGACGAGACAATAAATTTGCTTGGCAAACACCTACCTGTGGAAAGAACAGAAACAAGAGGGCAGACCAGGTGGAAGTGCAGTGAGGAGCTCCGCCAGCAACAACACAGAATACAGGACCAAGCAGGCTCGGGGGATGGTCCCAGAACTCTGAACCACATATAAAGGAATATTTAGAAGGTTGGAAGGCTTACAGCTAGGAGAATTTGTAGCAAAAGCAAGAAATCCATTGCTTTCTAATTCAAGATACTTAGCTGCTCCAGGAGGCGCCATC
>NW_006408810.1:3104773-3120267 GCF_000296735.1 Chrysochloris asiatica | reverse complement strand
AAAAAAAAGTGAATAGAGAGAAATACAGTTAACTGATGGTACATGGAGGGGGTTATAATCATTGTAATGAAACAAGGTTGATTTGTTGATTATAAATCTGATGAACTACCCTGTAAACTTTCACTCAATCCACAATAAAAACCTTTATTAAAACAACCACCACCACCACAAAAAACCCCACCTGTGGCTCATGGAGACAAAGGTGCACTTAATTTTTTTCTTCTCTGACCAGCAGACATCCCTAGGGAAACTCCTGATTTCCATATGGGACTTGGAGGTTCTAAATCCCAGGGAGGAGCTAAATACAATAACCCCAATAAAGCAGAGGTGGCAGGCTCTGATCCAAATCTGCAAAGTCCACCCTGGCCAGCCCTGAACTGGCTCACTAAGAGAAGGAGGTTGAACAACAGATGCATGGGATAGAGAGAAAAAAGGGCGGGGAAGAGAGGAGCCAGGTGATCTTGTGTGGGCCCTCTGACTTAGTGTGGCCAATTGCAACTTTCTCAGGCAACTGTGAAAGCAAAGGGACAGTAGGTGACAGAGCACACTGCCTATTGGCAGAGAGAAAGTTGTTTTAGTTTTCCCCCATTGTTTTTCTTCTTGCATCATACAACAGAAGACACAACTGCAGCCATACAGATAAGACAGTTGTACCCTCTACAACCCCACCAATTGGCCAAGAACCTATATCAGCTGCTCTACACCAGAAGCAGTGACTACAACCAACATCTGCTAAAACTACTCTGAATTGAACTGTACAGTAAACAGAAAACTCATTTCCTGATCACACCCAGCAGAAGGCAATTGGTGAGTGCCTAAGAATATACCAAAATACATTCATCAACTTAATACAAATACAACATTACCATACTGCTGAAAAAGCAGTAGAAATTTTCTGTTCACACACAGAAACAAGACAGAGTAGCCCAAACAACAGACCAAGAGGCAGAGTTAGAAAATGCCTCTTAAGGAAGAAGAGGTACTGGAACTACCTGAAAAAGAACTTTAAAAAATGATTTTGAGGAAATGATTTTGAAGGAATCCACAAACATTTCACAGAAAAGGTCAAGGAAAGCAAAGAAGAATTCAGAAAGGATCTATAGGAACCATCAAACAAAACTCATACAGCATTGGAGATAATAACAAAACCTGCAAAAACAGGTCCAGATGATCAGTACTAAAATATCAGAAATGGGAAATACACTTGAATGGGCAAAAGGAGTTGATGGAAGCCAGAATTGGTGAGCTTTGAATATTCTTCTAGCTTATCAGTATTTGAAAGATTAATTGGAAAAAGAATAAAATAATCCGAAGAAAGCCCACAATTCTTGGGAGTTGACATGAAATGGAATAACCTACAGGTGACTGGAATTCCCAGAGCATCCAGAGACCTATAAAACCACAGAAAAGACAGTCAAAGAGAGCTGCTGGAAGAAAATGTTCCTAACAACCAGGAAAGACAAAAAATTAAAAAGTATTCAAGAAGCTGAATGAACCCCAGGCAGGATAGGCCCCACCAGGCAGGCAGGAAAAGCAATCAGGGAGACATATACTAAAACTGAAAGAAAGAAACTGCCAACCAAGAATCATATACCCAGAATAGCTGTCCATCAAATACGACATCAAAATAAAAACATTCGAAGACAAATAGAAATTAAAGGACTTTGTAAAAGCCAAAGCCATTTTAGAATCCAGCCTGGTGCAGAGGGAACAGATACGTAAGTAATTGAGTGCCTAGCTGCTAATGTCAGTTCTGTGGCTGATAATGAGGTCGAAGCAGGAGACAGTGAATGTGAGAAGGTGGAGGATGTAGGAGTGGTGGCAATAAAAAGAGGGCTGGTGAGCTGAGGTTTCTTCCTATACGTGAGATGGTTAGTGGTGGCCCACCCAGCATGCTTTGGGGGGTGTGTGTGGCTCCTAGTCATAGGAGAACCCTCCTTCCTCCTCTGTGCTGTGTTGTTTGTTCCTGGTTCAGGCTGGGGGCTGGTGTGGCAGCCTCTGGAAGATCAGCCTCTGCAGTAGGCAGGGGAGTTATCTAAAGGTTGCAAGGGTACTTGAAGCCCAAGTTGGCCCCCTGTCTCACCTCTCAACTTGAGGTTGATGCATTGGAGTGCTTCTCTCTTCTGCCAGTCCTCTGTCACCTGGCTGAGGGGCTGGGGACAGCTCCAAATGGTCACCCCTTGCTTGGGATACACACAGCAGAAAAACCATGTGCTTTTGGGGACTTGATGTCAGATGGAAAAATGAGCAGTGCCTCAAGTTGCATTTCTGCCCTGAGGTTCCTTCCAAAAGCTTTTCAGACTTCTCTTTTTCAGGAACATCGTTGAAGAGAAAGTGTCTGGTCTCTGGGCCAGCTTGCCTCCCTCTTTCTCTGCTGTGTGTCACAGGACTTTCTCTTCAGTGGTGGGAATCCTCATTGGAGCTATATGTGCTTGTAATGGCATTGGATTTGGTGTAGGAGCTTAGAAAAAGGGGTCTGGAATGTCTTGGCTTGTCTGAGTTCTGTGGTAAAGCCTTCTCTTCAGAGGCCCAGGTCTGACAAGGAAGGGAAGATTCATTGTCATGGACACCCAGGGCTGAAATGCTGACCATACCCTCCCAGTGCCACCTGGGCCCCTTCTCTATTAGTCCTATCTAGGGTACCCAAGTATTGTCCTTGGCTGCTTCACTCCCATCTCATGTTCTCCAATGACCTTCAATACAACCTTTGTTGTATCAATTTCTTTGGCACACTGGGGGTGTTGGGAGCCACCAAGAGGTGACTACTTGCTCTGTGTCAAAGAGATAACCCATTTTCTCATTCTGTAATTCTGAGCTGTAGGGAACACCACCACCTGGAGGTCATGACCCCCTGGAAGGGTCCACAGGGTCTGAAGGATCCTATCTACTTACTGCTTGGCTGAAAATTGGGCCATGATCTGGGAGTTCTTTTCCAGACCTGGAGGGGTTCAAGGGCCACTAAATTAGGTTTGGGGAGATATAGGAAAAACAGGGCATGTGTGAAAACCCACTCTGAGGCAGTTCTCAAACCAAGGAACGCCTTGATGAGAACTGCAAGGAAAACTTTGCATACACCAAAGATTGTGGGAGCAAAACACACTGACCAGGTGGCTGGGGGAGTAATCTAAAATGAGGAGAAAATATGTGTGCCTAACTATTATCTAGTAATAATAAACTCTAGCTTTGTTGTGGTGCCCAGATACGCCTCCTGCCCAAGACAGTACTTAAAGCTGTATTGTAGTTAATAACGTTGCTCTTGACTGACCATCTTGAGTCCCCTGTTGTTTTCATTCCCCCGTCTGCCTCCGGAGAACCCCCTTGTGCAGGCTGGTCCTGCAGGGGAAGGCTTTTTCTGTAAATCATTTCATCACACTGATGTGCTCCATCCTAACAAAAGTTAGGGTCCTGTTGATGCAAGTTTGGGGTGAACCCGAGGAGGCAATGAGTCTCTCCTCTGCCTTACGTCATTAGGGTGAGCCTCCTTGAAGGAAGGAGGGTTTTCTTTCAATGTGTTGGTGAGAACCCAGCTTCTGCACTTAGGTTGTGGTAGCATATGACAGTCGCTACATGTTCCACTGTGGATATGAAGACCACACGTGGTGAGTGGGTGGTTGACTATCATGGTTGATCTTGGCTACAACTATGATCACAAAAGCTTAGAAGTGTGAGAGCTAAGGCTGAACTCTCAAACCCTATGAGTGAAGAAAGTGGATACCTGAATCTAACTCTTTAAAAAAAAAAAAAAAAAAAAA
The DNA here is from genome assembly GCF_000296735.1 of Chrysochloris asiatica. Taxonomy (NCBI): domain Eukaryota; kingdom Metazoa; phylum Chordata; class Mammalia; order Afrosoricida; family Chrysochloridae; genus Chrysochloris; species Chrysochloris asiatica. The sequence continues at coordinate 3,116,515 of NW_006408810.1, read as the reverse complement.
GAACTTGGAATTCTAAAGATAGAATCTATCCAACATGTGCATCATACTTGCTTCACTTACATAATACGTACACACAGGTCAATGTCACACATGATGGCTCTTCAGTTTACTTTTCCAAAGATGACCAGAGACAACTAGGCTGAGCCAAAGAGCCTGCTGTCTTCGTGTTCTTTACTGCTGCTATAACACAAAGACCATAGAGGGTGGCTTCAACAGTCAGATTTATCGTCTTCAGTTTAGGAAGCTAAAGTTTGAATTCAGACTCCTCCTGATATAATGCGCCTTTCATTGAGATATGAGAAGTTCTCCAAAAAGATAAATCTAGAGTTTTTCCTGGGGCCCTGCTGTCTTGGCAAGTTCCTGCTGAACTTGTGTGTTCTAAAATAATTCCTTCTCTCCAGGGAGGTTCTTAGATTCTGTAGAAGACAGGCTAGTCCTCATGTCGAGATAGCCAGTAAGATGGCACTGAGACCTCGAGGTTGAAAAGAGGATTCGGCCCCTACTGCCTCCAGAGGAAGAACGGTCAGGGACAACTACAGGAATTGTACCTTGTTTCATATGCCCCCTACTTGGTCTCCAATACAGCAGACAAGTGTGGGAGGCTGGAGGCTGGCCTGTGGTTGCCTTTTTGTGGGCAGAGAGAAAACCAAACCTGCAGGTTAACCATGCTTGTCTTAACCTTCACTACTGTCATCTGTGAGACCTTGGGCCTGCTTCTCTAACTAACTTCAGTAGTGTGATTTGGGATTAAAGACAATCCATGGTGCTTCATGGAAATTCATGATATGTACTCATATCAAAGTGTTTTATGAGAGCATCTGTCACATACTTTGAAATGTGGGACTCTACCACAGGTGGGTTCTCTGTCATAAGTTTTGAAGAGCTGCCAGCCTCAAACTAGGCTATCCTCTGTTTGTCAGCATATCTTGTATGGAAAATGAATGTGGCTGTGTCCTATGCTGGCAATCCCCTCTTCTGCTGTTTGGTGTCATAGTCATTTCCAACTCAGTGACCCTATATGTACAACAGAATGAAGGACTGTCTGGTCCTGCACTATCCTCATATTTGATTATTATGTGTGAGTCAGTGCCTCAGCCTCTGCGCCAGCCCATCTCAGGTTAAGGAAGGGGGAAGCACTACAGAAGCCACTCTGTTGTTTATAATGAGTCTATTACTGTAAGACAAGGTGAATTTGTCAAAGGTCTCTTAGGAGCAATTTTTTTAGACACACATGTATCTAGAGAGCAGTGTTTAAGAGAAAAGGTGCTCCCATTTTTTTATTTGATGCCTGGTCTGGTCCAAAGAACTCAATAAGGCTTCTGACCAGAGCAAACTGGTCAGAAATCATTTCCATTTTGGCCCTGTGGGTCCTTCAGCAACGGGTCAGTGTTGACTGAGAGTCATGCTGGAGTCTGTTCCCATAGGGGAGGGAAAAGATGGCGGTCACCTGGGATGTGTCAGTGAAACTCCCATCTAGAGAGTAGGGTAGAAAGATACACCTATTGAAGAGTCTACCATCTCACTGGAATGGTTGGATGACATTCAACCCACATAGTAAGAATAAGGCCCAGAACTGTTTCTATTTCAGTAGGTTTGACCTGCAAACTAGACCCGATAGTGGTTTATCAGTCTTTGTTTTTGGCCTTGCCCTGCATTTGTTGGCTTTCTCACAACTTTCTGGTTTCATCTTATAGTGAGTCCAGACAAGGATCCTGTTAGGCCAATTACTGTATGTCTTCCCTTATGAGATAAACTTTGTTCAGAGACTGAGACCCTTTGAAAAACACACACAATGCGGAGAACATTGAGGGTGGTCAGCTGTGTTGTCATAGTCCTTATTTACCGAACTAAATATCCAAGAACGAAATACTCAATGTCCTGGTTGTGCTCAAAGGCACTTTTGAAGCCTGAGCCATCTGAAATCCTCTTTCGAGGACCAGGACAGAGTACCTGTGTTCTAGCTGTCCCTGTTTTTTTTTTTTTTTTTCCATTCTTCTTTATTCCATAAACACCTAGTTACAAGTTGCACAAATCAAAAATAAAGGAAGGGAAGGGTGTAGGGAAGATTTCTGTGGTGTATGTGGGTGGGGCAGAAGGAAGGGGTTGGGAATGAGACCAGACCTTCTACTTCAACAGTCCTGGATGAGGGCGAGTAGCCCCTGGAGAAGGGGCTCTGAGGATGGAGGTGGTCCCTGGACCCAGAGCTTACCGCCAAAGACCCTTCCTTCACTGCATGGCAGGGGCAGAATAGGGGAGGTGAGAGGATACTGGAGCAGCAAAATGAAAAATCAAAGTTAGCGGATACAAGAGGAGTCATCATGGTAAGGGAGTTAAAGAAGAAAAAGTAGGTGGAAGGGGCTGTGAAAAGTTCTCCCTGAGTCCCCCAGGGAGAGGTGGGGGCCAGTTTGTCTATTAATTTAATAAATTGGGGGTGGGAGTTAGAAAGGGAAAAGTTATCTTAAGGGGATGATGTCTCTGCCTCTCACAGTTTGTACAAGGCTGAGGGTCTGGGGTCTTCACCATTCATAGCGGCGGGACTGTCTGGAGGGGGAATCCTCAGGTCCCTGTATGGCCAGCCGGGGAGGCACCTCAGCCCTCCGCCCCCCACTCCCTGATGCCTCATGTCTCCCTCCGCCACTCATCATCAAATGTTGCAGCCTCACTCTCCAAGTTGATGTAGTCCTGTCACTCTTCTGGTCCCCTGTGCGGTGGTTTCGGGAGCGCTGAAGGATATGAACCCTGTCTCGAATGTTATGCCCAGTGGACATCTGCTTTAGTCCACCGTCTGAGTCCCGTACAGTCCTCCGCGTCTCCCGGATGCCACCTGATGCTGAGCATGTAAGGCCCCCAAAACGGACCCTATCCTGGTGAGAGACTCTTAAAAAGATCAACAGGACTCGAGTTCGATGCAAAAGCAAGAGGCTTATTTTTCCAACGCGTTGGGGTCTACCCTCATAAAGCCTCTCCGCAGGGAGGTGAAGGCGACCCCGGCTTGTTAGTTTTCCTACCATTTATAGGATTTTATCAGCTGCAGTGCGTATAAATGGATTGGCTTTTGCTGTTGCGGTGATTGATTGCATATTGAGGGGAAACGGGAAATTCCAGTGATTCTGAGGGCGGCCTGACCTAACTGTTTTTCTCTAAAATTTCCTGGCAGCTGGGCCTAGTCACATTTTGGATAAGCTAAGGCCTAGGTGATTTTAGATGGATCCCAAAACCAGGCTAAAGTTTGGTCAAGAAATTTCTTTCCTTACAAGCACATCTCTGATGTCTCTGGTAGACCTTGGGAGCACCATCCCCAGTATTGGAGTAGGAGATGACCGTGGAAGATGCAAAGGTCTGGCAATTGCCTCCAGATGTCATGTGTTCCATGTTCCCAATCATGTCATTCATCATCCCAAACATGTCCATGAAGCCACCCGTCATTCCCAGCATCCCAAAGGGGGAAACAGCCCCTGCCTGCATTCTGCGGCTGGCAGGCCTTGTCCCTGGCATGTTGCCATCTGTGATGCTGAGGAAGGGGCTATATCCAAAGCCACCCGACAACAGGCGGTTGATATGCTGACGGTGAATGGCAAAGGGGTCCATCAGGAACATGGGATCCTCAGGCTCGGTGTCCCTCATGAAGAGCAACATCCTGATCTTAGCTGCAGGGGACTCCACACGGTCCCCGAATCCGGCTAGGTGGCCCATTCGGCCAACTTCGTCTCTTGGTACAGTACGGGCTCAGGAGTCGTGGCCCAAGACACGGAGATTGGTGCGGGCTGTAGCTCTTCGGCCTCCTGCGCCGCCGCCACCACCTCCTACAGCTGCCACCTCTGTACCTCCCGCAGCCCACGGAACCCGAACCTCAGCCAGCTGTCCCTGGTTCTTCCTAGAGAAACCTGTCTTGTTCTTTTCATGGCTGAACACAACCGTTCATACAATTGCACACCCACTATTCGGCTCAGAAGTTCTGCCTTGTTTCAGCCCTGAAGCTCCTCGGGGTGGTTGTTATGTGCTTTGGAGTCGGTTCCGACTCATAGCGACCCTGTACAGGGTTTCCGAGGCTGTAAATCTTTACAGGAGCAGAAAGCCTCATCTTTCTCCCGAGGAACAGCTGGTAGTTTCGAACTGCTGACCTTGTGGTTCGCAGCCCGATTCGTAACCACTACACTACCAGAGCTCCTTGAAGCTCCTCGGTGGGGTGGCACTAAATTAGACTTGGGGAGGCTACCATTCTCCCTCTTAATGGAAGCAGAAGGGCCTGTTGATGCCAATTCAGGGTGAACCGGAGGAGGCAGTATGTCCACCCCCTTGTTTTAGGTCACTAGTTGACCCTCCTTGGAGGAGGGGAGGTTTTAGTGTCCTGGTGAGGACCTGCTCTTCTGTTCTCCGGTTGTGGTAGAATGACAGTTACTCTGTTCCCAGGGTGGACATGAAGGCCACTAGTGGGACGTGGGTGGTGACTTTCATGGTTGATCCTGGTTACAGGACAACCGCAGATGAAGCTCAAATACCTTAGAATCTACCTCTAAAAAACAGGAACCTAGGAGGAAATTCCAAAACTAGAGCCTACCCATCAACAGCGCATCATATATGTGTCATTCATGTAACGTATACATACTGTGCTAATGTCAGACAACGTTGGGACTACGGATTCCAAAGATGGCAGGAAACAAACCGGGTTCAATCAAAGAACTGAGCAGGGCCCCTATCATAACTCTTTACTGTTGGCTATAACAAGCGACGATCACAGTGGATGGTTTTTAAACATCTTTTTCAGTTTGGTGGTGGTCGCTGTGTGCCGTGGAGTCCGTTCTGACTCATAGCGACCCTGTACAGGGTTTCCGAGGCTGTAAATCTTTACAGGAGCAGAACGCCTCATCTTTCTCCCACGGAACCGCTGGTAGTTTCGAACTACTGACCTTGCGGTTCACAGCCCGATTCATAACCACTACGCTATCAGAGCTTCTTCCCTCTTCAGTTTAGAATACTAGAAATCTGAATCCCGACTCTTCTTGATACGTGCCCCTCATGGAGAGTAGAGCTGATCTTCAAAAAAGATAGTCTAGAGTATTTGGGGGTGGGGGGTGGGGGTCTTTTGTCTTTAAAGTTCTTGCTGATTTGTTGTATATTCTATGTTATTACTTGCTGGGGGTCAGCCCCGACAAACTTATTAGGGGGGCTCACAAAGGGATGTGTGGAGTCAGCTAAATAACAGAGTCGATGATTTGTGCTAAATTCTGATGATGATTTTGCTTAATTTTTTCAGCTCCTTATATACCGTTACAACATATACTATGATCTCATAACAATCAATTTCTTTGAAGCATTATACAAATGATCTTGTTAAAATACCTTAATCTTTCTGACATCCTAAAATGTCAGGTTAACCTTAAAACATAATTCTAAATCTTAACTCCTATTTCTACCTTTACCTATTATTTTCTATAGATTCATTAATCACAACATGTACCTAAACAGTATTTACCATGGTAACTGACAACACAATTGTTTCTCATGATTGATTAAGTGCTTTTTTATGCTTCTTGTATTTCTTGTTTAAAGTTTTGTAGTTAAGAAGAAACAGAACAATTTCCCTATAACAACTTCTCTATACAAAACATCTAGTTAAATTTCTGCTTATGATCTATTATTATTCCCTTAGCCCTTAATTGAATTTTAGCTAATTTTCTAAAGGTCTTAATGTCCCTGACCGAAACCACACAGAATGTTGAATGTAATCCCAAACTTGAACTGGCAAAAACTTTAGCTGGTTTTTCCTAGTGGTGAAACCCATTGTTAGTGTGAAAAGCATTCTTTTAGGACTACGCATGAGTGAATATGGTGTGATGAAGGTGCCTAAAAACAAGTTTCAATCTCTAATATAATTCTTACTAAGATTCTACTGAAAACTTTTATTATAAAATCAAGAAAATTAAAAATAAGCTGATTAAAACAAAGAGACAGAAACTGCAGAGTCCCCACATGAGATCTTCCTGGGGCATTGCCTTCCAAGGGGAGACCCATTGTGGCCTTGCTTAACAATGAGCCCTTCATGCTTAGGGTCCTCCGCCACTCTGCCCTTTAGTGACATGGCTTCTGCCACTTAACTGCAGAAGGGAGGCTCTTGGAGTCTATAGAGGAGATGATAACCAATTCTCACATCAAGGTGTCCAGCCAGATGACCCTGTGACCTTGAGGATGAAAAGAGGCTTCAGCCCCACCTTCCCCAAGAGGGACAACAGTGAGGGCAACTAGAGGACTGTACCTTGTTTTAAGTGCCCTCTACTGTCCTGGCATGGCGCTGTGCGTTACTGTGCCAGACTGCAAAGCCATTTGAACTGCAAGGTTGGCAGTTCAAACTCAACAGCTGCTCCTCAGAGACTCTATACTGCAGGGTCACTATGGGTTGGAATCAACTCAATAGCACTTAACAACAACAACTGGTCTCCAGCCCAATGCCCTAAATCCAGCAGTCAAGGACTAGGGAGGCTGAATACTGGGCTATAGTTGCCTTATTATATATAGGTAGAGAAAAGCAAAGACTGCACATCAACCATGTTTTACCTACCTGCTTTAGTGTCATCTGTGAGACCTTGGACCTGCTTCTCTGACCTACTTCAATAGTGTGAATTGGGATTAAAGACCAGATCCATAGTGCTTCATGGAAATTCTTCATAACACGTTGCTGCTAAAAAGTATTTCATGAGAGCATCCTCAAGCACAGACTTTGAGATGTCACTACACCAAGGAGTGAGATATATTTGACAAAATTACTCCCTCAACTAGCCTATGTTACTCAGTTTTTCTGTTTTATGGTTACAATGGGTATGTTTTCCAGAGCTTGGAAATGCAAACTTAATGAAGCCATTCATGGAAAACTTCAGTGAACGGTCAGCTTTGTCACAAACTTTACAGAGATCATCAGCTTTCAAACTCGACTACTCTTCTTATGTCTACCCTTCTTGGCATGGAAGCTCAATGTTGCTGTGCCCAATATTTTAACAACACCCTCTTTTTCTTGCTAATGCTGTTTTTTGATGTCCTTGAGTTGGCTCTGACTTAGTGACCCTATGCATACCAGAATGAAGCTTTGTCTGTGCGTGCTCTGTCTTCACAATTCCCAGTAAGTTTTGAGCCCATTACTGCTGTCACTGTGCCAATTCATCTCATGCCAAGGAAGGGGAAACACTGTAGAAATCCTTTAAAAAAGTATATATAATTAGTCTTGTCAGGGCAGCTAATTATTAAGGTCCTTCTGGCCAAATGTCTCCATTCTGTGATGTATTGTAAATCCTAGCCTCTGTGCGGGAGAAAGATGAGGCTCTCTGCTCCCATAAAGATTTACAGCCTTGGAAACCCTATACACGGTTGCTATGGGTCTACTTGATGGCACTTAACAGCAACAAATGTCTGTGATTAAGGGCTCATTTTGAAAGGAGCTGCCTAAGGAGTGAAAATTAAAGGTGAAACTAAGGAGAAAAGGAGCTCTGGTAGTGTTGTTGTTGTTGTTGTTAAGTGCCGTCGAGTCGGTTCCAACCCATAGCGACCCTGTACAGGGTTTCCGAGGTGTAGTGGTTACGAATCAGGCTGCTAACCTCAGGGTCAGCAGTTCCAAACTACCAGCTGTTCCGTGGAGAAAGAGGAGGCTTTCTGCTCCCATAAAGATTTACAGCCTTGGAAACTGTACAGGGTTGGAATGAGTAGGAACCAACTTCACGTCACATAACAAGGAGTAAAAGTTAAACAGTGGATCTAAGTATGAGCGTGAGTTAAAAAATTATCCACGCTTCGGCTGTAGAATTGACTTCAATCAACTTTTAGAAAAGACAAATACATCATTTTTCAATATAACCACCCTTTCAAAACACTTTGTCCATCTGTCATCAAGCTTTCATATGCCCTTATTAAAAAATGCTTTAGGCTGAGCTACGAGCCACAAATGTACCACTGTCTTCACTTCATCAGAGGGGAATTTTTGTCCTCAAAGGGCTGTTTTCAGGAGATCCAATTGAAAGTATGATGGAACAAAATCAAGACTACAGGGAGGATGCTTTTAACAACTCAAAACAAAGATTTTGTGGAGGGTCATAGCAGTCTGTCCTCTGTTTTTTTTTTAATCCTAAATTTGGGCTTTAGTTCTTCAGTGAACATCTCACTGTAATGAGCACTGTTGATTGTTGAACATTTTCCCTGACAGTCTTCCAATGCTGCTGGCCCTTGAGAATCCCAGAAAACTGTAAGCATCAATTTTCCAGCTGGTGGTTAACCTTTGAACCTTCTCTAGGTCAGTGATTTGAGGATACTTCCATGCCATACTCTGCCGTTTACTCTCAGGTCGTGGAAATGAATCCACGTTACATCAGCAACACTGATTTTTTTTTTTTTTTGGGTTCTGCAAAAACAGTTTTTTTGTTTTTTGTTTTTAAAAATTTTAAAACATCATAATTTCTTCTTTTTTTTAAATTTTATTTTAAGGTTTTTATTGTGGAGTAAGTAAAAGTTTACAGGGCAGATCATCAGTTTTACATTCAACAAATCATATACCTTGTTTCATTATAATGATTATAATCCCCTCCATGTACCATCAGTTAACAGTAGTTTTCTCTATCCACTTTAGCTTTTTTAAAAACACACAAACAAAAAACCCCACTCAGGCATATATAATAATTTACATCTCCAAAGGCTACATTCTGCAAGTCTGCTCCTGGCCACCAGCTCTTAAGTCCTTCTCTTCTTAGTCTATGAATCTAGAGTCCTCAGCCACTCCCCTTCTCCTTGCCCCCATCTCTGGCGATGCTTCTCTAGATAAGGTCCCGCACTCTGCTTGTGCGTTCCTCTCTTGATGGTCCTAGGGTCCTATGTTTCTGGACTGTAAGATTAACCACTCCCCTTTTTTTGTTACAAAACTTTTGCCTTTACACTTGTGACAGTCGCGATTAGTCATGATAACAGTAATTCACTATTGAATCTTACAAATCTTATCCCCATCTCTTTTCTAGACAAGATGACAGCTATTCAGTAGGGACTCTTTCTTTCCCCCATGATCTTAAGCTAAACTCCCTCTTGAAACCTTGTAAGCCAGTCACTTTGTGCCTTTATTGCCCCTTCATTTTAGGTAGCCAATGTCTAAATTGCCCATCCCTATCTACCCTGTGTACAGAGCAGAAAGCTTTGAAACTTGATTTGAAGACCTTTTCCTCTCTGTTGGTATTTAGAGTAACTACCGCTCTGAGTATAGGTCAGGTTCATCAGGAAGATGCATCATCTGTCACTGTAGCTGTTCCAGTCTGCTTGTCCTTTCTAGTGGGAATGTCTCACCTCATAAGGTTGTGGATGAGACTCAGGATTCCACCTAACGTCCTACACTCTGTACAGGCCTATGTCACTGGGTAAGTTGTAGAACTCCTTTAGGTATTCCAATCAGTTATAGGCTGAAGACGGGCTTACAAGTTTTCTCTAATCATGTTCCCCAACATTCTTTTCTATCCCACTCAAGTGTCTGTTTTACAATAGTAGACAAGGGAAACTAATATTCATAAGGCAGTCAAGGATTTTACTATTTACCCTCTTCAAGCTATACCTAGATCCCTGTATCCCAAAGCCCTGTTGTTCCAAGGTTGAGTATGTATCACTATTTACCTCTGTCCCACTAGGCCATGCAAATTTGTCTCAGTGTTCCCCTATCTATCTTGTTCTTCTGCCTCCTTTCCCTTCTTGTATTGCCCTCCCCAACACCCAAAGTAAACCCCCCTCCCGAACCTCATTGTGGTTACCTTATATTCCATTAGTTCTTCTCTCCATTTAAGACAGTCTATTTTATCCAGTAATCTACCTGATTTTTTCACCACCTGGATCTCTGTTCCTCTGTGTTTGCCTATTTTTCTCATTGTAATTGTTTTGATCATAGACTTGACCTCCCAGATCCTCTGTTCTTATAATTTTATTCTGTTCTTGACTCTTCCATTTTTTGACTGAATTCAGGTTGATGCTGACATGTACGTCATTCTGTAGTTGTTACCTGTTCTTGTTGGTTCTCAGTCCACAGAACTTCCTTCAGGATGTTTTTCATAGTAGGGTTGGCTTTGGCAAAATCCCTTAGCTTCTGTTTATTATGGAATGTTTTTATTACACCGTCATATTTGATTGATAGCTTTGCTAGATAGAGGATTCTTGGGTGGCAGCTTTTTTCTTTCAGGGTTTTAGATATGTCTCCCCATTGCCTTCTTGCCTGCATGGTTTCTTGTCGGGGTCCAGCCTCGACAGGGGAGTGGGTTTCACGAAGAAGGGATGTCTGGGAGGCGAAAGAGAGGTTACACAAAGACACAGACGGTGTTTTGATTACACCGTCATATTTGATTGAAAGCTTTGTTGGATAGAGGATTCTTGAGTGGCAGTTTTTTTCTTTCAGGGTTTTATATATGTCTCCCCATTGCCTTCTTGCCTGCATGGTTTCTTGTCGGGGTCCAGCCTCGACAGGGGAGTGGGTTTCACGAAGAAAGGGATGTCTGGGAGGTGAAAGAGAGGTTACACAAAGACAACACAAGGTTGATTCAAGCTGACAGGCAGGCAGTTCTGCTGCAGACATTGCATGCAGAACTAGCTAAACCCCCAGTCTTTTATTATCATGAAGGAGGAATTTGACACAAAAGAGAAAAATGAAAAAAGTGTGGTGGTTCTTTTGAGACAGGACACAATGATTCACAGATTTTTATCTTAAAACAGTTTTCCAAGGGCATCATGCTTCTCGTGATAATCTAAAATCCTTATTTCCATATGAAAAGGTCAAGCAAGCTATTACAGATTATATATTGACTAGGCCTATGTGACCTAGGGTAGCAACCTGTGGTTTCTTAAAGGTGTCTAACATATTCGCAACACTTAATCACAAATGGGTGAAGGTGAGAGACTTAGAAATTTCATAAAAGGGCTAAGTTATGATTTCTGAAGAGACTCAAGCTGTTCTTGTATATTTTGCAAGCAGAAAATACAAGCTTTTGTTTGTGAACAAGATTTCAGACACTTGGCTTTATTTGTTTGACTAATAATCCTTTCTTCCTTACTTCTGTAACTCCAGGGAATGGGAGAAACAGGTTTTAACTTTTCTAATGAAGGTGAGGTTTCGCCTCCACCTTCCTTTTCCTCGTTTCTGTGTTCCATATCCAAATGCTACAATGTTTACTATACCCTCAGGGGGAAGAAGAGCATCTGGATTAAACTGATTATACCCTGGTGTGACTTGAGGGGGCTGCCACTATCGTCCTTTAATCAAATATTCCCAGAATTTACCATTCCATTCCAATTGCAAATTCTGGGCAGTTTTTCTCCAAAACCTTTTCTCATAATCTCAATACACTTGTTCATGCTTTTCCTGAGTCATTTGAGGAAGCTTTACTGCCTCAGCTCTAGAAGGGGTTTCGGTCCCATTGTTTTTCATGGACATCTAAAGTTCATGCTTCAAGTTAATATCAAACATAACTGAATAGTTAGATAACAAGCAATTCTGACATTCCTCCCAGGTGGCCACCGCCTGTTCCTCAGATCTGTTCCCAAGACCTCATACACTGATAATACCTTTAAGGCAGTGACATTCAAAGTAGTGCCATTAAGAGGCATTACGTACATTGATATCAAAAGAAGCCATTTTCCCCAGAAGCTACAATTACCAGAGTTAAGAGCATAAAGGGCAAGTACAGAATGCACAATGAGAATAAAGAAAATTGTACAAAGATAGCCAACCAGTGAGTTCGCAAAAAG